>NC_072462.1:12569855-12897355 GCF_027596085.1 Anoplopoma fimbria | reverse complement strand
AGTAATAGGATGAAATAAAATAGCAAAAAAATAAACAAGGCAGAAAATGAGTAAATTAGATATAAAACAAAATACAAGAATAAAAACATGTTGGTAGGCCATGGCAGGTCATTCCACAGCAAAAGCAAGAATCATTTTAATACATTTATTTTTGGCAGACAGCACCATCTGCTAACAGCTATCTTTAGCTTATCAAAAATGGGCAATATATTTATTTATTTATTTACACTGTTTTAATACTTATTTGTTTAAGAGTTTCAGATAAAGTTAGCATCCTTGTAGTTTGAAGGCAATGGCTTCAATTTGTCCACGTTTTATATAATAATAATAATAATAACTTTATTTATATAGCACCTTTTTAAAAACAGGGTTTACAAAGTGCATAAGAAACAAAATGAAATAACAAGTGACAATCAAATAAACAAATAAAATAATGAAATAAATAAAATCAAGTGATATTGGTAAAATATAGTAAACAAATATAAGATAAAATACCAAGACCAAATGAAAATGAAACGATAAAACAACGACATCACATAAAAGCCAATCTGTAAAAATGTGTTTTAAGAAGTGATTTAAAAGAGATATATGAGACATATGTAATTTTATAAATCCACATACATTGTTATTGAATATGGGAAAGAACACACGGTGTTACAGATATTAAATGCCAAAAAAAAGGTATTATACACAATAATAATTTCTGATTTATTATCTTCTGTTTTGTGTTGTAAAGTCTGTAAGAAACAACAACCTGTCCTCCCTGGAAGTAAAAAATAATCTCTGAGAGAGACTCCAGGTGATATTACAAGCTTTTGATTTGATCATTTAGACGAGGGTTTAAAAAGCAAACAAATCCACAGCTTTGAGATGCTGGAACCAAATAATGTTCTGTGCTTTTGCTTAAATAATGACTCATAAATTCATCAAAAAATCCCCACCTCCTCAAAAAGTACAGAACTGGCACATAGAAATATTTCCCCCATCAGATGGGACCTTGTCCTTCCTGACACATACTGTACAGCAGCGTTGACACTCGATCTGACTCACATGGTGTTTGTCGTCATCAACATGATGATCATGTCAGCACGCATGATCCTCAGTGTTGTGACAGACACAACGCTTGTGTGGGTACATTTGGCTGTACCTGAAATATTATCAGCCAACGTCTGTATGTCCACACATTAACAGCTTTTTGTTTAAGTGCTAAAGGCGATGCGCACACATCATTCTAGACCCATTTTGATAAAAATGTTGTATCTGATCATAAGACTCTCACCTGTGGGAGTTTTCTCATCTGGAATAAAGTGGGTTCTTCTGTTTCTGTACGACTGTTTTGACCTGATATTCTTTCCCATGAGGTGATTTATTGGCAGTATTCATGAGGGACGGCCTCAGCGTGCCTATAGCCGTAAGCACTGTTATCAACAGCATATGGCATGTTCAAATGAGAATTTTCGACGTTTGGGAGATATGCTTATCAGCTTTTCTTTGCACAAATAGGGGAAAAGGCATATTTCCCAAAGCTATTCCTTTTTAAAACACGGCCATAGCAAACCAGTTTTCCCGTCATTTCTAACAGGATACAAGTATATACCACACATTTAGGATTTTGTTGTGTTTTATTTCAAAGTGATTCACATCAAGGGTTTTTCTTCCACTCTTGTCAGTGATCTGATTCAAAAAAATATATATATTTAAGAATGGAGGGCACCACAAGAGGAAAAGAAGGTTAGGGTTCGACAAGGCAGAGAGGGAGAAACCGGCCAGTCATTTGGGAGACATCCGGTCTCCGACCCGCGAACAAAGCCGTCTGACAGTGGAACAAAGCAGGAGTCTGGAGCTGAGATATCACAGACTGGTTGGCCCCTCCGTCTGGAAGTGTACGTGCCGCAGAGCAGGACTCCAGTTGAGAAGGGACAGGGGGGGCGGGGGTGGTCTTTTCTGGGCGGTCTGTCAGCTGTCAGTTCTTCTAAAACGTGCATTCCACTCATAGCATTTTAACTAACTTAGTGTGTTTCTGCTCACCTCGAACTCACTCGTTTGTCTTCTGCAGGTCTCTTCTATCATCTTACCTTTACCTCGTCTCCCTCTGGTTCTTCCTATTTGCTGTTTCCTTTTTCCTATTCTCTTTTGACCACCATCATTACCCCCCCCCCCCCACACACACACACCCTACCCCACCCCTCCCCTCCCTTCTCTACTCATGCCGTCCTTCACTCCTCCCCTCCATCCTCAAATGTTGGTGGGCAGCAGAACAATATCCAGGGGGTCATGGTGACCGGCAGCCCCCTCCCTGTGGTCTCTTCCTGCTATTGTTCCTGGTCCTACTGCTGCTTTGGCTCCTACACTCTATCAAACGCACACACACTGGCTTAATCACCACTGGACACGGCTCTGCGCTCGCCTCAATCACTGGAGAAACACTGGAGGCTTGAAGTATATATGAAAGCAGGACACCCTGGAGACATTGGTTATTAATTCCACAGAGGAATTCAATGGTAGTGACTTGATCCGTTAAATGTATCACGTCTTAAAGACAGTAAATATGAACACAAAAACAAGAATAACCAAATGTATTGTATTACAAGCGCCCTACGAAGAAATAATTTGTAAAACAGTTGACGATGGGAAATCACAAGAGCAAAAAAAAACAGGATAAATTGCTTTCATGCCCCCTTTTTATTCCTCCCTTCCTGAACTGATTTATAAACTTGGCGTGTAACGGCTGTGCTGAATCCCTAGAAACAAGGTAACCTCCAGCCTCAGCCATAGTGAAATTCATTTTCTATCTCTAGTATGTATTCATGATAGGCTGAGTGCTGTCCACAGTGTCAATTTATGGTAATATTAAAGCAGTGAAATCAGATTGTTTCACTGTACAGAGCAGCCAAAATGTACCGACCCTGTACGCACACAAAATAATCAGTTTTGATTCTGCAGAGAAGATGAGGTGACTGTTAATGTAACGTAACACAGAGAGCACATATGATTGAAGTCCGTCTTTGGGGGGAGGCTATAACGGAGCCGAAAGCCTGTGAAACCTGCTGCTGCAGCAGTGGTTGTCACATGATTATATTTCTATAGGGTACTACAGGTTATTTTCCTCTCTTTCTCTGACACTTTGATCCCACAATGGCTCCATCTCCTCCTGTAGCTAGACCCCCGAGTTCTTTGATGTGCCTGTCTATCTGTCTGTGCTCTGCTGTGGCCCAGGCCTCAGATCACTTATTAAATGAGACACGGATGTCAGGACCTCACATCTTTTCCTCTTATCACCGATCGCCCGCCATACCTGACTGTGGCAGCTTTAAACTATCTTCTTTTGGCATGGCTGGCAGGCATCAGCAGCAGAGTAAGTTACATGAAAGGCCTTAAGCAGGGATCATGAAACATGGAGCAAATCTTTTACTACAGGGATTTTTACAGAAAAAAACTATTCCAAATCCTAAAATTGAACTTGATCTCTGATTTAAGAGAGCTAGACAGATCCAGGATCACAGCGGCAGCATGTCCGAGATAATATAGAATGGCGTAGCACTTTCTATCGCTTAATTCTCATAGTAGAAATTAACTTTATTTTTCATCAATTAATGATAAATATTATGAATTAATAACAATAACAAAAAAAATTAAAACAGCTTCTATCACAGTCCCCAATAGTGCTTATGAATCTTAATATGTCACTTTTAATTATTTAAAATTAAACACAGTTCAGACTTGAGTCGTTTATGGGCCCAAATCAGAGATTAAATGCCACTTTAGTACACTGAAATACAAGCACTGCACACTAAATAATCCTGCATTCAAAATTAGAGAAAATATTTCTTTTCTAGCACACTTTGCCAATTTATTGGATTAATGATTCACAATCATAGACGATGAGATCAATATTATCTTTACAGTTTAAGGAGTTGAAAACACATCCAGTAGCAGCTTTAAATTGCCTTTTTAAAAGAGTCGTAGTTAATGGTACAGCTATATGTAGCTGTTTCTAATAATAAATGAAAGACATTTAATCACATTTACAAAACTCAAGCTCACCGAAGCACTAAGAACAGATTAGCTAAATCTAATTTTCATATGTACAGAAAATAGAAAAACAATTCTGAGGCTGCATAAATGCTATGTTATTCATTTGGGCAAAATGTCCAAATGATTTCAGCTTACGTATTTCATAATTTCATCTGTCCTATCTGTATTTTACGTGCTTGCTATCTTGTATTTACAGTCTCTCTTGTTTTCTCTCTCTCTCTCTCTCTCTCTCTCTCTCTCTCTCTCTCTTTCTACTCTGCTCTCAACAACCTGTCCTGTAATGCCACCCCTGGGGCAGTTTTAAATTTATTGCTTTTGGCCGAGGGCCCTCGCAGCATAAATAAGCTGAGAGAAACAATGGGCCGACTGAATGAACATCATACCAGAATTGTTGCGCACCAGAAGGGGCAGGAAGACGTGCACTTCACTTTCTATTCTATTGCAGAGAAAGTTCTATAATCATCGTTCTCTGTTTCTATTCTTCATATTTCCATCCCCGTTGGCTTTTCTCATTTCCTTACTTTGCTTCCTTGTTACTTATACCCCTTTAACGCCAGCGCAATGCCATTGTTATGAATGGATCCACAATGGTATCTGACCCAGGTCAATGACCCAGCTGGCAAAACCCGCGGAAAAACAAAAAAGATATTTAGATACTACCGGTGGGTATGTCGTAAAAATCTTAATGGCTGAATCGTGCATTTCTTTCAAAGAAGATATGTTGTTGCTGGGGAGCTACGTGGCAACGAGGAGTGGTTGTAAAAAAAAAAATGACACATCCTCTTTTTGAGCATCCCAGGTAGCCTTTCCCAGTGACCTGTGATTTTCTCTGGATTGCTTTGCGGTGTGTCAACTTCCTCTCAGGACAGACGAGCACACCCGAGCACATAACACAATGCTCACATGAAACACCTCCTCCACCCCCCGATCAGGGTTGTAAAGTTTAAACTGGACTTGCTGTCGAGAATTGCTCTTGATGCTCGTGCTTTACAGTAACTTAATGTTTCACCTGTTTGTAAAATAAGAAAACGTGACTATCCATATCTCGTTATTTTTCTGTCGAGATTATGTAGTTGACATATTTCTTTGTGTGATATGTCTAAAAACAACACTTCATACTAAAATTGCCAATTTTCTTTATTGAGCGAAACAAATGCTTTTGTTTTTTAGCCCCCTGCCTCAAAAAACACAAATAATCTACAAACGGTACTAATCTGACACCTAACACTACTCGCCACCTATGTCATCCCTAACTGTTTTATGGATATAACGGAGTGGATGAAAACATTAAACATATTCAACTGTCACGAATCTGAAGTCATCATCATTGGTCCTGAATCCATCAACTAGCACATGCTTTCCTCTGTGTTGACAGCTCCAGTCATTTCCATTCTCCTCTTTCCTTCAAACTTTACATGAATCGCATTGTCAAAGCTGTCTTTTTTTCAATCAAAACACATCCACATACATCCTTTTCATCGACTCATTAATCTCCCATATGGTTTGTCTTCGGGGCACCTCCAGGATCCTGCTCGGCGACGGCCAATCAAATACATTCAAACACACGTTGATGCCATATTACTTTGTAGCGCTAATGGGGTAACTCCAGTGTTTCCCCTTGTGATTTTCGAGATGGAGGATAAATTGACTGTGGCTGTGACAACTTTCTAGCTTTATGAAACACTGTCTGATGGATGCTCGTAAATGTATTACTCTTAACTGGGCTCCACCGGATGAACATTTGATACTCTCTGTAGCTGTAGCAACACATTCACACCAGTGCTGCCCCTTGAGATTTATTTACGCAGCTCTATTTTCAGTCTGAACAATACTTAAGACAGATGATAGGGTGAAGAGGTATTTTCCTAGATCACTCTCTTCATCCACATTAGCGTCTGAAACGTACCCATCTTTACCGAAATACTCCTTTACCGGTCTCTTGATAAACTTTATAGTCTTTCCTCTTACCAATATAAATACCACAGGGAAAAAAACTCTCTTCCTCTGTCCGTTTCTATCTGATCACAGTCTCTTTCCCACTTTACACAGCCAGCCCCCCCTCGCCATCCCTGTCACGTCCACAGGGCTTGCGCTGCCTGCCATGAGGTGAGGGGTCTCCTGGCTGGGGACCAGGACAGCCCACGCCTCCCTTTGATCTCTCCCGCACTGGCTGCTACCTGCAGATAGCACATTCACACACACACACGGCGCTCTCCCTTTCAGCCACAGAGACAACTCTACATCTCTCGCTTCCTCCTTCTCCGATCCTGTCTGATGCAGTACAAACTGCACACGCGGCTGTGGGTCTAAAGCATTTCCCTCATGCACGGCTGCCGTCCATAAAATGCTTATTTTTGAGGATGTAGACATTTCAAAAAGAGCAGTTTTTCAGATTTAGAGCAAAAATCTTGAATAGTATTCGGAAAATCTTACAAGTTAAACGGTTTTGGTAAAAATGTGTGGTGCGCTTCATTTCACCCTTTCTGTGTGTGTGTGTGTGTGTGTGTTTTTTTGTGTGTTTTTGTGTGTTTGTGCGTGTGCTCACTGTCATCTGGTTACCATTTGAAGGCAGAATTGCAGCTAATGATATCCTAGAGGAAAACTACAGTAGCTAAACATGCAACAGCTCCTCCGTTTATTTCTTTTCTTTCTCCACCTACTTTTCCTCCCCGTCAGGCGACTCTTGTGGCAAGTCGTTTGGCTCTGGAGAAAAGCAGACTTCATAGATATTAATACTTTTCTGGGTTTATCGGTAAAGTCTCTGGTCAATGTAAAGCTTTGTACTAACAGACAGTTTAAGTGTGTGTTTGTCTGCCTTTTCCTGGATATTACTGTGCCACATGTTTACAGTGCCCCCCCTCTGCAGGCTCACACACACACACACACACACACCCACACACTTTCTGCCTCTCACATCTGGATTCAATCAGAACCCAACAATCCCTTAGCAGCCTCTGTAAGAGAGAAGTAGGTTAGAGCAGCAGTGTCAAATATCAAGCAACCTCATTAGAATATCTACAGTGTGGAAGTCTGAATGTACAGTATGTTTGTGCAAAAGAGAAAACCAGAGAAATCTATGGACACAAAAATATTAATACTGCAGAATTTTTACTATGCGTGTTTGCTTCAATGTGCCGAGCCTGTACAGGTACAGTTTGGTGTATGGTCTATATGTACACATGAACACTGTCCTCCTGGATTAGTAAAAGACTGCCTTAAGCCATTACAGCACCACAGACCAGTTTACAACCATTTTTGTGCCTTCTTTTCTTCTTTTCCTCCTTCTCTCTTTTTTCTCTCCTACCTATATTTAACTGTATGCCTCAGTTAAAAAAACAAAAAACCTTTCTTGTCTTGACTGTACAAAATCCACCCCAACCTCTTGTTACTGCTTTACCAAATACCAATGCAAACATAAAAGCAACAGAATCCAAAATATAGAGTGCTGTCGGCTGACAAAAGATTTGAATAATCCAAATATGAATTGTGATTTATTCTAGAATCAACGGAAAGAGGATTAGACAATTATTCATTGTATGGTGATAGATGATCTACTGGTCGTGAGATGAGATCCAATGAGATCGAACTATTTGGTTTTAATTAATTCCACAAAGGTATTCAGTAATGGTGAACCAACTTTTTGTGGATTGTACAAAGAGCAAAAAAACATTGCACAGAGCCCCACCTCCCTCTGTACAGACTTTGGTCACCTTCTTGCACAACGCATTGGGTAGAGAGTTTCGGGAAATTTGGGACTTTTTGCACACGCGCGCACACGCACACACACTTCCCTGTTCTCTGATTGACATTGATGCTAACTGACACAAACTCTAGCATCCACAATGAATGCAGTGTACAGTATCCGCTTGTAACATGATATCTTGGACTCACAACAGTTAAACAACACACACACGCACGCACGCACGCACGCACACACACACACACATACATAAACAGTCACACACGTTTATGCAACAGCTACCATTGCACGCTGTATGTATAATCAACAGTGCTGGTCCCGGGCCAGTGGTAGCCATGGTAACAGCTGCACATAGTGATGCTGAGCTAAAGGCCAGTGTGCTGTTTGATTGACAGGGCTGATGTTTAGTGTATGGTTTTATTTCCTTTTCATAGGAAGTGAACTTTGTAAGCAAAGAATACATCCCATGATAATATCATATACCAAAGGCTGATACCAACAAAATGTATATAATCAAATAAAAAAAATGTTTTATTGTTTATTTACCTGAATAACTCATTATGATGTCGCTCTTCAAGTTTAAATATCATTAAATATAGTTTCTGTACGTGTGCTTGTCAACATCTAGAAGCAGTAAGTTGCCCGAGGCTGTGCCAAGAGTTTTAAAATTCTGAGAAATGTTTGAATTCAGAGTGAAAGGAATTCCTCTGATACCTTGAAGTATTGAAAGAGAACTGCATCCTGCCACGCAATATTATTTCAATCGTTTTTACAGCAGAGATAACATAACAACTTTCCCTCACACACACGCACACTGTGTCTTCCTCCCACAATCTGTCCCAAACACACACACTGGCACGTTAGCTCTCTTTTATAGCTTGAAAGATTAATCTTCGTCAATCGCTGCTTAGATAGTTGATTAATCGTTGAAGTTAATCAAATTTATCAAGCAAAAAGGACCAAAATATAATTAGCTAGTGTCAGCTCCTTAAATGTTTGTCTTTAAAAAGTTCAAATTGAAAATGTCACCTCTTGGAAATTATGATGGGTGTTTTGTTTTACTTGTTTCTGACATTTATAAATGAACTAATCAAGATATGAATTGGAAATTATTTGCAACAATAATTACCATTTCTTTCTCTTTGCTCCTCTCAAATTTGACGGGCCAATTCTCTTAATCTCTTTACATTCTGTGCATTTAATAAGAAACACTTTTTTATATAAGCATAAAAATGGTCTGACATTAAAGAACAGAAAGAACAAGCCTAGCATTTGTCTGTTGTTTTAGAAAAGCAAGCACTTGATCTACTTTTGCATTTGAAGAGGTGAAGAATTATGAAGATACTTTCCACAAACTGATCAGCTGTCTCTTCTATGTTTTGTCTTTAACAGGTCTTCCCACCCCTTCCTAATGAGGCTGAGATCGCACACACCAAAAAGCTCTTCCGACGAAAGAGGAATGACCGACGGTAATGACGCATGCAAGCTTACACACACACACACACACACACACACACACACACACACACACACACACACACACACACACACACACACACACACACACACACACACACACACACACAAGACGCACACATACCTACCTCAGTGAGAGGGAATGTTTTTGCTGTTGATGTCAGATGTCAGTGCACAGCCAGTCCTATAGCCTTCTCTCCCCCGCCAAAGCAATGTCAAGACAGGAATGCAGGCTCCACACTTCACTGCAGACAGGAGAAAGAATAATGAAAAAAAGGAGAGATTCAAGGTTTTTTCATGTTTATTAGGTTACTCACCACAAATTAAGCCAGTTATGCAGTCACCCGTGTTTACATTTACTCATGCTTTGAGACATTTCATTTGTTAACATCGTCCTCCTTTCTCCAAAATCCGACACAAATTTTTCGTACTGGCACCCCTGCTTTAATTGTACACATTCTGAAATCTAATTTCACCCAAGTGTGACTTCATTGAGACCACGTCCTTAAGAGAGAGAAAAAAAAAACATCTCTCTCTCTCTCTCTCTCCTTCTCTCGCTCCCTGCCCTGATGTCACTGGAAAACTGTTCTTCAGTTGCTAAGAGACAAGCAAAGAGAAATATTTTGGTTGTATTTGTTGGTAAAAAAAAAAAAAAAAAAAGAAAATGAGGAAATGTTATCTACACCAAATGGACAAAAGCACTTTCATCCTTGTTTTTAAGTACAGAGAGTAATTGGTTCTGTCCAGCGCTATTGTGTTTACATGTGATGGATGCAGCAAAAGGCCTGACAAAAAGAGGGGAACAAAAATATAAACTTGGACCAAAGGCGGTTTGCTTAGGTTTCAGCCTATTTATTTTGTGAGCTGGAAAATGAACAAGAGGCCGTCCTGTTTTCTTGTACGCTTCCAATTAGACTTTGTCGGTGCTTTACAATTTGTATTTGAGGGGGGGGATTGACATACATGTGTGAACATGTGTATTTGTTGTATACATATGTGTGTGTGTGCGTGTTGACCTTTATGAACTAGACAGACCCTGGACTTAAGGATGTGGCCTGAAAGGCTGACCCTGCTGTTTTTGCCATGTTATATGAACGTAAACTTCAACACAACACCAAAGAGACAAATCAGGTGGTGGAAAATATTCACCTGGATGCTTCACTTATGTCAGAGTTGGTGTCGTTCATAAGATCAGCTGCACATTGACCAAAGATTTGGACCACTCTGTTTTACAGCTTGCATCAAAGCATACCACTTTCCCAACAAACACACCCCATGCCAACCCCTTTTCTGTCGTTGGGAACAATTGAAAAGGTAAAATGAGAAACATACTAAACGTAACAAGACACTACCTAGAATGCTTAAACTCAACAAACTCAGCTTACCAAATACTGAGAAATGTTGAGCTTAAAGGCAGATTCTTAAACTTGTAAATAGCTAATTCTTATCACAAGGTTGACTCATTTAGTTAATCTGAAGCTTTCAACCACAAGAAATCCGAAATGCGATCTCGTTGGACTAAAAACGTGTTATACTTTTTCGCTATATGACTCTTGAGGACTGAACTTAGACTTCTGGATACTTGGACTGATAATTCATTTTCCAGGAAACCTTAAAACTTGCTTCAGCAGTGAGTGATATGGATATCCCGACAGGCTATGATGTGAATCCAATATTGGCAATACATATTAGTATTCATCTCCCCAATGTTGTTGTTGTATTTTGGGGTAACATGCAGCCGGGGAAAAAGCCTTTTAACCTCTTGCCCCCTTCAACCAAAGAGTGGTGGAGTACATATACAAATATAACAAAATATATTTACACTGCTGAGATGGAGAAAGCAGGGTGAAGGTGGGGATGAAAAAAATCAAAGGAGAGATGAGGTAGTGGATAAGAAGACTGGAATGACAGAATCTATGTGGGAATTTTTTTACAATATGCAGTGATAAGAAATAGAAACAGGAGGATGACAGAAGTGAGGATAGTAGAATACAAACAACTGTATTATCCACAAAAAAAAGTTGAGTCTTCAGGAATTGAAAGTACTAATTGCTTCTTATTATGTTCTTTGTAAAGGTATCCTGTAGCGCTTACCAGAGTTATTCTTTTAAAAACAAACAATCTGGGCTTTAAAAAATGTTTTTTTTATTTTTCACATATGAAAGGTTTAGGAAGGCTGTTATACACATTTACAAGGACCCAAGAAACATATAAACGTATGCAAGAAAGGTTAATCACAACTACCCTAGATAAGAGTATTAAAGGTATTAATGTGTGGAAACAGGTTATTGTATTCGGGAATATCCAGTTGCCAATAAAATGGCCTCCATATATTGTCCTTTATGAAGCTTAGCATGTCTTCTCATCAAATGCATTAACTGCACGTTTGTCCATCAAACATGCTAATCCTCTTATGTCCATATTGTCTTCAGGAACAAAACAAATAGCCTCTGGCGATGAATATTCACTGTAATGGAAAAACCTTACTGATAGTGTCATATTCATATTTATTCCATGGTGTATTGTCAACACAGCTGGGAGAAGAGAAAGACAAAATAGTTAATGGTAACTGACGATAAAATATGCAGATAAATATTGATCATTTGAATACATGTACAGAGGGTGAGGGTTGTGTTGAATGAAGCACAAGAAAGAGAAACGGAGTGAGACTGTGAGATTGAGTAAAGGAAAAGTGTAGGCTGGCTGTGGCAGGGGAGGAAAAGAAAGGGGAGGTAGTGCATGTGTTTCTACTTTAGTATGCACGTCAAGCAGGGCTGAAATTAGTTGTGATTTACTGGAATGTGCTCCTTACTGCTCTCTACTCCAAAACAGAAAAGAGGCAAAGACCAAGCTAATATGCTCCGACTTCTTTCCCTTTAGGTGCTAGACTTAATTCCGTCTCTCTTCTTAGAAACAATGTACTCACAATTGAAGAAAGATGATTTAACACTTTGCCTACCTGCCATGCAGTTTCCCACAATGTCATTATACAGAGACAAGTAAACAAATACTTAAGTGTGAGCTGTTGGATTGAGAGCGATAGTTCTTAAAAGAGACTGTGCAGCACATTTAGTACCAATTCCAATCAGTGTTATGATGAAAACGGTGTGTAGATGCATTCATGCACTCAAGTAAACGTACACAGCGGGTCTGCTTGTCTTTTCTGCAGCTACAATGAACCGCCTGCTTTTCTGCTTCTTGCCACGACGATGCAAAATTATTGACTGCAATCTCTAATTCATGCATGCGTGAATGCACACACATTAAGTAAGTTCCTTAAAACTAGAGTAATGCAAATGTTCAGTCTGGCAGCCAAAACCTGTCTCCCCACAGTCCATTAAGCCAGTGTGTTGTGGCCGGCATTAAGCTTTGGCCCAGTTATCGACTGTCTGGCCTGCAAGCTTCTCTTCCTCTGTTCCAATCGATTTGCCAGTCTGGGTCATCCATTGGTCCAATGGATCCACGAGTTCTCCATCCACATACATCCACAGCAACAGCCACGATCAATCATCAGGATCCTACCTCCTCCCGTGATCATCACTGCCAATTCATTTCACCTTTTTAGTCACCACTTCCTGTAGTTCTCTGCATGTTGTTTGAATGACGTAGTGATCAACCTGTAGTTGTTTGTTTTTGCTTGTTCCCCCTCTTTGCTGCCCTGATTTTTTTTTTCCCTTCCATTCTGTCTTTTACTGTATTACTCTACTCTTCATCCTTCCACTCGTCTGCATTGTGGCACACCCTCCTCTCCTGCTTTTAGAACGCTTGATCAGTTCACCCGAGACCAGTTAACCATACTTCTGCCCACTGGCCCCGGGGGAAAGCGGCAAGTCTCAGCCAGGTTAGTGACAACATAAACCAGATACTGGGCAAGAAATTGGACCCTGGATACATTTTCGACTTTTAACACAGTGATTTGATTTATTCTACTCGACATAGGAACAGAATTCAAAGGTCAGCTGATAATTGTTGAGATAAGAATAAAAAAAAAATGTGATTAAATACTTGAAAAGCTGACAATAAAAAGCAGGTAAGATGTAAAAAGTGATTTGAAACAGGTGACACAGCCAGGCAACAGCACACACTAATTTAAATCTGATAATACCGTAATGTTCTCATCACCTCAATCCAAAATAATAGCAGTTTCTAATTTGATAAGCTGGTCAATCGCGGCCACAGACGGCCTGTGTCTAAGCAACAAGAAATCGAGAGATGAAATTTCATCAGCGACCCCCATCATTTATCCTGACTGCAAACATCTCCCTGGACAGCCAATCCGATCAACACTCAAGCTACTGCAGAGCTCACAGTCATTAAATATGATTAACATTTCATTACTGTCTCACTTTCACCTCCCAGCATCACCAGTAGAGCAGGAGAAGGGCTTATTAAAGCTGAGCCTAAACTAACAGCTCGGGTAAAGATCAAATTGATCGGCAGACGAGTAAATGTGTGTTAGAGAGAGAGCGAGAGAGAGAGAGAGACCTGAGAAGTTTATAAAGAAGATTATAAAACCTCACCCTCTGCAGCCATTAAATGAGATTTCACAATTTCTGTCAGTCAATGTTAAGCTATTATACTTTATGATTAGGTAAAACATTAGTTTAAACTTTAATAAGCAGCTTTGTAGTAATTAAAAGTTTGCTGTAGAAAAACAGACATTGAAAGGATGCTGACAGGAGTGCCTGCCGAGCGGGTAACCCTTCATCATTTTTGTGCTATATAAGAGCTCACTTTTTGTGTCGAGCTGATGCGACTAAGAAAGGCTCTTAGTATTTTCATAGAGTGGAAGACAGGCTGTTGAGTAGAGGAGAGAGTAAGGAGATGAACCGTCTGCCAACCTCCCCAAGAGAGTGGAGCTGAGGGGCCAGACGAGACGTAAACCAAAAGAACCACACACAAAAACTATAAATACCCTTGAACACATTCACGTTCTCTGTGCTTCTGCCAGCTCACAAACACACACATTCATAATTACAGACAGTTGATAATTTAAAGAAAAAACAACTATGGCTTTAACTAACGATTATTTTCATTACAAAATGATTCAATGATTATTTTCTCAGTAGGTACAATTTCACAAATATTGTAAAAGAAATGCTCCTCGCAATTTCTCAGAGCCCCAATCCAACGTCTTCAAATGTCTTTTTCCGAAGGCTTATTTTGTTAACTACAGAAGTGAGTGTCGTCATTCCACCAACTTCATCTTTCAGTTTACAGAGAAGCTGCAGTACCAACTGCTAGAAGTAGTTAACCTTTTTATTTTCCACAATATAAAAAAAAAAAGCAATTATTTTCATTATTGATTAAGCTGCCAACTATTGTCACGAAGCTCTATAACTGCCCATTACAACAGTCCAAGGTTGGTTGATCATCAAATATTCTGTTTTGTCCAACGAACAGTCCAAACCTAAAAGAGATTCAATTTACAAGACACAGAAAAGCAGGATATTCATACATTTAAGAACCTGGAACCATTATGTTTGGCTTTTTTTTTTTTTTTTTTTTTTTTGCTGAAAGCACAACAGCTTTATGGTTGCATTGATTTCATCCATGTTTGTGGCCATTTTGTCAGTATTTCTGATGAATGTTGCTATTAAGCGATACAGGAAGAGGATGCCTTGATAACTCAAACCTATTTGTCACAGAGGAAATCAGAGATGTGTTTATGTTATTGTGTTGAGCATTATAAAGTACACATTTATAGGTTGCTGGCCGCTTACTTCTTTACAACAGGCCTCAAACTCAACAGCTGAAAGGTTTGTTCAACAGATCCCTTTTCCAATTGTTTTTTATATATATTTTTTTATATCTGCAAAGGTCAGTTCACTTGAATATGCACAATAAAATCCATTATTCCTCTGCCATGTATCAGTGCTGCACATAGGAATATATTAAACTTCTTTTAAGCTCAAAGAACATTTCCAAGGTTGTTCGGACATTGATTTATTTTGAAAGAAATTAATACATTTAAAACCTTAACTTTTGAGAGGGATAATGACACACAGTTCTCTTTCACAAGGTGGAATAGTTCATGTGCTTTTGTAACGCAGTCTCGAAAAAACGTCTGACCTTTTGATTCACCTTTTAATCTTTTTTTTATTCCAAAAATCAAACTGTTGAAAGTCAGCTAAATTAAAAAGTGCACTCAAAGGCATTGCACAGCAGTTTTACAGCATTTAAGGAAAGTTGCCTTTCTTTGCTCGTCAATCCAGCCTTGGCAACTAGCAACTCTCCATCTGTAGTCTCTGGCAAAAAAAAAATGGAGAGATTCAGGTTTTATGTTGAACGGCAGTGGATACATAGGGCTCCTAATACAGGCCCATTGACATGTTTGGCCAAGTGGTTTCAGGTTTTGACCGTTCAAGCGAACTACAATAAAACGGATCATTTCATTATCCTAGATTGGTTATCTGTCACTGATCAGTAATATACATCCCTATACCCAAAATATGTAAATCCCCTTCATTTGATTGCACAATTTCACAGTGAAAAAACACCCTTGGAGCCGAGTTTATCTGAGCAAAGGTGTGCTAGTTCACAGACTGAGGCAGATAATAGGTTGCCTCCTCTGTGCCAGGGAAGCTAATCCCCTGGACCATATGTCAGCGGGTTGACAAGCACAGAGTCAGTACAGCAAAAGGACAGAGCTATGCAGGACAGGAAAACCCAGACGTACTGTGCATACACATGTAAGCTGTCATTGTGCTTTTTCATTTTTATTTACTTAAAGATTAGATCAGTAGATAATAGGTTACTGTTTGTGTCCCGTTGTGAATTATCACAGTGTTGACAGATGGTTAGTCTCTGTTACTAGATAAACAGTCGAAGATAAAACAGAAAATGGATCCTTTTCACAAAAATAACGAGTTTTGAGAGGGGGGAGGGGGGGGAAGGCTGCATTGTGCCATTGTGACACAGGGGCGGTTGAAGTGTAGCAGAGCAGTTTTAGAGTAACAAGCCAGCTGATGCTACATCACAATGAAGCTAACTGTAACCTGCTCCAATTCCAGGAGACAACAGCGGCCTCAGGGCGGCGGAGGAGGAGGAGGAGGCGGTGGCGGAGGAGGAGGAGGAGGAGGAGGAGGAGGAGGGAAGAACCAACCTCAGCTGATACAACAGCAGTCACCACAGCACCAGAGGGATCAATCCCGACACCAATCTCCGAACCAACAGGAGCAGAACTTAACAGAACTGGGAGATAACAGAAACAGCAGCGCCGGTCGGCCGCCTCGCCAGTATCAAGGAGGACATGGGCAGCGCCAAGGAGGACCCCCGCACCACGGGTACAGCCAGAACCGCCGGTGGCACCACAACCAGAAAGGTCAGGGGCACGGACAGACAAACTTTACAGGCGATAAAGGAGTACCGCCAAGAACAACCAAAGACAAAGAGACTGAGAATGTAAAACCAGACGGCGAGCAGATCAGACCACCTCAAGACAACAGCAGTAAGAGTCCCAATGAATGCCCCAGACCCGAGTCGACACCCAATACAAAAGCTTTCCCCCATCTGACAGTTAGAAAGGAGTCTCCCAACCCACCAGGAAGTGGAACGGGAGGCGAGGGCCAGTCGGAGCAGCCCAAAATCAGCTTGCTGCAGTCGTCGAAGGAGAGGCTGAGGAGGAGACTAAAGGACAAGGTACCGAAAAGCTGCTTAGCACCTGTCAGTCAGTATTAAGGCAATCGGGACTAATGTGTATGTGTACGCACACATGCTAGCATTTTTTAGTCTTATAATTACTTTCATTATGTTCATGCACACACATGCACATAAAGCAGATACATAGTTTTCTTACACCGCCCTTTCTTCAGGTCAGTCCTATACTTAGTTATTCAGCATTCAGATTGACACACCCAGACTGGCGCGGAGGGGAGCACGTGTTCTCACTAAGGAGGTGAACAAGCTAAAGCAGCATTAGCGTAACAGTTTTTGATGTTTTCCACTGTGTGCCCTAAACTGGCAAGTCGGCCAACTGTGTTGCTGCTCTCAGCTTCTCTACCTCCTCGAGATCGTTGCCACCATGGGCAGTTGATTTGACTGCATGGAACTCCCCAGCAGGCATCGAGGCAGGAGTTAATAAACAGCCACTTCAATGGATCAATGAATACAGTCTCGGAGTTAGCTTTTGCTTGATTGGGTTGTTTACTGAACTCCAGCAAATAAAATGCAACTTATTAAGGCACCATTTTTTTTTTTTTAATAGATAGATATAGGGAGTATAAATACATTTATAACTTGCTAAGACCCCATTCTGCTACTCCAAATAGTAGCACAAAAGCAAGCTTGACCATAACGAACTAAACGTTGACAGTATAATTGTATAAAACAAATATTGAAACAATACACACTTTTATATGATCAACAGTGTTAAACAAGATGCAGTTTAAAATCTAATCAAATCAAGACATTTGGAAAATAACTGCTGGTGTCCAATGAAATGTTAAGTGCAAATAAATAAAATACAGCCACATTTCGTCAGCACATTCGTGAAATAGTATCCATCTTTAATCTTCCCTGTTTATATCCAATCTATTTTCTAACCAGAACAACTGCTCCTTTAAAGAACACAAAGTCAGCGTACAAACAAATCGCGGAATTAAGCCTCCAGTATGTTGAAATTGAATGTTGTCACCTACCATTCGTATTCTTTTTCCATCTTCCGTCTCAGGAAGAGGCACGCGTGGAGGCGCCGGGCTCCGGATCACAGAGCATGGACCGGCTGGTGGACCTTCTCAACAGCATGAGGAGCAACAGCAGCGGGGTGGAGCAACAGCTGGCCTCCTTCATGGAGGAGGCGCAGTGCTCGGCGCGGTCCGAGGAAACCCTGGCTCAGGTGGTCAGCACGATCTACGCCAAGGCCGTGTCAGACAGGAGCTTTGCCGCCACGGCCGCCAAGCTCTGTGACAAGATGGCCATGTTCATGGTGGAGGGGACCAAGTTCAGATCGCTGCTCCTCAACATGTTGCAGGTGAGAGCACTGATGGAGAATCTGGTGGTTGCAGTTGCTGCTTCAAGCTTTCCTGTTCAATATTTTCGTATTTGTTGACACAACTCAGACTTCAATATAACAAACCTATTAATGAAATGATCCTGCCTTGTGTTTTTTTGACTTTGTCTTTCGCTGCATACTTAAAGCATCGGCACAAAGTATGTTGTCATGGCAACACATCACCTATCGACTCAAAATTAGGTTAAATTCAAGCAGATACTTGTGTCTCTAGTGATTGGTTAGTTAAAATTGAATCCCCCCCTCCATGGAAATCGAAGAGAGTGGAGGCACCGTCAGACTGTTATTTCTGATATCAGGCAAAGTTTATAAATAAACCTACGTGAAAACCAATGCAGTCTAATTTAGCAGTCCTCCAACAACTCCTACCTACAGTAAATCAATGATCTGAATACTTCGTCCACCACTGCTTTGTTTCTGTAGGAGACGGGCTTCTTATTGTGCAATACGCTTCTGGTTTTATAATGAGCTGACAGAGCAGCGAAATCATGAAAAAAAAAAAAGAAAAGAAAAAGAAAAGAAAATTGTGATATGACTGTCTCTACTCTTGTCTGTGCATCACCACTGTTCTGAAGCTCAATGGATCTTGTTAGTTTCACTTTTAACTGTGTTATCTTCTGTAAATACTTTTATGTACTTAGATATTTTAATATATGTCACATTATGATGCTCGCTTTATCAAACGCATTATTTGGAATTCAAATCTCCATTACAGCTTGATGTGGGATCTTTCTCAGGACTAGTTTGCATCAGTTGATTTACTATAAAGGCTCAGTTGGTCCTGAAACGCTATGTTGATCAACAGAAAATGATCCAGTGTTAATATTAAATAGTTTAAAAGTCATTAATCAAGTAGAAATGTCAAACATGCTCTTGTTACAGCGTCTTAATTGTGCAGATTTGCTGCAGTCGAACAAAAAGTCAATTTGAAAGATCTCAACCATGGAGCTCGCACATTGGGAGTGGTTTTTTCCACTGTTTTATTACATTTTATTACATTAACTAAATTGTCGATTGATTAACCGATTCATTAGATTAAACGATAATAAACCTTAAGGGTTTTGCATGTTTTGGATAAACTGCCTTTCAATCTTTCACTAAAGTTTATTGCTTTGCTTTTTGAATCCCTGTGTGGCTTTTGCCCAAATACACCAAGAAATACAGAACTTACTGTGAACAAAATCTCAAAGTGCCCTTTTAAAGATCCTTCTAAGTTACCGGCGCTTTTTAGTAGAGTAGATGTTTTTTTGGCAAACCAGTCATTTTTTAAACCGTATGCTTTCAACAAAATTCTCCCTGTAATTTCAGTAGTTTTATGAGGAAGCACTTTCAGGTGAAAGCCAAATATATATATATGTGTGTGTGTGCGTGTGTGTGTGTGTGTGTGTGTGTGTGTGTGTGTGTGTGTGTGTGTGTGTGTGTGTGTGCGTGTGCGTGTGCGTGTGTGTGTGGCGAGATGCTGCTGTAAATGTCAGCAAGTAAAGTGGCTAATCTAAACACCCAGGGGAGAGAGACCTGATCGAGACACCCCCCCTCCACACACAGACACACACTTAACTGCACAGTCCCAGTCTTGCACCGTGAGGAAAACATCCTCTCAGCTGTTATATATTTCCTTTCCTCTCTCCCCCTCCTGGTCCCTCATGAGCTCTGTAATACCAAGCTCTCCTGTCTTATGGCCTCCCCTCACCCAGAACGACACGGGCCAGTGCCTCGCTACTTCTCCCTGCACAACTCCTCTCTCTCTCTCTCTCTCTCTCTCTCTCTCTCTCTCTCTCTCTGACCACGCTCCTCCCGTTCACCCCTTCCTCTATCCTGATAGTCAGACAAACTTGCCGCAGACCGTTTAGACAGTCAGGGTCTAAATGTTAACCCACCTGCTGCCTTCTTTTCACTTTTGACTCCTTTTTCCGTCTCCTGCAGATGCTCATTTCGATAGCACTCCTACACTTTTGTCTTTTCTTTCTTCCCTTCTGTTTTTGTGTTTTGGCGTTAAAACACCTCTTTCTTTCGATGTTGAGATTTGTATGCGTGTACCCAGGAGTAGTTAATCCCACCTTAATCCTTCTACCCCCCTTTCTATGCTTTTTATTTATTCCCTCTTTTTCACACCTCCCCTTCTTTCATTTCTCACTTCAATTCCCGCTTCCCAGCCAGCATGGACCCCCTCCTCGTCTTTGACATTTTGGCTTTTTTTGGCTTTAAAACCTTTTAAATGCCACAAGTGGGTTCATAAAGGCCGTCATTAATGATGTTGCTTCCAGACCCCTTGGATCTCAATATGGGAGCAATTAGTCTGTGTATAAAAAGCTTCAAGGTTTGTTGTTGCTGTCATTTAATGTGGTCAGATTGTTACCTGTGAAAAATGCTATTTATTTACAGCTAAGAAGAGCTAGTGGCCTTTTTTTTTTTTTTTTTTTTTTTGTAATTTGCCATGTGCACCTTCCTCATCATCTTCTTTTCTTGAATTAGCTTGTTCTTTTCTGTTGTGTCAGTCATGTATTTTTGTCTGCTTTTCTATATGTGTGTATCATACCGTTTTGTAGGCTTATTGTGGAAGTGTCAAGTACTGTGGCGAACAGTACTATGTCCTCGGAGGTGTATGAAAGGCATGTGCAGTTGTTTTTGAGTGGGTGGTTTGTTTGTTTTTGACAGTGTGAGTGTGATTTTTTTTATTTATTTATTTATGTTTGGATCCATTCAAGGCCACACATTCTGTGTATGTCTGTGTACAAGCCGGCCTTCAGTGCAGTTGTACGAGTCCGGGAAAATATGAGCTGCGGGTTTTTCTAGTGCACTTCAGTAGCAGGCAGTACATTCTGGTTAAGCACAGTGAGTTCCTCTGACTGTTAATAAAGTTTCAGTTTAACCCGCCATATAACATCTTTACAAGTGTGCATTACGCATTAACCCGTATTAACCCCAACACTTTTACAGCGTTGACACCGTTCACTACCCTTCACTTTTCAAACCAAATTAACATATTCTCCTCTACTTCTGGCAGATAAAAGAAATTCATTTGTTTAATGTGCTTTTCAACTGCTTTTTGGTTTTTAAGTGCTTTAAGCTGCGAGGTTAATACATGTGCCTCCTACAAAAACTCCCATCAGGGAGATAGCAAAGATGTTAATGGTGATTACCACCGCTGCTGATGAATTTATGAAACACTTGTATATCCACCTACCTACCGCCTACTTAGAACTTGTACCACACATTTATAAAAAAAAAAGCTGGGTAGACTCTAGTTGTCCACTGTGTTTTCCAGACCAAATATTGATCTGTATTTTTCTTCTTCCCTCCCCCCCCCAAACAGAGGGACTTTGCCTGTCGAGAGGAGCTCCAGCAGTCAAATGTGGAGAGGTGGCTCGGTTTCATCACATTCTTGTGTGAGGTGTTTGGAACCATGCGGAGCAGCTCAGCGGAGCCATTCAGGGTGCTGGTGTGTCCCATCTACACCTGCTTACGAGAGGTCTGTATCCGAGCACACCCCTTTTTTAATCAATAAGTATGCCAATTACCAATTGATCAAACCCGTCTTCTTGATCCAGTAAAAGGAAAGCGTCCAGCTGTGTCTGTATATCTCGTCTGTTCAGATCGATTAGTGCACAGAGTTTCCTGTTTTTGGCCAGACGTTGTCTAGACTTGAGACACCACAGCGGGGTTTGGTTAGTGGTGCAAACAGTGAGGACAGCCATCAGTTCC
This sequence comes from Anoplopoma fimbria, assembly GCF_027596085.1. NCBI lineage: Eukaryota > Metazoa > Chordata > Actinopteri > Perciformes > Anoplopomatidae > Anoplopoma > Anoplopoma fimbria. The sequence continues at coordinate 12,875,432 of NC_072462.1, read as the reverse complement.
AGGAAAATACGTGACCCCAGGTTCAGTTCTCATCAGCTGGTCATGCTGTCTTACACACACACTACCGCGGTCACCATGGCAACCATATAGGGTAGCCACAGCAGACACGTCGCGATACAGAAGTGGTTAACAACAGATGGAATATTGAAAGGGGAAGCGGTGGGGGGGGGAGAAAGAGAAGAGGTGAGAGGAAGCGAAGGAGTCTGTGGTCAGGTTGACAGTTGCTGCAGAAGAAGTTTACTGTTTGCATGACAGGTGGAAGAGAATGGAGAATAGAGAGATCACAGAATCTGTAAATGAAAATCTTTTTGAGAGGCTGAGAAAACAAAGTAATTGCAGGTTTGAGGCACGTGCCAGGTAGTCTCACCACCCACGTCCACACCTCTGCCGGTCTGGCACTCAACACACACACCCCACACAACAATCAACACACAACTAATGCCATCCACTCCCTGTCTGAGCGTATGCCCAGGGCATTATCTCAGCTTGTTAAGAGGGCTCCGCAACGTGACCGAGGGCGTCGACCCACAGTGTAACACACCTCCATATTCCAGCATCAGCAGGTTCACGTTTAGCCTGATGGTGCTCGAGGTCATAACATACTCAATATTTGCATAATAATATATGTGAATTAGTCCGTTTGTGGTTGGTTGTCGTGCTTGTTAGACCATCTCCATTCCACAGAGTCATTGTTCCTTTTTTATCCATTTGCTGTTTAGTCTATCCTGTCATTACATGTAGCTGCTGGATTCCAGCTATTATCTGTCTGACATAATTTGCATTCGCCTGTGTGTGTGTATGTGTTTTTGCATATTACAGTATGTGTGCCTGCACTTTGCATTGTCTGTCCTCTGTAGCTGTAACCAGCAAAACAGGATTATGTAACAACTGAGGTGTGTTAAGATGTGTGTTTGAGTAAACATGACAGCCTTACATATAAACGGAGCAAGTCAGTGCGTGCTGATCTCATCCATTCATGACCTACAAGCCAGGTTTACAAGTTGTAAACTGACATTATATTTACCTATTAAGTTGTCAGGGTGAACATGTAAGAAATGTTTTTTAAACAAAATAAGATACTTCTTTATTGAATGTTTTAGGTACTATTGCCTTTTCATTGGTCTTGCTACACTTTCAGCATGTAAGTGTAGTTGAATAGGTTGTCTAGAAACTTTTGTGGTGAATGTGTAAATCTAGAACCGTGATGAGCCTGTGTAGGTTTATTTAAAATTGTTTAAATAAACCTACACAGGCAAATCAAGATTTACATTTTGAATAGGATTTACCTAGACAATCCATAAATGTATGTAAAGCACAGTCTGCATCACACTGCACATGCACAATGCAAAACAGATTTGTATTATAATATTGTAGGAACAGTCCTGCACAGCCAAATAGTCATGGAAAATCAGGAGAAGGAGAAAAGGGCAGGTATCAGGGCACTCACATTATCATATAACAATCTTTTACTGAAGAAAAAGACCTGCATGTGGCCCACAGACGCCTTCATCAGGGTGTTGGTTTGCAGTTGCACACATCAGAAAGCACGCACATTCACTGTCTTGTGGTGATCGCAGGGGTTATTTATATTGTGCCTCTTTTGAAAGTCAGAGTTGGCCCTCACAGTCTCAGACAATCAACACAGAAATGATGATGTACATTTAAAAAAAAAAAAAAAAAAAAAAGGAATATTTTGAGCATCCACGATTGTAAGTTCTGTTGCTGATGCTAGACCTGCTGTTGCTATGCAACTATTGAAAATCCAGTTAAAGCTGAAGCAGTCATAATTTTAACTTTGAGCACTCATTCGTGTCATTAGTACTCTGATGAAAGATGTTTTTCTTTCCTTTTTATTTCAGCAGTATGATGACATACATTATAGAAATATGAGTTTGAGTAATTAGTTCAAACTGAATGACTAGCTCATTAGAATTAAATAAATATGTTTTTCTAGTTGACTTCATTGAGTCATTCAAGGTGTTATGTTGGATGCATTTTTTCCATTCAGTGCTACAAGATGATTACAGCTGTCCTAATTTGTCTCGCTTTCTATGCTCCTGATAAAATGTCATTTGAATGAAAATACTGTAAATGGAAATCACGCCAAATACTAATGTTTTCCTTTGCTGAGAGCTTTTTTTCATGACTAGCTAACTTAGCAGAGATATGTCTGTGTTCAGCTTCAGCAGAGAGACTTTAGTGTGTCAAGTTGTCTCGCACAAACAGTATTATTTTTCTGCAGTTCCTCTTCTACTTACAAAATGCAGGAATTATGGAGTGATTAATGTATGTTATTGTGTATGAGCAACAGAGAAGAGCTTGGAGAACAAACGATGAAAAAAAAAAAAAAAGCTATCACAGTAGATGGGGCACTGATTAAATGAGAATAGATTAGACCATTTTAAAGGTATTGAGCAATAACTTCCCCTTGGGCTCCCCAGAGAACTCATTATGAGCTAATCCTGCTCGTCACAGAGCTCTCCGACTCCAGGAATGACAAGACTTTAGTTCCCACATCAAACAGCCACACTGTCACCACACCCATCTGAGCATACTGAGGAGCTGGCGTCTGCTGGGGCTGGATGTTATGAATGAATACCATTAAGCTTACAGTTTAGAAATAACCGCTCATACTGAGTGTGGATCAGAGCATCACATGGTGGTGATTCCCTTTTTTGATGCCTGTTTTTTTTTTTTCTTTGAGCGTGGTTTTGAGAAAAATGAAGTACCATATCGAAGTTACATCAATAATATGTATGGAACAATTATTCATATGCTAAGAATCATCTAGTATATTCAATTATTTTAATCTTTCTCTGCAAAGATTCTCGTTTGTCCTGTTCACTGGATACGTTTTAGTCCTACGTTTTGTCCACATTTAAGAGGCTTCATCAATCTGGAACTGATTGATAGAAATGTCATATAGACCAAACAAACAATGTCCATTTGCTTAAAATGAAGGACTCCACTTGTGTCATGTAGAACTAAAAAGGTTTCCTTTTCTTTAGGAAGGAAAAGGGAGTACTTATCGTGTCATAAAGAAGTCATACTATTGTACGTCACAAAACAATGTCAGTCCTAAAAAGTCAAAGTATAGTATGCCATTAAAATGTCATAGTAGAGTATGCAATATCATTTTCAACATAAAAAAGTTAGAGTATAGTATGTCATACAAATGTAAGTCAGTTTAATATCATATATAAATGTCCTATAATAGTGTGACTTTTTATGAAATCTGTGTCACAAAAAACTCAAACGTATCATTGTATAATATGTCATAAAACACTTGTTTGTATTCTGCCGTTTTTGCGCGTAACATACACATGCATATTCGCTCGCCATGAATTCTCTGGACAATGACCCGTTTAATCCACATATGGGCTCAATCGGACATATGTGCTCGGGAACTAGCCGGGTAAAGTCTGTTTAATCTGCGGTCCAACTGATTCAGACATTTGTGTTCTCACATACATCTCCTCTGGGTCTAGATCAGCTTAAGGCTGCAGTGTATGTGTGAAAGGGGCTTTATTTTCCTCATTGTGCAGCAGGCCAATGCTTCTAATGTTTAAATACACTTCAATCCTGTAAAAATACCTTCATCTGTTTCATCCTTTTCCTCCCTTCTGTTAATCAAAGTAGCGCTTTGGAAACAGTCATGTGAGGACTAAAAGAAAAAAAGCATTTAACCACATTCCGTTCTGCTGTAATCCGACACTAGATGTTTACAGTCTAGCTCGGGAGGCTGACCGTCGCTCTACCTCCTTTTATTGCTATCGCTCCATGCATTGTTTGAAAGTGCCAGTTGTATGCCCATCTGTGCATGGGGCCAGTGTTGGGGCCGGAAAGCCAAGCGAGCATGTTTACCAGCTCCACTGTTTGTTTTTGGCTACAGTGTGTGTATGCAGACATACAGTGAGTGCAAAGCCAGCCTTGATGTCTGATGGTTAGCTGGCTTGCCAGGATGAAAGCCTGGTGTGTTGTCTTCCAAGATTTAAAATGTTAATGTAGAAAATATTTACAATTGGGATTAAGTCGTCTTGGTTTTTTCATCTTTTCAACTGATTAACACACACAAACACTTGCATTTGCTTAATCTCCCCATGTGGCCTACACCCAAATATACATTTTCATATCTGCTAGGCCTTGGGTTTGCTCGCTCCCTCTTGTGTATGCAGCTCTTTGCTTTGCAGTGTCCCAGTATATTCACATAGTGTCTGTTCTTGTCACTTTTAGCTGTTGGAGTCCACAGATGTTAAGGAAGATGCAGTCCTGTGCTGTTCCATGGAGGTACGTTCCCCCGGCATGTGCACACACACACACACACACACACACACACACACACACACACACACACACACACACACACACACACACACACACACACACACACACACACACACACACACACACACACACACACACACGCACACACAGTTCATACTTGGTTCTTTGTTAGAGGCAAAAGGCTGCTTTGAAAATTTGAAAGCCAGGCAACATAATTAAAAGCAGTAAAACATCTGAACGAATGTTTGTAAGAAACAAATTCTGCGTATTGTAACCAACAACACCCATGTTTTATTATAACGCTCAGTACAAGCTGGAGTAGTCTCTAGTATGTACAATCTCAAACACATCTCTTTGATATACTATCGTAGTCTCCTGAGGGTTATGAATAATAAAGCAGTGACAGTGAATTTAAGTAGAACTATGGATTTAAGAGTTAGGTATATAAAGAATAGCAGTAAGCTCTCGCCAGCAATGATCTGGAAATAAGACCGAGACGTGAAAAGATACCATTTGTTATTTAACAGTTGTAATGTAGTTTTAATATTCATATTGATATTATTGTGTGCTTTTGTATCTTGATGCTTTTGCAACATTGTGGGTTTTTTCATGCCAAAAAAGCTACGTTGAATGGAATTAAATTGATAAAACAACAGAAAGAGTAAAGATTAGGTGAGCTCTGGTTGGCAAACAGTTTCCAGATGCTCACAAACACACAAACCACATCCTTTGCAGTCTTGACTACTTAGCAGCAGTCTCTCTCTCTCTCTCTCTCTCTCTCTCTCTCTCTCTCTCTCTCTCTCTCTCTCTCTCTCTCTCTCTCTCTCTCTCTCTCTCTCTCTCATCACACACACACACACACACACAGCTTTATGGCAGTGTGTGAACCTCTGCTGTCTAAGTGAATCCAGAGTAACCAGGTGCCAGACGTTGTGTTTTGCTCACTGTAAGGGACACACACACACACACACACACACACACACACCACACACACACACACACACACACACACACACACTTTCTCTGACCTCCTCCCTCCATCTCTTTTTCTCTTTAACCAGTTGCAGAGCATGGGGCGTCTCCTGGAGGAGCAGCTCCCAGAGATGATGACGGAGCTTCTAGCAGCCGTCAGGGACAAGATGCTCAGTCCAACCGAATCTCAGCTGACTCGCTCTCTCCTCATGGAGGTCATCGAGCTGCATGCACATCGCTGGAGCCCCCTGGAGGCTCTCACCACCCAATACTACAACCGTACCATCCAAAAGCTCACCACCACTGCCTAGGTGCCATCTCCCACAGGAGGAGAGGAGACCACCCTGCTGACGCCCCTTTGAAACATTTTCCAGCCGAGCAAAAATCTGCTCTTCTAGTTTTATCAAAACACAGGAATTTAATTATAAGGTCACTCTCTGCACTAAATAAGTCCATGCTTTATTTGGGTTTTAAACTTAGTTTTAAAATTCGCTAATTTCTCCCAGATGGGCGAAACTGCCACACAAAAAAAAAAAGAACACTATCCACCAAACAGTTGTCTATTAAGCAAGCTATCAAGGCAACACTACGTGTGGCGTTCAAACAATGAGAAGCGTATCTGACACACGGAAAACAGCAACGTACATATGGCCAGTAGGGGCGTGCTTAGCCACACAGAGTCCTGGAGCTCGCCCTTGCTGTGGCTGCTGAGCGATAAAGGAGGGGGACAGACGAGGGGGGGGGAGAACACAGGGGAGAGGAGGAGGAGGAGGAGGAGGAGGAGAGGGCAGCAGCCTGCCCGTAGGGAATAGAGAGATCCGTACCCAAAGATGAATGGAGGGGGTTAGTGTGGGAGGTCAGGGTAGACCATGTCAGTCTCTTCATTGTGTTCATTTGCCCACCGCCCTCCCCCTTCCTCTGTCTCTCCCTCAGCCCCTGGGGTCTGTGTGGCGGATAAAAGAGCGAGGAGCTGGAGGAGGAGGCAGGGAGTAAACACGGCGCTGTCTGTCTGGGGCCGTCTGCCCCGCCGGGCCATGGACCAGGTCAAAGGGCCTCGCCATGGAGCTCCCGCGGCTCCTCCCCGCCTTTGTCTCCCCAACTCCACACACACACACACACACCCCCCCCCCACCCCTGCAGGAAGCCTTTTTGTGGGGATGAGACAGCGGGCCTGCTGGGCCAGGCTGGGTGGAGGATAAGGATCAGGCTGGCTAGAGTAGGGTGGCAGATGGCTGCTTGAGCCCATGTGAGACGACACACCCCTCTGGCACCCCAGCTCCCCAGCTCCCCGAGCCTTGGCCGGTGTCTCCAATGGAAGCAGTAAGAAATATTGCTGTTGGTGCATTAGAAAAGCATTAAAACAAACACTGCTGTGGGATAATTCTTTTGTTTTGGTCCAGGGGAAGGTCTCTTCTCCTATGTTAAGCCGTGCATGTACATGCTTTGTTAACCACATCTTTGATATTATCATTATATTATTTTTTTAATAATTTAGTGTTTTTATTGTCTGTTCATTTTGAAGTCTCGTTTTTATGAAAAAAAATGTCTGTATGAGGTATTAGCGGTAGGCCTTATTGCACAGGTTTGATTTGTTTTGCACTGTTTTGCTTTAAAGTTGAAAAAAAAACAAAAGTTTGAATTTGAATCAGTGCTTGTGGATTAATAGTAAACCTCTCAGTAGTGAGACAAGTGGGTTGAGCATAGTGAGGTGGATTTAGGATGTTTTAATGGAATAGTGGCCTTGTAATTTATCCATCTTTATAGGAGCTCTCTTGTTGCAGCCGAGAGCAATGCTGAGGACTTATTCACATCATTCTGTTGCTGAGTAAAAAAGAAGGAAAGAAAGTGATAACAAAAAAAGAGCATGGCACACAGAGAAACAGAAGTTAGATGCTTCTTTAAAATGTTCTCCTACTCAAGCCATTCTTTGCAGTGGACATTTTGCAAGTGTTTAATATTGACTGTATTTGCTTTGTGTTTGAGGAAAATGACAACTATTAACCTGTGTATTTGAAGATGACAATGACAAAAAGAAGAAATCTTATTGTATGACCTCATTAGCTAATCATATGTGACCCTTATTCCAGCGTGTGTACTATGATATTGACGTACCAAGCCAATCATGTACCATTTGTAAATGGGCTCTATATATAATCTGCATACAGTATATTAAGTATTTAACACCATTGGAATAGAGGGGGATAGTGCAACAGAGATGTTACACACAGGAAGACTGTGGTTGTGTGGCTAGAGTTTGGCCTTCACATTCATTTCTATAAGGAACTAGTTATTTGTTTGGGAGTAGTCACACACATACATGCGCACAAGCACATGTAAACAGGAACTTAGTTACCCATTGAAGCTCTGTGGGCAGTTTTAAGTGTTTTTATATTATTTTCTCTGTCTTGCATCAAGAATTAAGAATCCTGTGTGGTAGAAAAACACCCCAGAAATGAGTTAGAGGAAACGGGTGATTTAAAGCTCACATATGTTTTTGGGGGTGCAGCCTAATCGTCTGTGAGTGTGTGTCTACTTAAGAAGTAATTTTTTTTATTTTTATTTTTTTTGTCGTGTTCTTTATTTTGTTTCTAGTTTTCTATTTAAATTATATTTAGCTCATTTTATATATATATATATATATATATATATATATATATATATATATATATATATATATATATATAAATTTTACCATCTGTTGGGTTTTCAAGACATTTAAAACAGTTGTGATACCTAGCTTGCTGTGTAAGTGTGGTATTACAGTGTTTTAGTTTATGAAAAGAAAATACCCATCGTTGAGTTTCCATTATGCAAAGAGCAACTTGCTCTCACAGCAGATGGGGGCAGTGGGGTTAGCCCCCCTCGTCTGTGGTACTGGAGCCTCCCCCCACCCTGTGTGCCCTTAGACCCTTCTGGTCGGGTCCAATGACTCACTCGACAATTGAATGAGACACCCTTTCATTTGCATATTCGCATGAATATAGAAAAAAAAAACGAGGTTCTGGTTAGCACACAGACAAGCTGTAGATTGGCAGTAGTGGGTCATTTTGTGAACTCTTGTTTTTTTTGTTTTTCTAAGCAACTGAAAAATAAACTAACAAGAAAAAAAATTATGTCACGGAACAAACTGGTGTGTTTTTCTGTCTGCTCACTTGTCAGCACCATCACATGGAAGTCAGTGCAGTATCATGAAAACATTCAGACATCACAAAGGAAACAATGGTGCACACTCTATTTCCTCTGCTATTAACCAGCTAGACTGCGTAACTAATCTTGGCACCACAGTAGGTCATTATACGAACAATTCATACATGTGCACGCTGGAACTCATTTACATGTCTTCGCCTTTACATGGTCACACATTTAACTGACCACACTTGAGAATTTTGAAAAAAATGTTGCAGTGCGTCCTTGGCCAGGGACTTGCCTTCGGTTAGCCCCGACACATGCCTGGGGCTCCCTGACAGCGGGCGTCCCAACGGGAGATCTCAGTGCTTGGGTTGCCTCCCCGCTGAGGACCCCATCCTTAGAACCTATCGAACTTTCTTCAGCACTCGTCCACAACACTTAGCATAATCCCATACAGAAAAATATTTAAATCCATTTGACAGTGTGATACGCACTTATAATTTGCCATGAACATGATGAGAGGCTTTGTTCTTGGCTGTGTCCTTGACAGCTATGGATTTATGATGATGGTTTTGTTTCCTCTAGAACCAAAACTGAGTGTAAGTGTCTTTTTAACACAATACAAGCAAGGACAATAGGTTAGAGCGTAAAGAAAGTAAGTAACCAAGCTGCTGTGGTGGAAGAATAGAGGGAGATAATAACAAGTGAAAAAGATGGTTCAGGATAAGTGAAATAGAAAGGAAGTTGAAGTGAGGCCAAGGTCACAAAAAGTATTCTATTAAAAAGTTAAAAAACAAAATGTTATGACATTGTTTAGTAAAGAGAATAAGGCTGTAATAAAAAGTCAACATAGCTCAGACAAAGTCTTGGGCTTAATGTCATCAAAACTAATGGTATAGTATTTCTTTTAAATGTCATGATATAATACGTCAAAATGTCATGAAAAAGTCATAGTATACTGTGTTGAAAAGTCATGGTATAGAGTGTTGAAAAAAGTCTTGACAAAGTTCAATATGGTGTAGTGGTCAGGACTGATGGTTATCAACCAGCCAATCTGGGTTTGACTCCCAGTATGGGAAGAGTATTTTGAAAGGATGTTGTCAAATAGCATGTCAAAGGCAATGCATAGCATAGTCAAGTTGAAAAAGATCATTAAAAAAGTAATTGTATAGCATGTCGTACAAAGTCATAGTATTTGTTCTTTTTTATTAAGTCATAGTATAGTATATCGAAAAAAAGTCCTAAAAAAGTTGTATTACAGTATGTCCAAAAAGATCACAATAAAAGTAATGGTAAAGAATGTCGAATAAAGTCCCAGAAAACTCATAGTATAATATGTCGAGCAAAAGTCATAATATAGTGTGACGAAAAAAGTCAGGGTTTGATGTCATAAAAGCCCCAGTATTGTGCGACGAAAAATGCCATAATATACTGTGGAGAAAGAATTTATGAAAATGTCAAGGTATATTATGTCGGAAAAATAAAATGTTATGTCAAAAAAAGTCAGATAAAATCTATCGGTTGGGGTTCCTGGTTTCATCCAGCCCGCATTTTACTTCAGCTATCGGCAGAGTAAGATGTTGTCCAACAGTATGTCAAAAAAAATTAAAATCAGTCATGTCAAAAATAATCATAAAAAGTAATTGTTTAGTATCTCAAAATGAGTCTGTGTAGAATGTGTCAAAGTCAAAGTATTAAATGTCCAAAAGTCATGGCATAGAAAGTTGAAAAAAGTTATAAAAAAATGACAGTATACCATGTCAAAAAAATAAAAGTCATAATACAGTTTCCCTAAAAAAAGTATGTACAAAAATGTTATTAAAAAGTCAAAGTATAGTATGTAGAAAAATGTCAAGAAAGAATCATAGAATAATATGACCAAATGTGTCAAACAATATTAACTATGTAATAATATAAAAACAAGTGTAGTATGTCAAAAATATTCATTTAAAATCCAAAGTATAGTAGGACTAAAAAAGTTTAAATATGTCGATGTTTTTTTTTAAGTCATAGAAAAGATTGTAGTAAGCATGTGGAAATTGTTTTTTGTAAAGTCATGGTAAAGTTTAACGCAAAAAGTCTAAAAAAGTCATAGTATAGTCGGCCTAAAGAAGGTGTAGTACAGTAACTCCAAAAAGATCATAAAAAGTTGTAGTACAATATATCAAACAAAGTCATAGTATAGTATGTTTAACGGTGAAGATTTCTGATTCTTTGATTCTCACACAGACAAAAATTCGTAGTATAGTTTAACATAATTTCTGAAATGTCATATTATAATGTGCCTAAAATGTCAAGAAAAATCATTGCATAATATGTTGAAAAATGTCATAGTGCAGCGTGTCATGGTATAGTATGTCATAAAATGTCACAATATAATACTGTATGTAGAAAAATGTCATGAAAAGGTCATGATTTGGTATGTCAAAAGGTTATAAAAATGTTATTGTTTAGTATGTTGAAAAAGTCATAGTAGAGTATGTTGAACATTTTTAAGAAAAAGTAGTAGTATTGTATGTCTAAAAAATTTTTTGCATGCTATTAAAAAAATCATGTAATAGTATGTTTTTAAAAAAAGTGTTATGAAAAGAAAAAGGTATTTCATGCAAAAAAGTCATAGTATATTGAGGAATGAATGCAAACTGTGGAAGAAAGACAGATCCTGCCCTGGCCGACAATTAGCATCATAGTTCATTTGGATCCGTGCACTGAAAACAGGCAGTTGAACAGACATGTTGGCCCTAAGGGATACTGTCTTGCTGTCGTGCTGGAGCCTAAACTGGTAAGACACAGCAGCTGTCTCCAATTTAGAATCAAATCACATTACAACAAGGTGGTGTTATTTGTCTGCAAGCAAAGTTACACAATTAAGAAAAATGTAAGAGACTGCGCCATATTTGCCGGAATACAAAAATGAATTGATTGATATAGAAGCTGCAGATGGTATTATCTATTTTCTCAACACTGAAGGCCTATTCTTTAGCTTCAGCTAACCATAGGGGTGCACCTAACAGTATGTTACACTTTGTGATTGGTGGGTTGCTTCCTGCCAATATGCATATTGGGAGTCACGGTTGACTTGTAATCTGACTTTTTCATCTATTCAGACATGAACCTTCAACTAATTTGCTATTTTCTAACACAGCTGTTTATTTCAGATGGATAATTTCACATTATTTTGATATTTCATAGACCAGACAATCGCTTAATCGAGAAAAGTATCAGTGGATTAATTGATAGTGAAAATAACAATTAGCGTATAATTTGGACTACATTGGTAAATTTGGTCATGTGTGCATCATGGCTCCGTTAAATGACCGGAGCTTTGCCTACTTTCTCGGCTGGCATTGATGGATGAATGGATTTGAGTATTCAGGGTGACTCACACAGCCGCACCATCCATTGTTTGAGGCAGACAAAAGCAGGCTGCATCTCAGCTGGCCTTGATGACAAAGACGTGGAGAGAGGACCCTTGAGTTTAGATAACTGCTTACACACTAACCACACACACACTCCCACAAACTTAAACAACACGAGCGCCAGCAAATCCTGTGTTCAAGTATCTCCTTGTGGATGTGTCTCGTATCTCCAGTTGTCTGATGGCTCACACATTGTGTTTTTATTCAACCTTTTTATGACCTATGTTTTTTTTGTTTGTGCCCTCCCGTCTGCACTGTGTGAGTCTTTCTATGTTTGATCAGCACACAAACAAACTAGAGGAGAGTGCTGCAGAATCCCTTCTATTTGGTCCGAGGGGTACAGAGGCCAGATATTGTGTAAAACAAAGTGAAGTTAAAACACACACAAGCATCCCCAGATGTTTTCCTACAGTACGTTTGCTGTGGGAGAAATCAATAACTGTGGGCTACGAAGTGGTTTTAGCTCGCTCTCTTGACCTTTCCATCTCGGCAGCAGCTACTGCGCGGAAGCTTATTCTACTGCCCAAAAAACAGATTCCATCTCCACTATAATTGGAATCAGATCTCTGGACTACATTTATTTATAAATAGTACTTGTTTAGGTCCAGTATTTCTTTATTCCTTCTTTCAAATTAAATCAGTGTATCATTTCCAGCTATTTACCTATATTTACTCATTTTATTGTTTTGTTTGTTACATTTACAGTGTCAAACTGAGACATTATTTGTTATACTATATAACCATAAAGGTGCCCCATTTTCTAAAGAATGTATTATCTGGCAAGAGGTTTTTTGTATTTAGCTCCTCTGTAGTTTGTGTCACTGTAATAGTGTTGTGCTATAGTTAACTTACACCCTCAAACAATAAAGTTAAAAAACTAAAACTACTTTTCTCCAAATTAACAGACTGACATGAAACAGGCTGCTCAATAAACAGCCATAATATTAAGAAATAGTATATACTTAATGACTAGCAAAAACCTAAAAAATAATAGACACACACACACACACACGCTTTATGACAAAAGTCTTAGAGTTTGTTGTGGAAAAGTAAAAATGTGATCTCAACAAGAGCGGAAACTAGAAAGCTATATTCCTGTTTCCTGGACTGGCAGTGTAGGAAATGATGTCATGACCTGCTCACTTCCTGAATGAACTGTTTCAGTGCCTCTTTTGGTGAACCACCTACTGAGTCAGTAAATCAACCAAATGATTGCTTCTTGGGCTGTAAATGGATCAAATCCCCAGTTATTCACCTGCTCCATCATATACCGGTGGATCTATTTAGTTTCATGAGAGTGGATTCATGAGTAAATTCAGACACCCCGTCAGTCTGCTCCTCCATTCAACAGTATAACCAAAATATAAACATCAAGGCACAGCAATTCACTAATAGATTATATTTAAAGCAATAATTAAGCAGATACATTTATCAAAAACATATTATTTGAGGGTAAAGGAGACTATGCTAGCAAGAAACCGTTTAAAAAAAAAAAATATATATATATATATATATATTTTTTTTTTTTTTTTTTTTGTGTACATTTAAGTGATTTGGTATGTTAACATTGCAAAAAAGTTTTTTTCTTAAAACATATGGAAAACTTCACGTGCTGTCAGACTGTTTTAACCTCATTCTGTACAAATCAACATAATATCAGAACTTTTATTCAAGTGAAACAATCTGCCTAATTATTCAGCCTGAACTCATCTTTCTGGTTGGCATTTGTTTTGTTCTAATACTAGAAAAAGCTAAATGCAATCGTAGATATGCATACATGTGCACAATGACAATACTAAAATGCTAATGTTTCGCATAAGTATGTTACCTGTCTTGGTTTAGCATGTTAACATGCTAACATTTGGATATAGTACTAGACAAAAAGTACAACTAATGGGATTGTCGTTGGTTTTACAGAAATGTGTCTACAAACCCTAATATTGGATACAAAATGTTTACCAAAATCAATAGGCTTCATTCTCTGTGGAACATTAATGCTGTACAAAATGTCTTGGCAATCCATCCAATAGTTGTTGAGATATATTAGTTTGGAATAAAGTGGTGGACCCAACAGACCAACATTTCCTCTTAGAACACAATAATAAACTAAAATGAATGATAAGATGTTTGTAAACACCGTACAGCTCATTGTTGGCAAATATGTACCATCACAATCACTCCACAATTTAATTAATACAGTAGGGACAGAGAGAAAATGTCCATTCAATAGTTTACTAAATCATAAACAGGGTCCAAGTGACTCAAGGATGTGTCCTTGAAACATACATTAAATCAAGTAATTAAAGCACCAGCCATTTAAGCCCAATGAATGCATAAGACATAATACTGTTTTTGCAGAAATGTGAATAGCACACTTTCATGAAAGCCAGTGACAGGTCCTGAAACAGCTTGCTGTTTGGTGAGGAAACATGACGTCTTTGTTGTTCATGAGTTTGTGTACTCTTGCGGTGGCCGGGCTGAGGAGTGTGCTGCAGAAGGCTTTTCTCACTTTGTTGCAGCCAGCAGCAACACACACACTCTGCCAACGTCAACAGACAGATCTTCATACAGGGAGCTGAGAACAAAGGTGAGGATAAGGGCAAAATAAAGAAAATTAATAAACTTCAGAGAACAGGATAACAGAGAGGAATAAGCAGTTTATGTACAGATGAAACAAACGGAAGGGGAACCATTAGATCATTCTCTCTCTCTGCCTTTATCTCTCTTTCAAGGTTCATCTCAGCTAAATGCTGTAATTTATGAGGAATGTGTGTGTGTGTGTGTGTGTGTGTGTGTGTGTGTGTGTGTGTGTGTGTGTGTGTGTGGGTGTGTGTGTGTGTGTGTGTGTGTGTGTGTGTGTGTGTGTGTGTGTGTGTGTGTGTGTGTGTGTGTGCGTGTGTGTGCGTATGTGTCATTTTCGAGCCTGGCCAGACCAGACCAGCCACCCAGAAGTGTGTCTTCCTTTGTGGCTGACAAGCCGGCGTGAGCAAAGCTTCTGCTGTGAGCTGATCACTCAAGCAGAAATCAACAAACACTCGCACACACACACATGCACATCATAATTAGAGACGTGTAAGGGACATGAGTAGAATCAGCCGAGCCTCTGCTGCTAACTGGAGCAGAGGTGAACGCACGTACTGTGCAGTGTACACACACACACGGCAGCCGTTGGAGGTCGATGGAAGTGTCCGCAGACAAGCAGTGGGAAGTAACACCTGATGTCTTTGTTGGTAGGCTCCCGCCTAGCGACTGTCATTGTGGCAACCCGCTGCGACAAGCACGACCTTGTTGCCAGGCAACCTGAACTTCTGTGACAGATAGTTGGAAAGTTCTGTGGTGAGAGCGAAACTGAAAGACAGAAAAAATAGAGAAGTAAAGAAAACTGAACACAGAAAAACGAGGTAGAAAGATCACTATGGTACATGAAGGTCTGTGGACAGATTACCAAAAGAAGCAGTGAAGCACAAAAACAGCAAGAAATAAAGTGTGTCTTTACCAAAACAGCTGCATCTGTCGGCCTTCTCCTGCTTTTACAGACCCACAGCCCCGCGTGCCAGCAGTTCTTTGATTTGTGAGGTGGCATGCTGTGCGAGGCGTGTTCCCAGTATACTGTGTGTGTAAACACACATAAAAGAGTTCAGCGTACAGCCAGTGGATCACATGGACTGTACAAGGTACTGCTTTGTCTGTGTCCACGCAGACTCTCTCCATACACACAGTAAACACACTCCCAATACACAAACACATCAACTGAATACACCATCTACACAACCTGCTTCTTCAAACCCCTCCATGAAAAACCTTGTTCATGTCGTGTTAACATCTCCCTGTTATCCCAGCTTGTACCTTTTTATTGCAACATAATAAGCTGCAGTACAACTCACTCTGCATTTATTTTAATGCACAGCATGTGTATGTCCACAATTACTGGATATAAAAAGTCTTAAAGTGGCCCTATTATGCTTTTCCACTTTTTCCCTCTTCTTTAGTGTGTTATATATATTTTTGTACTTTCAGCAGTACTTTGATTTAATTTCATGCAGACAAACACACTTGTAGGTGTAGAGATATTAATGTTCCTGTTTTCTCTGTGGACTTCAGATGTGGAAGTGTTAGATTACTTGTGCTGTGCCATATTCATTTTACATACAGTACAGGTTCTTCGGTACAGCATATGCTACAAAAGGGACATTCATCTTAAAGTGGCCCTATTATGCTTTTCCACTTTTTTCCTCTTCTCTAGTGTGTTATATATATTGTTGTACATGTAAAAGGTCCGTAGAGTGTAAAACCTTAAGTCCACGCCTAAAAGGAGTTACCCTTCCCCTCAGAAGCTCCTGAGCCGCCTGAAACTGTAACTTTATGAGGTCATCATGTTGCGGAAGTGACGTAAAATTCCTCCGGCTAGTTTGGCCCTCAAACAACAAAAGAGAGATGGAGCTGAAGCCCCGGAGGAAGAGTTTTTTGAAATGTGAAACGTTGACCAATCACAACAGAGCGGGCTAGCTGACCAATCAGGGCAGACTTCTCTTTCTGGAGGGAGGAGCAAGCGCTACTACGGAGCATTTCAGAGAGAGTGTGAGAAGAGGTGCTGCAGGACAGCCAGGATGAGAAAAACAAGGCGGATTATGAGCATTAATGCATGTAAACATGTTGTAACTGTTACTTGAGATAAAAATATGCGCCCAGAAAATAGCATAATAGGGCCTGTTTAATATCAATCCGTATTTCTAAGCTGCAAGTTATGACTGAGTTTAGCCTCCTATTAATCTATTGATAAGTCTGTTAAACATCAAGAATAATTGTGAGCCACAACATCAGTTATTATTATCATTTAATAACTTTTAAATTCCTCTTACTGGAGTACACGTCATTAGGCAAAAGGATGGGATCCATCTGCATTTAATTCAATGCCGTGTCTCAATAAAACAAAGGTCTCTTATGCAAACTTTAGTTACATCCAAATTAATCATCCTGTTAAGAAGATAATAAATCAAGAAAGTTAGCTGTATCAAATAACCCAAAACTCGTAAATCAAAGCAAATGTCCCAGAAACTTCAAAGGAAATGTTGTTCCACCAATCTGGAAGAATTTCATTTAGTCTGGCAAGATAGTCTTAAAACGTATAGGAAGGCCCTCGGTTTATTAAGTAAATTTAAATGTTAATATCAAATCGCCCAGATTTTTCCAAACATGTGTCAGGAATACATTTAATTTTAAAAGTGCTAAATAATGTAATGCTGAGATGTTTTTTTAATGATTTCAGAATTCATGACACAAGATCTAATCTAATTAACAAGTGGAGAGTGTGGGAGTTGCGTCTTCAGACCTTAGTTTTGTTTGGATGTATTGGCTGATCCACCAGGCGGATTTTCTTTCATTTTTTTAATATAGTCTGGACCACAGTAGTCATGCTGAAATGGCTTGATTGAAAAAAGTTTAGTTTAACAGAAAAAATGTAAGTCAATTCCTACACTGTATATTTGAATGTGCTGTAGGTCTGAAGCTGCATTAACACGTATACATTGAGTCATGTTTACACAGTAGTAAGTGTGAGGACTGACATTTCAGAAGTTAAAACAAGTTGTATATAGTATAACCTGATATTTCTAATAATGGCCCAGGATGATTCAGAAGGGTAGGCAATGCTACACCACCAAATATAACTGTTAGTGTCCAACACTATTAGTTTTGGCATTGTGTGAATTCTTGTGATGTGTGAGTCAGAGTGATATTGACGGGTGAGTATCATACGCCCACGGGATCCGGGCATGACTGTAGTCTCTCTCTTTAAATGATGCTGCGTTACAGGGTATTGTACTACTCAATCCACCACAAATTAGGATGTACCATATATATTTGTCATCCTTTGCGTATGTTAATCTGTCATTGTATGACAATTCTAAAAAGAGATCTGTTCACATTTTGCTTGGAACAAACAAAGGAAACAACCTATACTTAGATGTAATATTTATTATTTTACCTGTGTTACCATATCTTTGACATATTTATTGGTAAAATGCTAAAAAAGCAGCAATGCAAATGCATAGCAATATCTACAGCTTTAGCAGCAAAATCCCATACGTGTATTGAATTTATGGGTGTTTTTTTATCGCCTATAAATTAATTTATTTGTCTTAAAGCTTGGTAACACCAGAAAGTAGAACAGCAAACTTTATCCACACATCCTCACATAATAGGCGGTGCTAGAGGCTTGCTGAAATTGACATAGTGACTACATGTGGTGCTAGTTTAGTAACTACTGTAACTGAAGAGCTAACCACTCACATGTTAGTGCTGGTCACAGTAACTCCTAAAACCAAGCCTTCAGGAAGAGAGCCGGGCTTTGATGCTAATTTTTGTTGTGAGCAAACTCGAGGAGTAAATTGGCAGATCATTTTTTTTGTTTAGGTAAATAAACTTCCTACCTCTTTATACATCCATGCTCCAAACTCAGACAATTACCAAGAAGACAGGAGGTGTATTTGCAAATGTAAATCCTGTCTCTTACTGTGTATAAACCATTTAACTATTGTGGAGTGGTTTGTACTCCGACGGAGTACGTTAACTAAAAGTGGATGGTGCAAAACTGCAACTTTTGTGGGAGGTTAGTACTTCCAAGACTGTTTCCTACTGGCCAACGTTGCATATTTGGATCAAAGTTAATGACCACATGAACCATTGATATACTTGAAATGGTCTGATTTCACAGCTGAATTTAACTATTTTATATGCTGGTGTGATCCAACTTTAAGAATATCTTGTTGATTTAATGACATTTCACTTGGGCTTTCGTGACATTGCAAAGAGAGGTAAGAAAATCATGTTTTTCTTACTGTGCTGCATACAAAAAATATGCTATAGCCATAACAATGCTGGAAAAATGTATTGTACCCTTTTATCTGCTTATTCCAGTTACAGCTTGCAGGAGGTGGTAACCTTTCACAGCATGCAGGACAACAACCAGGACAGGTAGCCAGTCCATCACAGGGTTAAACCAGATAAACATACAACCACTCGCTGCCACTTTCACCTCTATCAGGAATCCAGAGTCCCCATAACACTTGATCTCGGGTGTCAGGACTGCAGGAGGAAGATTTGACTGATTTATACAATTATCCTAAGACTTGGTAAAACATGATAGTAATATCCAGCAACACAAAGACTGTTAATGAATGAGCCGTGGCTCAACGCCAGCAGAAAGGAGAATAGGTAGCATAATTACACTGAGCTGAGAGCTTAGTTAATTCATCTAATTAAGAGTATTGTTGCAAGCGTATCAGCTCACCAGAACATGCTGGGTGCATTTGCACCAGCCGAGCTTTTGAAGTTTGCTAACAAAAGCACAGTAAAAAGTGAATTAATAACCACAAAACAATTGGCCAGTGCATAAATTATTCAGAATGTCTTCATTATTTTTTTGTTTGTTTCCAGTACAGCATGTTAACTGCTTTGAGGTATTTTATCTTACAGTAAATCCCAAAACTGAAAGAGTTGTTTGTTTTTCTTTTTCTTTATCTTCACCTTCATCTTACAGTAGATACAACACTAAAAAGAGTTGTTTTCTTCTCGTCCCCACCCCCTCTTTGTCTTCCTTATTTCTTCTTTACTTGTACATAACAACGGCGTGCCCACTTGGCACCTACAAGAACACACACACGCACACACACCAAACATACAAACACAAAAGGCACACACAGACGTTAGGCACAGTAGGCGTCTTTACACATCGAGTCTTTTGGTCTCCTAGTAACCAGAGTTGGTGCAGCGGTAGAGCAGCTGTCTGATGTTTTATTAGCCGTCATCTGTCTACCGCGTCCACATTAGTGTGAATGAATTTGGAAATGCATCTCTTTCACAACAAAGCTGACTGCCATGAAACCGACCTTTCACAAACATGGCTGGCATAAAGACTGCTGACAAATTGGAGGTAAAACCTGAATAAAGATGCTTCCATGTGGGAAGGGTCAGGAAATGGTTTGATGAGTATAATAATGATGTGAATCTTAAGTTAGTTGCCCGTGGATATTTTGAGCAAATTGTTAGACAGAGTCATCAAAACACTCAATTCATTCAATGTTTATACATTCAGGAGATATAGTAGTTTTTGTTTGTAGTGCTGGAGTCTACTGAAGCACAATGTATTCAAAGAAGAACTGCATGCATGTAATTCAGCACAATTTGATCTCATTGATAACAACCTGGCTGTTTATTATTTGCTCTCTTTACACTTGAAAAGAGAGAGAAAACTTCTTCACATAAAAGCGTTAAAGTGCGAGCTCTGAGCTTTTGCTTTGTGTACTGCTCATGTAACCACGTTGTTGTGGAGTCAACAAACTATTCGCTCTGAGACAACGATCAGCATTCTTCAGGCATTCTTCAGGCGTTCTCAGCGCGGAAATGTCGCCACAGAAACCACACCTACGGTACTCTGAGAAATACAGAAAGCTTCCCCTGGCAACGATTGGCTTAATCATCATTGTGTGAACATGTTTAGCAATGGCTTGAATGTAACTGCTGCTTGTATTTTGAGGCAAAAACATTAATAATATATGTTTATTTGACAATACCGGATTGAAATGTTGCTCTGTTAAATTAAACTTGATGGTAAATATCAGTATGATAGGCAGACGCTAGGGGAAGAGAGTTTGTGGACTTTATGGACATAACAACCTAATGAGGTACAATTCCTGCTGGCAGTTATCTTTAATGGGAGCTGTTGTTTTTTGTTGTATCCTGAAAAACAATCATAACCTCATCCTTTGTCAACATTACAAAAGCTTTCAAATTCTAGGAGCAAGTGCTGTCGTAGATGTTCATTTATCACATCTCCTGTAACACATTCACATTTTTCAGAAAAACACGTGAAATAAATGTTCAATGGGAGAGTTACAGAGATGAGCTCAGTGGAAAAGCAGCTAAACAGGAAGTGGCGTCAAAACGTTCTCTCTTGGTGTTTCATACCTCCAACAGACTCTGTGAGATTTAAGGAATATACATCAACAAACATTGATGCTAATCTGTTATCTTATACTAATGAATTTATGTTGCATTTTAGAGCAGCTAAAACAATCAAGGTTTTGTGATTAAAGTAGCGACTTAAATCACCTTTTTTTACCCTCATACATATCGTTTGACAGCAGGAACCGAGCGGCATGTTAATGTAAACTGTGATACATGGTTGTTTTGACATTCAGTGTGGACAGAAAACTATAAAAGATCTATAAATATGAACAGAAAACCACACCACCATACCAAACGTCTGTGTTACCCAGAGGCTTCCTGCTGACATGTTGATCCTCTCCCTGTGTACAACTCTGAGCTCACATGACAAAAAAAACAGCCCTGATGTCTTTTGGGAAACCCAGACAACACTTGCTGTCCAAAATCGGACTCCACCTGACTGACTCTGTCTCACATCCTCTCCAAACAAACACTACACACCGTCCCTGAGGCCCCGGTGGACCGAAGTTCACCCTTCACAGAAACTGGTCAGTGGGTCACCCTGTTAGTCATGTGGTGCCCAAACTGTAGACCAGTCCAGAGGGGTTGCAGGCTTTGGAGACAGCTATCTGGCTATGTTTCTTCCTGACGGTGAATGCTTCATTGTGTCGAAAAAAAATATTTGTGCCGACAGAGCCGAGATATCCAGAACACACACACACACACACACACACACACACACACACACACACACACACACACACACAGACACACACAGAAACGCTTCTTTTGCCTATTTTTTTCCTTCCCTTTTCTCTGTATCGGTGTTTATGAATTCTGTCTCGGAGAGGAACAAAATGTAGCTTTTTCTCCGTCTCTCCCTATACAACAGTGGAGCAGACAGTTCACCGTAATCCGTCTCTCTCTTTATCACAGTGTTTTTCAGCACAAGGGCACATGGTGTTAAGCTGAAGAAAATAACAGAACATTTTCACCCACAAGAATCTTATTTTGTTATCCACTCCGCTAAACCGAAATTTGATTTGTAGTGAAGCATTGCATTTCCATTACAGCAACTTTATGAGTTTAAGAGGTAACAATGTATATTACTGCTCCTTTATGACAATAATAAATGCTTAATTAGATCATAGGATCAACTCTCTATATGGTCTGGTACTCCTCTTCCAACAGCCACTCTTTTCATTAAATATGTACCTTTTTTTTTTTTTTTTTGACATTGAGCCATGAGTGAAATGCCAATACAATATATATGATAATTACAATGTGTGGGCTGGAGCATCCCCCATCTAAAGTTATTCATTATCCATCTCCACTGGTCTCCTATCTGTGCGTCTCTGTATTTGTGTGAGGAGATGTCTGTGTATGCTGCTAAATGCTTCACTTAATGTAATCTGTATGAAACACAGACGTTACATTTCAGTCTGGCCTCTACGCAACCGAAAGTATCCAGTAGATGAGTGGGTGTTACAATAGTGTGTGTGAGTGTGTGTGTGTGTGTGTGTGTGTGTGTGTGTGTGTGTGTGTGTGTGTGTGTGTGTGTGTGTGTGTGTGTGTGTGTGTGTGTGTGTGTGTGTGTGTGTGTGTGTGTGTCAGAGCCTCCATGGCTGCACTTCAGACACGAGGCATGCAGACAAAGGACCATTCATCAACCCATTCAGTGGATCGCAAGGCCTCTCTCGGAGACACTGGGGCTGACGCCGAGATTTGTGGCACCGGGCGCTACAATAGTGACATTATTCGGAGTCAGCACAACTACACCACGCTCCTTAGAAGAATGATCCAAGGCTCCAGCTCCAAACGCCGGGAGCACACAAACAAACAGACGCGTACGAGCGTAGGACGTGTTTGTGAATCGCGCAGCGTGCGTGCTAGAGAACTCGTTGAAACTAAGTAAGACGTTGCCATCCTGGAAGTGTTCAGCAGTCGTGATGGTGATGCTTGTCTCTCTTCCCGGGAGCAGTAGGTGTTTAGAGGCATGTTGTCTTAGTAACGGCATATTTCCCGTCTCCCTCAAGGCGATCTGCTAGCTTCTCACCTCTTTGCACATTCTAACAAACACTCATTGTTATTTCATGGCGTGTCGGTGAGGAGCACATGGCCCGACTCCCCTGCCATTCACAGCTAATTCACAGTTTTTTTTCTGGTTGTCAACATGCTTTAAAAACTCTGCAACTCTCAAATTAACTTTTCATTCACAAAATGAAGCCCTGATTTTAAAATAGCTGTGGTACAAAAAGGTAAGACTTTCACAATGAAAGAAATGATCACAAGGGAACAAAAAAACAGCAGACATTTGATAGTTTACTTACGAGCTGTACATCCAAAAGTAAGGCAACCAATGTACAAAATGACCATCAATATGAAATGAACCTCATATAAGGACTGTCTAATATATTGACAAACTCTTTAGACAATCAGATAGACTTGATTGATTTCGTTCAACTGATTTGTGTTTTATTGATATAGTCGTGCCGCGCTAGTTAAGGTGAGACATTATTGGATTTGATTGCTCATCATTCGTACTTCTCCTAGACAGATTGATTAATTTATTGATTGGTCACTATAAGAACACAACCGTTGTTCAATAACATCTCCTCCAGCATGTGTTTTTGCCTGCTTATATAATGGCCAATGCTATTGATCTAAATTATTAATAAAGCACACACCTTACACATGTGCATTTTAACAGTGGTGAGAGATAAAGAAGGCCGAGGGGGGGGGGGCTAGGACAGTGACAGAACACTTTGGCATGGGAAATAAAATTTGGCATTGAAAAAGGAAACATTGGCACTGAAAAAAGTTCCACTGGGAGAAAAATCACAGGAATTAAAAATTATTTAATTTTGATATATGTGCATTTTGATGTGTTTTTCAATGACAATCTTCAGATTTTTTTCTTTATGTCACAAGACACATCAGAAATTACTTTCACTGTTCTTGTTGCGTAGATTGGAGGGTGAAGAAATGGAGAACAAAGAATAGCAGACGCACACAGGTCAGGCACATTCATTATTTCACTCCTGATCTCAATGAGTCAGAGAAGGAGAAATGAGGACTGCTTACTTTCATCGGTGTGATACTTTAATCCACCTTTTCCTCCTGCATGTATTTACAGTGCAGTCTAACGTGTGTGGGGAGTGACTGCTTGGCTAGTAATTAAACCCTAGTTTGTCTTAACACTCGCCTCAGAGCCAAGGGAAACACCAATGTGTCAGTATTAACATACAGGTGCAAAAACCTGTTCTGCCCTCAGAGCCACAGGCTTGGCTGATATATCCATGTCAACACATATATCTGAAACTGCAGGCTAACCAACAGGGGCTGAGGTGTATTTGAATGTGCATTAAGAAAGCTTTTAAAGTAAGCTGACTGGGAGCTGACCTTAAATCAAAAGACATACACTCCAACACCAGATGCAGAGGCGAGTAAATCAAATGCCACTATTTTTTCTAGGTAAATATGACTATACTGGCCATTCACTATAAAATGTGTTTACTTTACATTGCTCGACCATTTTCAAAAGAATCTCTTCTCTTTCCTACCTTTTAGGCTGCCGCTGGTTTGTATTTTTAAACAATAAAAATCACTTTTTTATTGCTTGAGACCATAAGTTAAACCTTTAGTCTTTTGTAAAAGTTCCAATAACCATTTTCCCTAGGGATGTTCTAAACAGCAGCTTAACTAATCCAGAATCAATGTTTACTTGTCGTTTTTCTTTATATTCTTTTCCTCTGAGGACTCGACATCTGGATGCAATGGTTATTGGCATTTGACAATCAGCAATTTTTCATACCAAAATAGCAAAGATTGGTTGCAGGTTATCCATTGGGAAGGGTGTGCTTCTTTTCTCTGTTTTATATTATTGTAAACTCAATATTTTGGTATTTGGACTTTTGCACTCTCTAAGAACAAGACATTTGAAGACTTCCCTTGTGAGGAAATTGTGATGTGACCTTTTTCTGACATTTTATGAACCAAATAATTGGTAAATGAATAATGAAAATAATCTGTAATGACAGACCTAGAAAATAAACAGATGGATTTTCATTGTGTATTGAACACAATAGGAACAAGTGGCTGCCTAGAAAGTAGGAAATTAATCTTAAAAAACGTATAATATGCTTTGGCGGAAATGTGTTGTTTACAGGCTAAAATAAATTTGCAATACCATGAGTCTGGTCCTTGAAATAAAGTTTCTTCAAATTAAATTATTCAACGCAATGGATGTGTTCAAAGATTTTTAAGTTTTTTGCCTAGCATCAACTTTCCTTTTAGATGTATTAAACTTTTGGTAGGAGCTTGTATCAGATACGCCCAAATTGAATCACAGAGAGCAAAGCTGGAACCCAAGCCTCACCCATCAGGTGAGAATTTGGGGAGAAAGAAAGCTGATAAGCTTTGAAATTCTGCCCTTTTGGAGGTTATGTTTCAGGTAGTTATGAGGTTAAGAGGAGAACAGATGAGGGAGGAGTGGGGTGAGAGGAGAGAAGATTGAATTTAAGAAGTAAAGCGTGCAATGTTAGATTGAGATGAGGAAGAACTTTTTCTCCCTTAATGACAAAGACAGACATGACGGAGAAAGAGGAGACAACCAAGAATATCCTCCTCAGTCAGTTAAGTTGGTATCCACCCCCAGACACCTCTTCTTCACACCCTCTCTAACCCTACACATGCAAAAAACTCATGGGCGCCTTCCTTGAAATATGAGCTTTCAAGCATAAACTGTGTGTGTGTGTTGGTGTCTGTCTACTTGCATTATCACCCCTCTTCTGCCCTGTGGCTTCCTGTTGACGAGCAAGGCAAGAAAAGCAACAAAAAAAATGAAAAAAATGAAGTGCGAAGCAGAATGCGAGAGACACGCTGGATGAACTGTTAACTTCCTCAACCCTCCCCCATTCGTCTCACCCACACTCCTGCACTCTGCTCTTTGTCCCAGCTCCCTCCACTATCTTTTTCTCTGCTCCCCCCCCTCTCTGCCTCCCCTCTATTCAGCCTCTTTCCTCTCAGTCACTGCCGGTGACCTCGGCACCGGTATATAAAAGCCAACCGTACACGTCAGAAGAAGGTCACTTGCACACAGGGGGGTCAAGGAGAGGTTGCGTTCGTGCCCCGGGCCGCTGCTTCGTGTCCCAAAGGACTGTGGGCCATGTGACGAGGAGGTGGTGGTAGTGGTGGTGGTGGGGGTTCCCCACTTGACCTCAGGGGGGGGTTTGGATGTTCAGCTAACAAATCTACAGCTGTATGCTTCCAAGAGTTTTATAGTGCCACTATGGTGAATATGGATCTACAAGATGATTCATGCAACTGTTTGTTTGTGCACTTTACGCCATAAATGGTACACAGGGAAGAATAATAAAGCTTCAGATTCACATTTTGAGCAGAAGTGTTCACTGTTTATTGTGATTATAAGCATTTATAGCCAAAATAAAAAGAGTCTTTTTTCCCACAGGGAGTGGATATTTCTTCATATTATAACACAGCTTGTCATGACTGCTTTATATTTTGCGTATAAAAATCATCCTCACTTATCCTTAATTTTCTGGAAAATTCTCTTTGTCTTTTTTCTTCCTCTTGTCTCTGGTGTGTGTGTGAGAGTGTGTAAGTGTGTGAGTGTGCGGGTGTGTGTGCGTCCATTGATTGTCTGCCTCCTACAAACTGATCTGTCTTTCTCAGAGCAGTGTGACAGGTCCCTCTGTGTCTCACAATAGACAGACAACCCCCTCTCCCACACACACACACACACACTCACACACGCACACACACAGAGTCACACTTACCATACAGCCAGATGGGCTTGTGTCCCCCATCGCCAGACAAATTAAGTTTGGGCTCCCAGATTAATATTCAGGCAAAGCACTGGCTCTATATAATTGAATCATGGTGCCATGAGTGTACAACAGGGGCTACTTTAGATGCAGCCACCATGTGCACACGCGCACAGACACACACATCGACACTAGGCTGCCAGCTGCGCTCGGTATCCTGTCTGCTGGTTGGGGGCAGGTTATGAATACAGAATCATAGTGCTCTGTGCACCACACATTGTTTTATGATGGATTTTACCTTTAGGTCTGTCTTCCACCTTTATTCCCCCTCTACTTTCTGAAAAAAAAGAGTAAAAAACATAATTTCTTAAATTGAAAACCAAAAAAATAAACTCTAAATAAAAGTTTCTGCGGCTCATTACAACTTGACAAATAAATTAGCCAGGCAGATGTGTGTGTATATTTGTATAAGTCGGCTGATAAGTTAAAAGAAATTGTTGTGCAGAAATGAAAAATAATAATAAAAAAATTGCTCATATCTGATTTTTTTGAACTCTCATATATCGATGTCAGTGTCTGTCTCAAAAAACCCAATACTAGTCGAGCTTTTATCCTCCAGCCGGTCACTGCTCCTTCAGTCCCCTGGCATCACTGCTGGCATACACAATTTAGCAGCAGACACCAGAATTATCTTATAGTCAATAATCTTGGCATTGTTATGTGTGAAAAGGCTCCACAGAGAAGGGAGGACCGAGAGACACAGAAGACACCTTCTGTGGTGTTTATTCTTGTTGTGTTGTGGCTTAAAAACGTTCAGCTAACTCAGCCCTGATTGCTGCACTTCGTCTTTATTAGACAAGGCACCAGCTGGCTCGGGGAACTCCAGTTAGAGCCTTGCAGGTTCAGTTAATGTCCCTGCATGCATCCTGGCACCTTATGTAAAAAAAAAAAAAAAAAACATCCAAACTAAAAAGTTCTCTTGAATCTGTGATGTGTTCACATATGCTGTGTATAGCGAGCCTATGCTATAGGTAAGAAGGATCAAATATTGAAGTTTCCTTTTGATAATGATTTCTTTTTGATCATGTATGCTTTTTGTAAGAAAGTTTCGTATTGTTTTTCTTTTTGTCTCACAAAAGTGATTTGTAGTAACAGTCTTAGTGCTGCAAACAACCTCAAAAGCTAAATTTAATTCATTACCTCCAGGACTTTACTTGAAAGAATACAGTTTTTGGTTTTTTTAATCGGTAGAAACAATAGTGTGGAGACTCAACAATGATTCTGTTGCTCACTTTCTTCAAAGCCTTTGTTGCTTTTAATATTTAACTGGGAGGGTAAGTTTGGACCCTCAGTGAAAAGCAATTTGGTCACATACGGAACAAGCTGGTGCTTCAGCGAATTTCTATTGGATTTTCAAAAACAGCATTTATCTGTCATCCTATCAATCTGTCACCCATGATTTAAAGGAAATACTCTCAGAAAAGGGGCTTTCTAAAAAGAAAAAAGGCCTTTTAATCTAAACTATACACTCTTGATTGAAAATCCCACAAAAAATTATACTTTTATTATATAATTAGTGTTTATTTTGAATTCAAATGCACTATTTAGTTTTTATTTCAACAAAAGGTGACTGACTTCTGGAGATACAAATATTGATCCTATTAATAGAACAGAGTGCTAGCCTGCTCAGCTAGCTGCTAGCCTGCCGACTCATCTTTTACCCTCTCTCTCTCTCTCACACACACACACACACACACACACACACACACACACACACACACCTGTTGTCACACACACACTCTCCTCTGCTTCCTGTTGTCTTATAGGCTGTCGCCCTCACAAGTTATGGTGCAGAGAGGAGGAGGTGACATGAACACACCCGCACACACATGCACGCACACACACACACACACACACACACACACACACTCACCACTTCATTTCTCACCAGGCTTTTTTTGTCGCTCCCACACCACCACCACCACCTCCTCCTTCTCCTCCTCCTCCTCCTCCTCCTCCCCTCTTGTCTCTCACACTCTCAGTCACACTCAGGGTTCAGTTGTGGGTTGGCTGGCACAGACGCCACATATTGTGTTTCATGTTGACTATTCGTCTGATGAGTTTTTTTTCAACAATGTTGGCATATTTCGTGAGGGTTTAACACGGTGTAAGAGGCAAACACTGTTTTACTTGTTAATACTCTTCATGTTCAGATAGTATAAATGCCAAGTCTTGTCCCTTTCACAAACAAAAACACATGGAACGGAAAAAAAACTCACGTCGATGAAGTGGTAAAGATTTCCCATCTGCACCACGTAATTTCATGGCTCCTCTTGACATCTCTTGTGCCAAAATGAGCAGGGAGGATAGAAGAGACGAGTGAAGGTACCAATCAGTGTCTCCAGTTCTCCCACTATTCAAAGCTAGTCTCCGCAAAGACAGTAAGACGTGCTAACCGAAGCTTTGAAAACAGCTTTACTTAGCAGAGGCACTCCCACATACAGCTCTCTAAAATGACAGCAATGCTTCCCTCTGCCAGTTTGATAGCAATTCTTCAACCACCAGACACGACTACACACACATCAGTGGGTGATTAAGGCCGGTGAGGCTGACTCTGCTCCATGGTGGTGAGTATCTGTCATCCACAGCTGCTTGTATGCTAGACACATCACTTTCAGGTTATTAAATCCCCACAGTCATCTTATCTGAAGGCAGCAGGACAGGTAAGTGCACTCCACTGGCAACCGTTTACTTGAGGGATGTGCCGCACATTTTCAAAGAGCCGTCCCAATTATACACACCACTTCCTGTGTGGGTGTCTTGGTTAAATCTTGCATAATCAGAACCAGACTTTCTCGGCACTAAATTGGTTGTGTTAGGTCTGCACAACATACAGTGTACAGAAATTAGAAGGGGCAACATGATTTTCTAGGAAGCCAAAGGAGAATGTGTGTGTCCCAATACCCTCAACTGCAATTTTAAGCTCATGAACTGTATCAACAGAGGTGTCTTTTTTTTGGGGGGGGCTATTGGGGGGCAGCGTGAACAAGTTGTGAGGACACATTGACATATCATAACCTTTTAAGAACTGGTCAGCAAACAGATGCTCATGAGCACATCGAGCAGTTATGAAGAAACATTTGTTTTGTGTTTCTTGCCACTTGGTGTATGCAAGTCATATATTCTCTCTCTTTTATCACAGTTTTTGGTCTCTACCAACTCCTGAGAAAAATATCTATGTTCACCCAGCTAGTAACTGTGTCTGTCTGCCTCATGTGTTGAGCAGAAAGTGTTTTTTTTTTTTTTTTTTTGTATTTTCACTGACGCTATTAGAGCTGTGAGTGAACCAAAACATTCAAGAGTGCGGGCTGGACAGCTAACATGACAAGTTTTCATTGATGTTTTAATATTGTGCTGCCGTCATGAGTCACGTCACCATTGGAATCCACTTTAATCAACATCAACATGTATTTATACTGGCCACAGACGCTGTTGGCCTAAGCTGCGTTCAAAGACACACGCTGAAAAAGAACAAAACTAACTCAACATCAACATCCCCCCAAAAAGAGCAGACTATGCTAGTTGCTCCATTTTCATCATAGATGCCACGCACCCAAATACACAAACGATCACAACAACAGAGCCACTTATGACATGCTTCATAATAGCACACCTTTATTAACTCATATTACAACATAACTAGCCAGAAGAACCGAGACTTTCGTAATGCAGCACTCTGGTCAACCCCAGACTCAACCTCTCCCCAAGGCACAGAGCTTTGTCACTGTAATCTTCTGTCCTCTCCCTGGCCAGATGAGGGTATTAGCGGCATGAATAATTAGGCCAGATGTCCTGTTCTGGGCCAGCAATGCACAGCTACTTCCCCACAGTTCAATGCAGACATACACAGAGGGATTCCTCATGAGAGGCAAAGTGCAGGACGGTCAAAGGCAAAGCGAAGAGAGGTGCAGATGTGATGTTGTCATGGCCACACGGACCACAAAATGGTAAAATATCATCAAAGAGAAGACCTAGATATCACTGCAAGTCCCTGCAGTCATGTTTTTCAATGTCTGAACCACTTAGCGAATGAGAGAGAGACGGGAAGAGGGGGAAAGAGTGACACACACCACATCTTTCCAACACTAATGCAGCAGGGACAGCGGCAGTTCTGTTGAAAAGCACATGAAGCCCCAAGGCAGCTTTCTGGTCTTTGGTAATCTTTCTTCGGATCTCATCCCTTAATGCTCACTCACACCCAAACACCCATCTGAAATGTTCCCAAAAAAATGACTGGATGACTGGATGGCGGCCTGGATAACTGACTGGCCGGCTAATTGACGAGGTGAGTGAAATCAATGTTGTGAACTGGATGTGCTTTTCAGCTCCACTAACGGTACACTGGTTCAGTAAGAGTTCAGCATGCCACAGTAAATGGTGGGGGATTTTGTGTGTGGCTCAGCTGGTAGGAAAAGAGGCAACACAACCCCAGACGAACAAAAAATTAAATTCCAGACCTGTTTGCGCATTATTAATCCGCATACAGTTATGAAGGTGAACCAGCTGGAGAGTCAGCTACACACAGTCATTCAGTGTCGATGAGGAGTTTGCTTTAATGTAGGTGTAAGAACAAGTCTGTTTTTTTATTCACCTCCACACCAAATGCAGAGCCTTATAGTGGTAACAAGGCCACTAGTCTCACACAGCAACACACACACACACACACACACACACACACACACACACACACACACACACACACACACACACACACACACACACACACTTGCACAACCTTGCTGCAATTGGCCTCCCCTCACGTTTCAGGGTTGCAGTGGGATTTTCTTTCCCCCTATACACAACCTACACACACACACACACACACTTCCACCAACATCTACACTTTGACACACACATCACAGTTCAGGCGAGCTTCCGCCTCTTACGTCCAGGGCACCTCTGAGATGGGCGCAACATTGAAATCAGTCCCCAGGAAAATTGGATTCCTTCCACTGTTTAAATTCCACGGACTTTGAGGCATGCAGTTGCTTAGCAACAGCAGAGCCGTATCGCGCTCTTAGTGTCTGCATATTCCAGCTTTGACTTAGACCCAAGTTAAGGATCTGAAATAATTCTAGTTTATGTAAATACACTTTAGCGGAATCAGACAAGCAAATAAACAACTTCAAATTAAACAATTTCCTGTTATGGTTTGTCATGTTTTTTATTTATACTACACTTGGATACAATTTTCACAAAATAGTTTGAATTGTAGATGGAAAGGAAGGTTATAAACATTCCCATCTCAGAATACTGAGCTTTAAAAAGGCATACTCAAAACATCTGTCAAGTGTAATCAATTTTTTTTAAACACTGAAATCTGTTCAACTTAGTACATTTATAAACTCATAATTAATCAATGTTTTGGTGCTGTGCTTTTGCTTTAATGAGCATGTATTTCCCTCCACAACTATACACCAGAGCACAGTAAGCTGATGAAAGTGTGTTTGTGCTCTGATGGAAGTGTGTGCATATTTTGATTTCATGTCTGATGGGACTTTAAAGCTTAAAGAAACTGTGTGCGTGTGTGTGTGTCTGGGTGTGTGTGCTTTTTCTGTCTACTGCTCTAATCACTATAATAATTTCTGCCGAACATCACAGTACCCAAGGTTGTGTTTGTGCATGAGAGACTAGTATACGTAAGTGGAGGCTAAGAACGACGGGACTGGGAGTCTCACTTTTATTAAAATTTTCTTTCTTGCTTGGCGTTCTCTGCACGTCCCCATATCCATCCAACTGTATTTTGTCTTTCCTTCATCTCTCCATCATGGTAGCAGGAATCAAAGAAGCTCTGTTTGGTGTGTGTGTGTGTTGCCAAATATTTGATAAGGCTTCACGTTGCCCAGATAGACCCTGGACCCGTGGACAAATTCCTCGGCTAAGAAAGGGGATTTCATTACATGAACAGGATTTGCTGTGTGTGTGTGTAGAGTGAAGGACTGGATCAAGCCAAGAGTGGTCCAGTAAATTCAGTGCATGCTCAATAATCTCACCATGTCTGCGTCGACTGTTCACATTTTTATGCTCTGTGTTTAAGACGTCATCAGCTCCAGAGGTTTGTTCACATCTAGCATCATTATGTGCTCTTATCACAGTATTTCTGTCTTCATTATAAATAGATTTAATCTATACAGGCTTTTTCTGTTCCCCATCTACAATTTTCTCTTTCCTTCTTTCTTTCTTTTCCCTCTCCACTGGGTTATAGATTGTTGTAATTATAAAAGCAGTCCCAAGCTTATTCTGCTTGCATCTCTATGGCCAAGCCTTTAGTGTTGCATGGCTTTCAATCTTTGAAAGCGGAACTTCCAACCCCACACATGATGCTAAGCAAGTATAATATTAAGGATGTGTTGATGCCACTAGAAAAGACAAGTCATCAACAAAGTTATCACAAATTATCCTGAGGGGAACATGAACATCCATACCAAATTGAATGGTAATCCATCCAATAATTGTAGAGACATTTCACAAAAAAGGAGGAAAAATCTTGTTCACTGGGATACATCATCTGGAGACCATGAATGCATGTACAAAATGTTCTGTCAATGCATCTGGAAGACTATGAGATTCTATTTTTGTATAAGTGAACACTATGACCTGCAAACTTCTCTTTATATATATATATATATATATATATATATATATATATATATATATATATATATATATATTTAGTTTAAGGTTAGCAGTCAAGAAGCAAATTTTGGGGTGATAGCTGGAATTGTGTCATATGTATACAAGCATGGTTTATGGTACTATATGGTCGTTGCATCATTCATCAAATCCTCCTGTATTTGCCTCTCAGACTTAACAAGGAGCAACCTGCAACAAGATCAGCAACCACGGTTGCATATATAAGAATTGCCATCAGTTCAGCAAGAAAATAACATTTTCAAAAATGAACCCAATCTCTGAACACAGATTATGTGGACACAAATGATGTTAAGGTTACAGTCCTCCATAACAAACAGCACAAAACAATTGGACACATAATTTGTGAAGTGAAAAATGAAGCTATTGATTTATGCCAGTAAAGCAACTTTTCTTGAAGGAGAGCTCTGACAGGGCTCTCTGCTTGTTTGCATTCTTACTGGGAGTCAGACCAGAAGATCAATATCAATTTCATATCTGTGAGCTGAGTTCAGAAAACAGGTCTGAGACATGTTTAGCCTAGCTTAGCTCAGAGAGTGGAAGCAGTCCAAAGTTCTTTCCAAAGCTCAGTTTAATCTCTGTGGTTTTCCATACTAAACAAAAAGCTTTTAAATCAAATACAGGGAGTTATTTATTTGAATGTTGATATGAGAACTATTCCTAAATGGAGCTTTACGATATGAAGTTTCTATAAAACATACTCAGAGATTCAATCCTAGATATCCCTCTACACATCCTTCTTCTAGGATAGAGATCTTCCAGTACTTTAGTTGATGTAAAATACTATTTGATTGCGTTAAAGTCTTTGCCTTTTACAGTATTATAAATGTCTACTTTCCTGTAATGTGAGAGTTTGCAGTAAGTAACAGTGGCAGAAAGCTGGAATAAGAAACATTTTCTCAGGCTCTTTGCACACGGAGACCAACACATCATCACGCGCATGAAGCTTGTCAGCACACTTCTCTCCGTCTGTGATTGTGCTCAATAACCCCTGTTGCCTACATGAATGATGGCAGGTACTGGATGAAAGCCAGCATCTGCTTCACTTCAGCTAGAAGTCTCTCTCCAACGTTTCATTTAGTGCCATTCAATATCAGGCATCACTACAACAAACCAAAGAGTTTTGTGTAATAGAGAGAGAAAATGGTTTAAGATGAAAGAACAGCCAGTTGCTCACGCGTGATTAGCTCCATCAAGTGTGAACAAGGCAATCTAAAGTGAGGCATTTGTCAATATGGTGCTCAAACGCAGACAAAGAAAGAGTGTGGGGCCAATTTTTATGAAAGCTTTTGAAAGCAGCTTCAGATTCAGACACACTTATCTTGAACAATGATCAAAAAAAGGACAATGATTTTCAAATTTGAACTAAATCTATCTATCAATGCGAAATTTGCAGTAAAGCACTTGTTGACTTGTAATTCGATGCTACTGTCGAGTTATAAAGAAGCTCAACGTTGAAAAAGATTCTCAGGAATGAAAATCAGGTGATTCTCCAATGATGTAAGATGTGAAACTTTGGGTGAACATATCTATTTATTTAGCTGATAATGTAGCTTAATATCCACCACTATATTATTAACTAATGTCCGTGTAGCACAGTGCATACAGCACAACTAATCAAACTGTCTTTTTCTTTCTCTGGTATCTCATTTTAACAAACAGTCTCTGCCTGGTGGTGATTCTTTACCCTGGTTATCTTGATCTTCTTTCTGCCTGTGGGTCTCTATCGGCCTCAGTGTGTTTGTTTGGAGAGTACAGCTCGCCCAGTACGACATGGAAGTACGTCAGCGTTTGTTGGCTCGTGCTTAGAAAAAGGCAACAGGAAGAGACCACTCAGAGAGAAAGGAGACAGGAGGGGAGGTGAAGGAGAGAAGGGTGAAGGAGGAGGGAGGGAGACTGAGAGGTGAAACACAGTACAGAACATCGATAACTTATTACATCTTAAAAATGTAATGTTTTGCGTCTATTGAACACTCCTTAAGGCTATTGTTGAACGGATTCGTTGCGCTGAACTTTTTTTTAAAACCCAAACAGTGGATGTGTGTGACTTAATGCCTTAAAGGGTTTGTTCAACCAAATTGCAGAAAAAACACTTTAAGAGTAGTGCTGTAGGCATTATTCCCCTGAGATACTCCAAGTCCAAGGAGAAGAGAGTCTTCATCTTTGAGGTCATGTCTCTATCAAAAATGAAACACGATATAGGCCTTCTTTCATGCTGACTAACTTTCTGAAAGGCACCCTTTTAACTGGCATGAAGAAACTCGCCAGCCTAGCAACATTAAAGCACAAACAACCCATAATGCCACACTATAACACAACCCCTTTTCAAATGTGATTTAAAGAAAAGTATTTCATTTTGGGACAATATGGCATTTATCAAAAGTATGAAGCCATTGCAGATAGTTTGGGTTTTAGAAATCTGTTTCTGTCACCGTCCTAAAAGGATGGAGCTGAATAGAGTTTCAATGTTGCCCTCAAATCATTGAAACATTTAAATATATATATATATAGATATATATTTTAAATCAACCACTTTTTTCAAAAATCGTGTTCTGAACTTTTTTTTATTCAAATCAAAACTGTTCACAGCGAAGTCTGATGATTATCTGAAGTATCAAGGACACAGTCTCTGGAGATTTATTTATTTTTTTATTTTATAAATGTAAGGTGTTAAATGGGAGACTTAAAAGAAAATCCATTCAACTCTACCTCATCTAGTTGGAGGCATTAAGCTTGAAACAAAAAGTTTCTTCATGCCCTGAAACTTGGGGGGCAAGTCTGAATTGTCGGTATAATGATGACTAAGTCAGTAGCACAGGAGTCAGTGAGACTTGATCTTTACCAAGCTCTTGGTCGATTGTTAACGATGAATAGACAGCAGTTTCTGTGCTACTTGTGTTTTTTCTTCTGGCATTGAGCGAAGAGATAATTAGAGTAAAAGCAGAAGTTATAGCCGTCTCTGCATTAATCCCAGGATGTTCATTCTTTCTCCTTCTCTTCTCTCTCTCTCTCTCTCTCTCTCTCTCTCTCCTGCCTGGATCAGCACTCCTGCTTTGATCTTGCTCTTCTCATAACAAGGCCCCAGGGTCTACTGTACAAGACAGTAGAAAAAGTCCAAACTACAGAGTGTGTGTGTCTGTGCACGCCCCGCACGCACATATGTGAATGAGTATACATACTTAAAAGTACGTCTTGAATATTGTCAGACACTTGGCAATTTCCCCTCAGGGATTAATTCTTCAAGGTTTTTTTGTTTTTTTTGTTCTTAAACACTTACTCCACTTTTATTAGTCGAGGATATCGCAGTCTATTAGTGAAGCTTAGATGAATTCCTAAACAGTCATTGCAGATAACTTTGTCATTACGTTCCCTAACATTAACTGTAGAAAAGTATCCATAATAAAAAAGGGTCGGTCTGCTTTTTTGCTATATTTCCCTCCTTTGTTGACAAAATCTGAACATTTTATTACTATGCACAGACGATTCCCTGTTAAATAAATAACATTTCCGGATCTGAGAGACTGTTAAAGTAAGCTGTGGAGTGTGTTTTTATGAATAATAAAGAGATGCATAGAAAAGTGTAAAGTTGCAGAAGGACAATATGTTCTCCAGCAAATAGATATAGTGCTATTCCTGGTCAGATTTTGTCTCTTTCTTTTTGCCAGTGTAAATAACAGCATATACCCCATCTTGTTTGTATCTCTCTCTCTGGTCAGACAGGATGTTTTGAGGAGTAAGACAGCAGGGTCACGGTCTGATCCAGAAAGGATGATAAAGATCAACCATTTCCTTTGCATCACATGTTTGTGTGTTTGTTCCTGTGTGTGCATCCTCCTCCATCATAACGCAAAAGTTTATTTTTCTTGCAAAAGGCTTATTACTAATCTATGAAACATTAATAATTGATCTATTAACTATAGAAGAAACAATAAGCTACAACCCCATAAACCTCTTATAATGAATGCCTCATTGGAAAAGTGGCACTGTGATGTCTAAATGTGATTTCTCAATTTACAAAACAAGTAAATATGCCACATCCAGTTCATGCTCTCATCACATTATGTAATATGTGATGTAGGAAAGCAGTACAAAGATTTACAAACTAGCACACTGAACAGGCCTTTCTTTGCCAAAGCCCGTGAGTAGTCATGCGTTGCACTGCAAACTAATGATTATTTTCTTAGCATTAATCTGCTGATTATTTTCTAGATTAACTGATTATCTTGTGGCCTAAACAAATATCAGGACATTGGGAGGAAAATACCCGTCACAACTTCCTTAAATCCGAGATGTTATCTTTAATCTCTCTTGTTTTGTCTGAACTACATTCCATAACCCAAAGATATCCAGTTTACTCTCACATAAGACTTTGAAGAAGAATTGAGGAGTTGAGAGGATTATATTAGGGACTGTTAGATATTTTGCTTGGAAAAATTACCTTAACAATGAACCGCTTTTCAAAGTAGTTGCAGATTGATTTTCTTTAAGGCGACTAATCAATGAATTGACTGTTTCATATTTAAATTAAGATCAATGTAACCACATGTGCATTTAAGGGTGCTTTCACAAGTCAATATTTAATCCGCTTCAATTAAACGAAGAGCGAATCTTAGTGCCGTTCGATTGCTGTGAGAGCATAATTAGACCCAATTGTAGGAAGTGAAGCA
Organism: Anoplopoma fimbria; assembly: GCF_027596085.1. Lineage (NCBI taxonomy): Eukaryota > Metazoa > Chordata > Actinopteri > Perciformes > Anoplopomatidae > Anoplopoma > Anoplopoma fimbria. The sequence goes on along the minus strand of NC_072462.1, from coordinate 12,837,521 downwards.
AAACGCAAGGGATTAAGGGCTGCCTGCGTGAGTATTTGTTGAGATGGACACAGGTTAACATGAGTGGGAGAGAACATAGAGAATATGCTAAATAAAGCCCACAAAGTCTGCTTTAATTTGAGCACTGTGAAACCGAACCAGACTAAATAGAAAACTAACCAAAAGTATAATTTTCTCTCTGATTCAGACCATTAAAACGGCTTAAGAAATCACCCTCAGGGCCAGTAAACACACCACACAAACAAGGGCAAACAGACATAAATGTGATTTTTGGAGTGAAGGTGGGAGGCTGGACATTAAGGGCCAGTTTTGGGTTAAAGGAGGGGGGGAGGGAGTTTTTTAGGGTCCCAGCCAAAGTGTCTCCTGCAGGAGGTGGTGTGACGGCAAGGAGGGATTCCCGCTCCTCTGAAGTCTGGCAGTCGGTATCTGGTTACTCCTGTAGGTCTGCCATGATTACCCTCCACTCACATTCCACAGCCCTCATTTACTCCAATCCACACAGGAATCTTACAAAGTCTGCACTACACACAGAACCAATACACACACACATAAACACAGGGACCAACAAACCCAACAGATCTCCAGTCAAAAGTTAAACCGACTTTCAACTCAAAACATTCATCTCAAAATGCCACACTCGTCGCCTCCCCACTTCTTTAAATGTCCTCTTTCCTCACTGTAACACAAACTCTTTATCAATCCAAAAATGCAACACAACATGAGAGTTTGGACAACGACTTCGACTGTGGCTGAGGTTTGTGTTTGCTGCTGTGGTGCTAACCTGGTTGTAAAATGCCAGAAATGCTGTAATCCACATGGAGGTGTTTGTCACATCACACCAAACTGTGAGGGGAGCAGCGGTGATGTGGTGGTTTAGCCCTCGACCTCGTCTCCTACCCTCCTGCTGGAAGGAATGCCGTTACAGTCGGCCGACTAGACGCCCAATCAGCTGCTCGCACGGACGCATGTTGCAAACCTCTTCAGGGCGTTATGTACTTTCCCCAAAAGCATCCGATTTATGACATCAGTGTTTGCGCAAATATCTGTGTTCTTGTGCGTGTGTGAATAAGAGCACGGTGTTTCCGTTGCATCATCATGTGCATACCCGTGCCTACAGTCTCATATTTGGGTCTTGTCTCCACACGCTGCTTCCTTTCTTTGAAAATGAATTTCCCATTGCTTTATTAAAATCAGCTTTTTGACAGTGAAACTGACATCAACATTGTTCCATTGTGTTTCTTTGGCCTCTGGGAGGATGGCCCAATGGGACAGAGCACAGTACAATTCATAATCAAGAGGAAGACAAGGAAATGGCTCTTCTTGTGTAATGTAATTGAAAAAGAAAGGCGAAAGGATATTGTAGTCATCTCGAGCTTGTCTCATGCCGATATTGCACCTATCAATCATATTTCATAGTGTGTGTCCTGTGTGTTCACTGACATTTCTCTTGATTTATCATAGTAATAATGCGCACATACCGCGTGTCCAAATATACAGAAAGAGAAGGGGGCATCGTAGAGGGAAATGAATGTGACTTAATGTGATGTGATGCGTGCAGAGAGGCTGTTGAGGGGAAAATATATATAGAATTAGGTGTCTAAGGAAGAACATGGAAATCCAAACAGCATCTTTTTATCAAAATGCATCTAACGACAAATTCCTGCCAGATTTGAGCCTGAAAACTTACGAAGGAAAAGTGTTTGATATTTTGGTGGAATACTCGTTAACAATATATTCACTGAAACTCTTTTTAATCCATTAAAGAATAAGCCAGCGTCTGATAAAACTTAGATTTATTTAAATAAATCCGCAATTATTAAACTGGATGGGGTTGTTTACATAATTGGTTGATTTATTACTTTTGCAGCTCTACAGACTTCAAAGTCAATACTGTGTTAATGCTGCATCTGCCTCAATTAACAATGTAATGTGGATATTATATAAGGCCTCATCCTCTGGGTGATATATCTGATAAACATTTAACATTTCATGAAGAGAGAAAGAGAATGTCTTGTTTCTTTTCAGCAGAGACGTTTATAAAGCCGGTGGTGCCACAATCAGTGCAGAGATTATCCACAATACTGTCCACACCAAAACAACTCATTTTAGGATGTCATTGTTTGCAATTCTATCACATGTATGTTGATTTTTGATGGGTGTACATGCTGCTTAATAAAAGTGTGGAATCCTCTTTTGATTTATTCATTGATTGATTTATTGTTTAAGCCATTTTTCAAGCAGCACTCTCTGGAACAAGTTCATCAGTGTGTAGATTATCTGCTTTCTTTTTTGCTTTCAATTCTTATCGGCGTATTTGACTATTTTCTGACATTTCATAGACCAAACAATTCATCAAAAGAAATTATCAGCAGATTAGTCGATGATGAAAGCAATCTTTAGTTGCAGCTCTGTCGGAAACTGTTGAAAATGACGGCAACAATGTCAGTGCTAAACTCAATGTTTTTTTTCTTAAGCAAGCTACAGCAATAAAAGCACAGTGATCAGGTCACACAGTGGTGAAGAAAGAACATCACCACTTCTTTCTCAACCCAGTAATGCATGAAATTCTTCCGTAAAGAGGTTCGGATCAATCAATATCACCACCGACATCCTCATGTCTACACTATTGTACTGAGGTGATTTCTGTAATTTCCATAATTTGACGGCAAACTCCAGAAGGTATTCTCTTATAAATGAGGAATGTCATTTTGGCTCAAATAACTAAGAAGATGGTACTGTGCAGCAAAACAAAGTTTAGGCTTCAAAAACATATCAAAGATGCTGCATCCGTGTTTTTCTACACTGTATGTGCAAACATGTGTGGTGGCACAAGATCAGTTGGCATGGAGATGAATAAGAGAATAAAAAAAAACCTCACAAACTCTAATTACATCTGCAAACAGTGTACAGAGAAGCAGTCTTGTGCGTGACTGTTCCAAGCAACGGATCAATATTGGCTCAAGATGCATCGCATGGAAAATGCAGAGAATTTTTTTTCTAACGACGATCAGCGAGCCACGTTCTTGCCTCTGTCAGCTAATTCTGATCATAGATTATATTTGTCAGGATCTTTTTAATTAGCGGCAATGCAGGTTTCACTAACAACTTTTAAATAAGAGGGATTTTTATTTGTAACACGGATCAAAGCTTTACATACCTACTTTGTGCACAAATGTTTCAGCCACTTAGTGTTTGCTTTTTTCTAGGAATCATTGAGGTTAGAAAAAAAAAAACATGACTGCAGGCTGTGTGGGGGTTAAATAAGCATAAGAATGCCAGAAGTGACTGTCCCCTTCTTCAAACCCCCAACAGACACATCCAGCCAGTTAAAACGGCTAGACGGTCCCCACCCCACCACCTCCTAAACCGCCCATCCTGGGCCCCAGCCCCCCTCACGCTGCGAGCATGCAGATAGACAGACTGTCTTATCCCCCCCCTCCCCAGAGGAAGAGGGGGATGGGGGGGTCTGGCTTTGTGTCTACCGGCACGGACGAGGACTCTGTGTTGCCTACATGCATGCATGCATGCACGTGTGCAAGAATACATGGGCATACATCCACATGAGCACACACACAAACAGGCCAGCGAATAATATATGAAACACGGCACGCAAACGCAAAGACAAAGCGTAGAGTCCTTTGATCTATATATACTGCATGTATAGGATGCCTCGAACAATAATGCGGTTTAAGATGACTCACATTCCAGACAAGTTTGCGGCACATTATTTAAACAATCAAAGAGGATGTTTACATCAGATTTGATGTCAGATGACATTGTAATTAGGAAAAAAATAATTCCTTAAGTGAAAAGGTCAGGGCACATTTACACACAAAGAGCAGGCCGAAGCATCCCCCACTAACCCTGTGAGGCCCCACCTAAAGACCACAACCCTGTTCATCCTCCCAACCCCCCAGGTTGCATGCACACAAACACATACACACATATACATATGTATATAAATATACATACATAAAAACACACTAGCTCAGTGGCTAACCTACTATGGACTGCATGGGTGTATGAACCACAGACAAACCGCATGTTGGTTCGATTCTTACCACAGACTGTATATAAGAGTCTTACTAATGACGGTCCAGCATGCAGCGGCTGATAGTACTTCATTATGTCGTGGAATGAGATAGTGGAACAAATGTGGTATTTTTGTCAACATGATAGTTGAAAAGCATAGGTTCAAAAATACTCAGATCTATTTTAATAAAATAGTCACTTGTCCATATGTCTGTTTTGGAGTAGAACTTCACTTTGGAAGCTACTTGGTTTGACGATGCTGAAGTCTCGTAGCTTTTTCTGAACTTAAAAATGAAACTCCTAAAATCTATGTATAGGAGGAATGATTACAGCAACCAATAACTCTTTAAGTTTAGAATACATGGTCATGAGTGGAGCTGAAAACATTTCTTTATTCCACTGAAAATTAATCTGCAACCATTTAATCATAATTAATTGTTTTAGGTCATATTTAAGCAAAACGTTTCTTTTTTTTTCTTCTCGAACTAGCTTCTCACATGTTAATATTTGTTGGTTTTCTTTGTCATTTCTGAATATATTTGGATTTTGGACTTTTTGTTGGTCAAAACTAGCTTTTTTTGAAAATCACTATTTTCTGACATTCAATAGACCAAACAAACAGTTAACTACAGCCCTGAGTATTGTATTAAGAAATACTTGGATCAATCCAAACCCTTTTTAGAGTGACAAACACTGTAGCTAGATATATCAACAAGAATAGGCGAATTATGTCACAAGCATCAACAAGGCCATCTGCACTGTCTACAAATAAACCACACACAGCCAACAGGGGACTGAAGACAGACTGCAGACAAACAAGACGACAATAAACAAAACAAATTCCACAACACCGACAGCCACACAGTAAGTCTTAAACACACACATTTAAGCACAAGTAAAGCCAGCAGCAAGCAAAGACACACACAGACAGGGAGGGTGCATTTGACTCACCTGACACGCGCTCCAGTCTGTCATGTCCCTCTGCACTGAAGCCTACAATTAGTTTGGAGTGAGGCCTGACACTATTTAACAGTTACTTTTTCAGAGACATGTCCTTTAATAGTTTAACAAGGTTGTGACCACATCTGATTGTTTGATAGTTTACTTTATAGGAAAGATGCAAACTTTACCTGGCTGCTTCATTTCGGCAGAGTGTAGTACTCGTTCTCACCACACACGATGAATAACATGTGCGAGCCGTTACAATCAAGAGGGGCGCTGTTCTACAGAAATGAAGGAAGCTCGGTTGAAGGTATAGCCACAACAACAAAATAATAAGAACATTGTTATATATCTTTAGGAAAATCACAGCGATAGGTAGTTTGGATAATAAAGGAGTCTTAAAAATATAATAAAACTAAATACTACTTCATTTTAGGGGGGCACAAGCAAGACTTAAGCTAGGATTTAAAAAATAAAAATAAAAATGTGTTATTATTTCACATTTCTTTAACTTTTCATATTACATTTTTTTCATTTAACTGTTAAATTATACTTTATGTACATGGCTGTAAAAACAGTGATTCCGTGTCTTCTCCAAACAGCCAGAAAAAAGCTAGAACAAATACAAATTACCTAGATATAGTCAACTTTAAACACTCAAAGTGTTTTTCTTGGAAGCTGCTCACTAGAACAGCTTTCACGTGTTGTACACATGTTCGTGCTGCTGGCTAGAGTTGCTGGTGCAATCTGTAATAGTTTTAATGGAATTATTGGTGGACAGAATCAGGGTCAGCCTGTCTGAGGGAAGTCGTGGGTATTACGCCATTCCTCTCTCTCTCTCACACACACACACATTCACAAAGCTTCGAGCTGCTTTAGTTGTATTAGCAGGGTTAGGGATTATTGTTGTGAGGCCATACAGGCAGACTTGAGTTTAAAGTGCATGATGTCAAGGAACAGGGTCCTCCCCCCGGTGGGATATATTCTAGTGTTTTCTGAATAATTGATCTTCTTTTGTCGTTAAACTTGTCTTTCTGGGTTTTAAAGTAAATACAGTGTACGCACTGGGCACAGTCATTAATAAAACAGAAGCGAAAGATTAATAATATGTATCCTTGGACAAGCGTTTACTCAGGGAGACTTTTAACGTCCAGTATTCTGTCTGTATCATAATATGTGTCAGCTTATACCACACAAATATTAAGTGTTACATATTGTCCTTTTTTCAGTGAGGATTTGCCGATTATATAAAAACACTAAACAATATGAATCGTGCTGGGGAATAATCATTTCAGGGACAAGAGAATTGTTTTTCTTTTAAATTTCTATTCACAGGAAGGGTTAAAGGAACACGGAGGAAGTACACATACATGATTCCAGTCCTGCCTCCACAACTGAGTCACTAGGAATTAAATATGTTGTTTTCTCTCTCATATTCTAAATAAAAATTCAAGGTTTTTCAAAGCATGGGGAACAGAGAGGAGGATGGGGGTTGGATGGCGTGGAAAGTGGGTCTTGTAAATGTAGGTCTTTGAGACAGTGTGTGTGGGTAAAGCAGGCTTACAGTAGTAATCCTCTTCACAGACACCCATCTGACTAGCAACAGGACACGGCCCAGACAGACACATGCACGCACACACACATATACACATACACACACACACACAGATATACGTATCGGTTTTGTAACAAGGAAATCTATTGTGTTTTGTATTGTTTTTAGAAATGCAATAGGTCATAAATATGACATATTCAGGCCTTTCATCTGATGTCAAAGAATGTCTAAATGAAGTTGTAATCTTCCCAGTATATTTCCCAGTATATTTCCAGTATGTTCATTTCCTCAGGTGTGGCACCAAATTCTCTGGAATTGTTTTATTCGTTACATTTCTTTTGTTTTTTTATCAGCCATTAAAATAAAGAGGGCATCTCCAGGAAGCTGAACTCTCTGTTGACTTTATTGGTTCCTGATATTTGTCATTACTGCTTCCTGGCTGTGATGTCATCAGTCGGTTAATGACAGAGGGGAAGAGGGACATTGGTCCGAAAATAACTCCGAAAAAAACAGACAATTGTAAAAGGCGTAATGAGCCTTTAAGGACAGGCACAGTGAGTTATGGCTCTGTCACAGTCTGACTCATTTTGTCTCAGAGGGAAATGCTTTTACGAACCACAACATGACATCAAAGTCCTTCAGTGAAGTTAAGCCAATGTTGACTTTGGTCATAATGAAGAGACACTATTCTGCGCCATGATTAAATTAGAAGGGTTTTAGAGAAATAATCCCATTTGGATTATGCGCAAAACCAAATTAAAATATTGAAAAACTGAATGAAACCACCACAAACCTCAAGATAAACATAGAGACCGGACAACAAATGTTATTTGTATTTTTTTTTTATTTTGGCATTTCTTTGTTTTGCATTTATATTAAGCAAAGTGCATCTTATTTTCTTTTTCTCATCAACACATTGCACAATACATAAATAATGATGCATATAAAACGTCTTCATATTTACAATTAATAATATATTTATATATAACATAAAATACATTTTCGCTTCTTATTTTATTTAATTAAATCTTAGTCATTTATTAAACAAAGTCCGTCAGAATTTTATACTTTCTTCTTCTTCTTCTTCTTCTTTTAAAACTTTTTTCTCTCTTTTTGAACCTCTCTGAAACAAAAAAAGGAAAAGTGGGTGTAGTCCGTTTGTGGAGGGGCAGAAGAGGCGAGGAGGGTGAAGAAGAGGAAAGCTGCTGCTATCGGGTGTTGAAGATGACTTCCAGCCAACATGGGCAGCTACTGATGAACTGTCTGGTGTAGCACTGTCCCCAGCCTTTCACAAAGCTTATCTGCACCGTGAAGCCCGTGCGAGGCTGCTGCGTGAACTCGTGGTCGTTCGGCCTCTGCAGGCTGCCGGCTTTGTCATAGTCAAAAGCTTTTATGGAGAAACCGGGGAACACCTTGTGCACCAGCAGCGTGCGCGAGTCCGGGTTGTCCAGTGTGGCCGACTTAATGAAGATGGGGTAGCAGCTGCGGTTGTAGACCCACACCCCGTCCGGCTCACGCGTCAGCTGGATGCCATAGCCAATCTTGGCCCGCACCATCTGCACCAGCTGGGACTTGTTGTCGGAGCAGAGCTGGCCCAGACAGAAGCCGTTCCCCTGAGGTAGATCATAGAAGATGTCCAGAGAGGGCTCCTGGACTGAGTAGAGGCGCCCGACACGTGTCTTCTCCTCCCAGTATGCCACCACGCACCAATGGGCCCGATCGCCAGACTCCTGCAACGCCAGGGAATCTGAAGGAAACACAGAGAGAAGGAGATGGTCAGACATGTTGGAAGCTGCACAGTAGAGACAGGAAGACACTGAATAGTTGTAAAAGACAAAGATCCAGAAGTAAGGAAAATGAGAGAGGATGAGGAAAAGATGAGGCTTTCAACTAAAAAGCAAAAGGCGACACTGAGTTCTCAATCATTTGCTACTTCTTCCCAATTTCTACCTTTTTCCTATTTTTGGGAATCAGAGAATTTGCTTTAGTCCGGATCAGAAACTTAACTGTCATCCTAAATTTCTGCCACACACGAAAACCATGTTGGAATTCCTGGACTTCAGACAAGAGGAGCAACTCGGGAGTCACTGGCGGGCAAGCATCCACACGCAGCACAATATTTGTCCGAGCATTAAATGCTTATCTTCTGTCTGGCTCGCTGTATTTTTGTAGCGGCGCGGCCAACAATGTAGTGACGTCAACTGACCGATCGCCTCTCTCCAGCAACATGCTTCACCCCGCTGGAGGAAATTCCAAACTAAATCTTTGACTTTATGCTGAAAGATTTGAGGTCGCAGCGACAGAGCGACGAGATATGTGACTTTCTACATAAACACATGAACCCAGTCGCTGTCCACGGTGAAGCACATGGTGTTTAGCTGACGAGAAAGGCAGGCCGTTAGCTCACAAACCCTGGTGTCTGATTCGTTGACAAGCTAGGCCTCTCCAGTCTAAAGTTTCCCCTGAGCGTAAAAGAAGTGTAGCATTGGCCATGCTCCAGTTTCCAACTCCCCCCCTCCTCCCTCCCTCTCTCTCGTCTCCCTTTAGTGTGCCTCCTGCGCCGTTTCTCTCCCCCTTCATATCTCTATTCCACAGAAATCTGGCTCCCAGCTACTCCCAGCTAGAAAAGTAGGAGCCAGTCAGGCGCAAGGGAAATAGAGGGAGACAGAGAGAGCGCGAGAGGAAAGAAAGAGGGGGCGGGGTGGGGAAGAGAAGGAATGCTTTTCCACATATTTTGACTGTTACTTTTGCAACTTTGCTTCCTCTCCTGATTTTCTAAGCGTCTCTTGTGCTTTTAGGGTCGTCACCTAATTGCTGCAACGCCTATCAACCGCTCAACAATCTCTTATACTTCCTCTCCACTCACTCACTCACACACACACACACACACACACACACACACACACACACACACACACACACACACACACACACACACACACACACACACACACACACACACACACACACACTGAAATACAGCCGTGATGAAAGACACATTCAAGGGTTAAGAAAGCTTGGGGAAATATATGCGAGGGAAAAAATTAACAGAGCCCCTTCTCAGAGCCATTTTCAGTCGCCCCCGTCCTTCCCAGCCTCCCAGCCTCCCAGCCCCCCCCTTCCTCGTTTCATCTGGCGGTGGCTGTGAATGTAACCGGTAATTTGGAAGGTCCCGTCTGAGACAAACTGCAACGTTAATGCGGCAGGATCTCTGCCGGGCCTGAGCGAACTCACCGCGGCCTGTCATTAGCCTTCATTAGACGCAGGGAGGGGGGGGGGGGGGGGGGGACAACGCTGGGAGAAGATAGACAGAAACAGAGAGGAGGGGAGGAAGAGGGGGAGAAAAACTGAAAGCATGCCTTCCATAAAACAAGAGGGGCTGTGTTTCTTTGAAGTTGGTCAGAGCCTAGCCCCGGGGAGTTTATCGTAAATCCGTCCTCATGGGGTGCTGGGGAAAACTAAGTACCCAGCTATCTACCTTAGACTAAATGGGGGAGAAAAAAGCATTTATCTTTGAGATAAGAGACAGAAAGTGTCCTTTGTGTCTCAAGCTGTTGTCAGACAGAGTCTCCGAAACCTGGCCGAGCTTTGCTCTCGGGTCTGATTTACATGTACGTACAAGAACAGCCGGGGTTGATAAGAAGAAGGATGCTTTGGACTTTCTTAACAGCTGACAGAGGGCCTGCTGGTGGAGCTCACCTGTGGGGCCCTGTGTGTGTGTTTGTTATTGCTGGGAGAGACAGGGCCTGGCGTCAGAGGTCATTAGAGCGGCTGCCTGTCTGAGCCTGTCATTGCAGCCTGAAAACACCCTGCTATTCAGGACTTCACTTACTGCCCCGCTTCCCCTCCCTCCCTCCCTCCCTCCTCTCCTCCCCTCTCAGAAACTCTGACTGGTAGCAAGTGAGAATCACAGAGGAGAGAAAAACGAAGGGAAGGATAAAAGCAAAGGGCTGAAGAAAGACAGAAAAAACAACAGAGGGAAACATGGAGGCTAACAGAAAATGTCAGCTAGCAAAACAGCAAGTATGCTTATGTAAAAGTTGCAATACCACCAAATAGAAATAGAACTAATGCATTACAAGACCGGTCTTGCCAGAGAGAGATTAAAAAAGAATGGTTTAAGTCAATAATCCACAGAGATATGCCATTCCTAGTATGGGTCAAGCTCCGAAAAAATCTCAATACTACACTCCCCACAATGCAACTCAATAGCCTTATTTGTTAGAGCTTCCCTGACTTATACGATACACAGGCTTTCTGTTATAGTTTTGAAGTCCAAACTGAGGTAACCATGGTAATGACATCATCACAATCGTTGTAAAACTACCTCTGGCGCCACAAACGACCTTTGACTGCTTTTACGGACCAAGGGGAAAAATTTAAAAAGGACAATATTTCTTTCTGAAATGTAAGAATAAGTATAAAAAAAGAACAGCAACTGTTGGATAAGAGACTGACTGAAAGCTAATGAGAGATACAAATGACACAAAAATAAATATAGTTACATTATTCTTCCTGCTCAAACTATGCTCATAGGGAAACATAACCAAACTTTTTGTGTTCAGTATATCAGCAGAGAAAAAAGCCAGACAGACAGACTCCTCCATCTGTGGGGCACAGCCTTGTGAAGAATATGTTCACAGCTTGTCCTGACAGCAGATGAGCTTACACCTCATGAGTAATGCTTCTAGAGAACAGAACCACACACACACACACACACACACACACACACACACACACACACACACACACACACACACACACACACACACACACACGCACACACTAATGTGGCGTTGCCCTGTAACAACACACCTTGTTCCAAGTGCAAGGCTCATTTAACTGAATTTAAATTTTTTAACACATCATGTGTTTGTGTGTGTGTGTGAGGTTGCTGCCGGTCTTGCTCCTCATATTACGCTCCGACACTATTTCAGGGGCTTCTCACGTAGGTGTGTGGAGCGCTTGTCAGACGGTGTCGTCAGAGTGTCTGCACCGAGTCCGTCTGTCGTTGGAGCAAACGTGTTTCCGTCAGCTCCGGCCTCTGAACACTTACAGAGCTTGTCTGTACATCTGTCAGATTTTCTGGACGTCTGCCTATCGAAGCATTAGTCCATCTATCTGTCTGCCGCCCCCACCTGCTTGTCTGCTCTGAGGCCTTTCAGCCTGTGGGTCTCAAGCTCCTCCTCGACGGAGATAAGCGGTCTAGCTGGCAGCCTGAGGCCATCTGTCACCCCGGCCCTTTCTGCTCTGCCCCAGTCAGATGTCTGCTGCCAGTCTGTCCCAGTCTGGTTTGTCCCATGGGGCCTCCACACACATAAACCCCATTCCAAAAAACAGACTGCTGGTCCTCTATGACGCAGGACGAGAGCTAAAATGTTGATATACTACCGCTGACAGATACTGGAGCAGATTGGTGTGCATCACATCATCATGGATTCTAATAAAAAATAAAAGGTTATAAGCTTGTTTTTTAGCGATGTAAGAAATTGCAACAAGCAGCTGGTGCAAGCTAATGTGGATTAGCCATTAGCAACCCTGTGCACACAAAAAACAGCATATTGCGCCCATGTTTTCTAGGCATTTAATGGATGATCAGCTTATGGTCTGCGAGGTAGGGGGGAGGGAGAGAGACACTGTAAATATCTGTGATTAAATAAACCCCCTGTGCAATGCAAAATATTTAAACCACAGCAGAGGCAGGGCACATTTGGCAAAAGGAGACACACACTGCTAGCTCCCCTGTGGATTTTAATGGTCCAAGGTCTTAAAAAGTGGACGCCATGCTAGCTGAGACAATTGGACTCGGCTGAGAGGAGGAGGGGTGGCTGAGAGGTGGGGGGTGGGGAAGGGCGACGACAGACTGGGTGCTTCTCGCAGGGCCAGTCTGGAAAGGTTAATCATTACCTCTGTCTGACTCCACACACACACACACACACACACACACACACACACACACACACACACACACACCACAAACCAGGTCGCTACTAAACTTAGAAGTCAGCACAGTCAAACACCTACCCCCTCATGCACAAACACACACACACGCACACACACACGCACGCACACACACACTTTTCAACCTTCACTCCTGGACACAACACTATCAACATCGGTAAATAGTGAGGAGGCTCCTGAGAACGAGTCTCGTATCGATCCCCGAGAGCCCTATATATGCAAGTGTGTGTTTAAGTGTACGTGTGTGTGTGTGTGCGTGTTTGTGTGTGTGTGTTTGTGCCTCGCCAGCTCTCAGACATGTAATGACCCTGTCGTCATCGGACACACACACACACACACACACACACACACACACACACACACACACACACACACACACACACACACACACACACACACACACACACACACACACACAGCGGCTGAGGAGAGGAATGGGGAAGACATGAAGGCTACAGCTCTAGGGGGAAGGAAGGACTCTTCATGGTGCCTTATTTTCTAAGTCAACACCCTCTCTCGAGCCGGCGAAAGTCTATTCCAAAGGTCAAGGGTCAGCCTGGAGGCATTCCTTTTGTTCTCACTGCCACGCCGTATATATGTTCAGCCCTGTGTGTGTGTGTTTCTGCCTGAAATGAGAGCTTGTGCATGTCTCTCTCTCTCTCTCTCTCTCTCTCAGTATTCATAAAAATATTTGGTCTCATAGATTCTTTCGAGGTAATTCAAGTAAAATAGTAAAAGAAGAGAGTCCTAAACAGCAGGCTTGTTGGGTATTTTCTTCTTATTCAATGACAGACGACCCCTTCAGACAGAAAAAGGTCAGACGTTGAGAGTGTCCTTGTCTCACATCAATACACTATAGCTTTTCCTAATTTTGAGCCATGGACTGTACACTGTACACTGTCTGGTTTGGATTCTTTCTTTCTTGAGATATGAGTCATTCTGCTTTTGGTTGGTCTTGATATGTCACTTGTCATGTCATGCAGAAAAGCATAAAATCTTTTAACACAATTCTCATAAAATCAGGCTAAATCATCTATCAGCTGGACTGCGTTATTTCCCTCAAAAGTGTACTCTTGGCGACTACATTGCCCACGATGCAAATCAACCTACAGCAGTTTGGTCGAAAATTCAGGTGCTAGTTATGCTAGTAGCGGCTAAAGCAGCCTTGAGCTGCTGCCCCTCAATCAAGAAACTATTTCTAACTCCATAATTATCTGAGAAGTGTACTAAGCGGATGCCTCGTTAAAGTGCCTTCTTTGCAAAGCGACAAATCTGAAGAAGAAACGACATATTGTTTAGCCCTAGGTAGATAAATAGACGGATAGAGAAATGGTAGTAGCTAACAGGGGAGGTTCTTCTTTACATAAAATGTAAAGTCCTTCCCCCCACTCCAGGAAACCAAAAAAAAGCCCTGATGGCAGGAAAACCACACAGGGGAGTGGCACAGTTTCCCTATCTACTGATCTGACTCCTTTCAGAAACACAGATAGAGAGAATGAGTTGCAGACACGCCATCTCTAACTTGAACCATCCGGCCACGACCGGGAGAAGATAAGGAGGAGAATGGTGCATGTTTTCCTAAAGCCTCCGTCTACGGTATAATTTTGTCTGAGTGGAGGCTTCTGCTATAATTACAAGAGCCACATATCTTGATGCTGCTCAGCCTCGGTGTTTATCTCAAGTTTGAGATAAAATACAGGAACGTTTCATAATTAATTGGGCAGCATCTTCCATTTGGATCCATATTATCATAAAACTACAGCGCAATACTTTTTTTTTTTCTTCTGGAAGGATTTTTTTATTCCCCTGCAACACCTCCTTCCTACTCCTGCTAGAGTTATTATTCCAACACTTCATCATGCTGACCCTCACACACAATGATCCCCTGCAGCCCAGCTTTCCCAGGGTGACAGGACAAATAAACACTAGCTAGCTGGGCGCAAGGTGCCAGGCAGGCCGTGATGATGTCATCAGCTCACTTTTGCAAACACACAAGTCAGAGGATCACTTACTACGGACGGATGGACAGACAAGCCGAACAATCACCCTCATTGTCGCGGTGCTAAACCACCGTGGGAACTAAATAACAGAAAAACACATGCAAACAGAGAGGCAGACAACCAGCAGAGCCAGTTGTGTGTGCAGTCTGAGCTTTTGTTTGTGTTGTCTCTTTGTTTTCAAAATGCATGAACCTCAGTATCTGTGTCTGTGAATACACCAGAACTGTGGTCTGTGATGGAGCTGTGGCTACTGACAGGGCTCAGTCTGTCGCTGAGATGAAGACACTCGCACCCAACCAGTCACCAGAGATCACAAAAGACAAACTGACGACATGAATGAGCGGGAGGGAGGGTGGAGACAGCAGCAGTGTTCGTCACACTAGAAATCTAACACACACACACACAGGTTTACAGGAAAGTGTCTCCACTTATTTCCATTTCCATCTTCATCCTGCTTAAGGAAGGTTTTTTCCCCTCCCTTCATCTTTCGTCTTCACACACACACTCAGTCCCTCTTTCATATCTTTATACATTGAGGTAATGTCAAAATCCACTTCCACAGAGTGACTGCAAACCAAAACAATGTTCATCTTGTTCTGGGCTTCCCTCCAGCTCTGGCTCGGAGCCCAATCTGCATAGTCCACCTTTCAAATCAACTGGCTGATGCTAAGGTAGGCTGTTTTTCAATGTTTTATAAAAGGTAAATGCCATATTGATGCTACGCTAAGAAAACACATCATGAAGCATCTCAATCTGATAAAAAAAACCTTCAGGACAAACCCAAAACAAGCTAGGCCAACGTTCCTCTTTCCTCTCCTCTCTTTTTTCCCCTCTCTCCGTCCTCCACTGTCTCCACGTGCTGTTTTTTCGATTTGTGCAGCATAATGACACAGGGTGGGGAACAGAGGACGGCCAAAACCAAAATTAAGTCCTTTGCCAAGAGGCGGCTTGGCTGCCGCGCAAGGAGAGGAAGTGGGGAGTAATGAGAGATCCTGGCCCCGGCTCGGAGTGGCCCGGCTCTGCTCTGCTCAGCTCGCTGGCTGAACACACAGCCTCCAAATTACAGAGAAGAGAGCAGAGCTGCCGGCCATCTCTCCCTCCACCCAAAGCCGCCATCTTCTCTCCCTACTTCATTCCTTCCTCTTAGTGTTTAAGCAAAAAACAATCAGGGTATGGCGGTTTTATGGTGTCCTTTTTCTCTTAGACTAGTTTCCAGTATGCCAGAGTGTAATAGGCTGCATTAAGATTTCTATCTTTGTAGAAACTAATGTTTAATCTATTTTTTTTTTTCATTGAACTCCCTCCTTCTTTCTGGTCGGTGCACACCAGTGTTTGTTTTCCGTCACGAAGATGCCTCGCCTGCCTGTCCGTTACCCTTTTCCTCAAAGACATGAGGTCATATCCTGCGCAGCCCTTTCCTTCGCCTGCTAACCCAAACAAGGCAGGAATGCCGAGAGAGAAGGAGGAAGGAGACTGAGGGCGCTGTGTTTCTGAATTGAGCTGCTGATTAGTGAAAGTTAGCTTCCTTTAAAATTCTAAGGTTGCGTATAGAATCGGTGATCTATAATATAAAGCGGTGAACGAAACAACACGCCGGCGTTTTTTTCTCACACTCCATTTGCACCGAAAAATGGGCCATTTCTTCGGGGGCCTCCCGTACGACAGCAGAACTAGTTTGATTTAATGAGCCAAGGTGCCGCGACTAAATTTAATCTCTGTCAGAGCCCCCCTGATGAAGGTTATACCTCCAGCCGATTCACCGGATGACTAATTGACTGACTGGAGGGCTGGCCGACTGTCTGTCGAGTGAGGTGACTGGCTTGTGGTATAAGAATACAACTCGGCCTAAATTTAACCTGCAGTGGGAGGAAGCGCCTGTGTGACAGTCGGCCGTGCGCCAGGGCTCGCACCAGGTCATTCTATCTGCCTGTCAGTGTGTATGTGTGAAAAATGTGTGTGTGTGTGTGTGTGTGTGTGTGTGCGTACGTGTCACCGCAGCCTGACTGGATCCTCTTACACACAGACAGTCCGGGTCGGTCCCCGATGGCACCATCAGGCACGCCACAGACACATACAAATACACACCGATGCTACACAACCAGGAAGAGCTGGGCACGAACACGTTGTCTATTATTGGCCTTTAATGAAGATTAAAAGCATGTACACACTACGGCTGGGTATTGATACCCAATACTTATTATTATCGATTGTCAAATACCATCAAACTGATTCATAATCAGATTATCTCTCAGATTGTCCCACACTCATTTCAAATAGTCGCAAATTCTATTAAGCAAAAGTTCTTGTATGTCAGCTTGTGATTGGACAACATTTACCACGTGACAACATTTGAATTATTTTGTTTAGTGAAAGTTTTGTTTTTCGTATTGGTTCCCAAACTGAGGCATCGTAGCAGCACTAGCCTGAAACTCTGTCCTAACAAGCCCACAGAGGTCTTTTATTGAAGACAACTCGTTCCAGACTTCTTTCAGCTTGACAAGATGGACATCTGGCTACGTGGGTGCTACCAGAGCCGCTCATAAACCATCCAGTCTCTAGCAAGTTTAAATATTACTTAACACCCCACAGATTCATAACCAACAATCCAGCGGCCTCTTAACCCCGACCCGATCTCCCGTTTCCAAATCTCTCTCTTGATCTCCCCCTTCAGTTTCCTGGGTGAACCTAAACCTCCGAGCTAAGCCCTCACACCAACGCAAACCAAGATCAGCACCCTGACTCCCGGCTCCAGGCCTGCAGCCATCTAGCCCCCCTCCCCCCCCCCCCCGCCTCCTCTCCTGCTCCTATTCCCTCCTCTCTTCCCTCCTCTCTGCTCTGTTCCAAGCTGATGACGTGAGCCAGCGAGAGGAGCTTTGGAGCTGGTAGCCTGGCAGGCAGCCTAGTTTGCATTTGCGCTTGTCGCTGTCGCAGCTCACTTAACTCCTTCCAGCCTGGACGGTCTTGGCTTTTCTCAAGACGGATAAACGAGCAGAATACACAGGGAAATATGGAAGAGGAGGATGTTCATCTCATGAGCTCTGTCTGAACTGTGTTTCATAGATGAATGAGCATCTCTTTTGAGCGTCATTTTGTTTTTGCTCTTTCCAAAACTGCTTTACCTCTCCACTCAAGCTTATTCTAAAAAGGTCTTAACTATTCTACTATAAACGCAAAAAAAAAAAGTAACAGCACAGCTTTTGCAGACTTCAAGTCTTTGCCACGCTCCTTCGCTAAAAGCCACCCTCATCTCTCTTCCTTCTTCCTCTCTGTAAATATGTCTGGAGAAGAACATAAAAAGGGCAGAGTGAGTGAATTAGAAGGTCAGCGGCGGGCCTCTGGGAGAGCCATGTTTCTTTTGTCAGGGCCCCAGAGGGGAGGGAGCACGGGAGGGAAGCAGGGAGAGAAAAGGAGGGAGGGCGGGGAAGAAATGGAGGAGCCTTTTTATTTCTTGGCTTGCCAGGGGAAATCATGAGGGCAGAGAGCTTCGGCCATCCCGCCCTGGCCTTTCTACCTTCTACTGCTTTTACTGAGGAGGCCCATTCACTGGAGCACTGGCCGCCACCGCTGCCATGTCATCCTCGCCAGGAAGGAAAAACAGGGGGAGGAGAGGGAGGAGGTGAAGGGTAGGCCTTGCTGAGGGAGGGAAGGAGTAAGGGAGGGAGCGTGGGGGCGCCTGTTAAGACTCCAGTTCTAGGGTTTCACAGTTTGAACTTGGTCTAAAATGTGTCTTTCGTTAACGCACACAGGGAGGACTTCAGTGTCCATCAGAAGGTGAGGAGGAGAGGAGAGGAAGAAGGAGAGACTTATTTCTAGTTCCTCTGTTCTTGTAAGCACTGCTCCAATCTCTTCCCCCATCTAAGGACACACACACACATGCAGGCAGTCAAGCCAACCCCCCCCCCCCTACCACCAAACAAAGGAGGAGGAGGGGGAAATGGGCAGCGAACACCAACTGACATAAAACAGGCTTTAAATGAAAACCATCTGAGGCAAAGGGAAAGCAGAGAACAGCACAGAGCGATCTCAGGCAGTGGAGAGCAAAACTACCTCTCTCTCTCTCTCTCTCTCTCTCTCGAACACCATCTTATTCTGTAGCCCGAGGACAGGGCACTGGGTAAGGAAGGCAATGCTGCCAAAGGGGATTATGGGAGAAAAGCCGAGGAAGCCCGAAACACGTCCTGCATGAGAGATGGACGAAAGAAAGAAAGGCGCCTGTGTCCCGCTCTTATCCACACACAGAGCCCGGAGGAGAGCTAACTGTCCACAAAGACATCCCCTGTACGCACAAACAAACACTCGCATGTCAGTCGGAGCCTCTCTTTGCTGCTATTTTTTTTTCCCACAATACCGCACGCACAGAGCATATTCTTCTCCAAACAACTGCTCTGCGTGTTTGTCTTCCATTACAGCATCACACGTGAAGGGAGAAGAGGAAGATGAGAAGAGAGGAGCGTTGTTCAAAGAGCCAGGAGGGAGGAATTTATGTGGATGTGGGAGAAATACACCACCCTCCCTCGCATGCTTTTTTTTTTTCTTCCTTTTTTTATTACAGAGGGGAAGCAGGGGCCCCCACAATCAGCACCTCATCATCACAAGTATGGAAGGGAGATGAGATGAGTGTGTGTTGAGAGGAATGCAACAGAGAAGGAAAAGAAAACATAGGAGGAAAATAATATGACGTTCAAAGGGGAGGGACGGTAGAAAAGGATGGGAAGTCTGTTTGTATTAATATTTACCTGAAAGCCCCACAGGGGCCGAGTATGTCGTTCCCCCAGTTTCACTGGATGACGGTCCAGAGTCTGGAGAATCTGATGGAGAGAGAAAGAGAGACTTTGAATTAGAAATGTGTGTGTTTGTGTGTGTGTGTGTGTGTGTGTGTGTGTGTGTGTGTGTGTGTGCGCGAGGGGAGAAGGCAAAGCAGCAGCTGTGAGACCGTCAATCATTCGGGTGAAATCAATGCCTAATGAAGACGCTGACGACGGAGCTCACACTCTCTCACACACACAGGGAAGACTTACAGAGGAGAGTTTCTTACACCCCTGATAATCCCCCATAAGCCACTGCTTCAGGAGGAGCGTTAGCCCTGCATCCCCGTGTAGATGAGCTGCTGATCTGGAAGGAGCTGTATTCTTGTCTGCTAAAGACCGAGGCGAGGGCTTTTGGACCCGGAGACTTCTTATCCCTGCTCAATAATCAAATGTGTTCCTGGTTTCCTTTTTTAATAGAGATCCTGGTCTTGTAATGTTTTTTTCTGTCTAAGGGCAGATAAATATGAGCCTTAACACCAACAAAAAAGGTTTGGATCAGAATTGTTTCTGCATCCAGTTGTGTGTGAGTTTGTGGCTGCCTTGGCAGACGGAGCTCAGAAAGGCCTTGAAAGCTGTTAACCACACTAGCAGGCTGACAACAAAACAAAAACTACTCACTCTGCCCTCTCTTTGCTTTTCAATGCTTAACTCTCACTAAGACTTGTAGTGTAGACTTGTTTCGACATGACACCTGAATGGAGCTTTAACAAAAAAAAAAAAAAACCCTGCTGTGTGTGTTGAACGGAGCAACACACCACTGGGAGCAGGCTAGCTTTAACTCCGCTGCAGAGCTTCTGCTGGTAGCTTGGTATTCACTAATGATACATTCCTCTAGCTGCACGTCAATGCTGCGCTGCACCTTCTATCCATTCAACCACAGTGTGCGGTGGTGATCGCCCTCAGCTCATTACACGCAATGCACGTTACTGCTGCATTAAAAGCGCATAGCTTAAAAGAGCAAAAAAAATCACCATTTAATTGGAGTTGCTCTAATCTGAGGTGTTATGGAACGAATACGGGGGACGTAAACGGAAGAAATATAGGGAGTAGGGGTTCAATATGTAATTAATCCACATGAGGCGAGGAGGAGGAGAAGGAGGAGAAGGAGGAGGATGGTATTTCTGTTGAATACTTCCACAGATTGTCTCATTGGCCTCCTGTGTGACCGAGCAGAGCCGCAGTAGCTAACAAGAAATAAAGAAACAGCATCGTGAGCGGTTCCCCTCACAGTCCTGACGCGGGCCGTGCTGCTCGTGGTCACGGTAACGAGATGCACGGGCAGAGCCCACACCATGCCTCGCTTTCATTGGCTGCCAGCAGCCTTTGCCCTGGTCTCCCGGGCAACAGTTCACAGCTGACCACAAGGCTGATGGGGCATCAGCGAGACAGAGCTAAAACAGTGTGTGATTTATATTCCCCAGAGCTGAAACAAGGTAGCGTTTCTACGTCTCGGCTGCTTTCATACTGGCACCCTGACACATATAACCCTCACTTCCTGCTCAGTGGAATCATAAAACCATCGTCATAAAATCAGGCGCTCTTCCGCTTCATGCAGATTTTTTAACAACGTCTCATTGCCTTCTAAAAGTTAGCAATGCGGATCTTCTACATGTCACGATGGTTTAACACAGCTTAAAATAAAAGCAAATACAGAGGGGAGAATAGAAAATTGTAATAGCCTCCAGTAATGAGATGGAATTGATGATTGACAGCTCCCAGGGGCCACTGGGGACCCCCACCCCCCACCGTCTTTCTGCATGATAAGCTCATCTGTCCTCTGTGTGTGTGTGTGTGTGTGTGTGTGTGTGTGTGTGTGTGTGTGTGTGTGTCTGTACCCTCCAGCCTGCCTCCATTGTCCTATTAATATATGTTGTCTTTCACCCTCATTCGCAAATACAGACAGACAGACAGACAGACAGACAGACAGACAGACAGACAGACAGACAGACAGACAGACAGACAGACAGACACTCCTTTGATTAACCACAACAGCAGCTGCAATGACTGAATGAAGAAATAGTATAACAGGTGACTCACTTAAATACTGACATAAATACATGAATAAGATCTCCAATAATGAATTACCACAAAGTCAAACCAATTCAAGTTTCTGCAGTTCGCTCTGAGAGGGCAAACAGGGTGGTAACATGGGTTGTATAATCATTTCCTTTGTCTGCATATCCTTTTTACCTTCTTGCTTCCTTTCATCACTGGAATGTTTCCAACTGAACTCGCGTGAAAGACCCTGCACTAGCTCTACCCGGAGACAGACACCGCATCAGGGGGAGGCTGAGTACGAGGAGGATTGTTTGAGATATGAATTCTGCTTGTATTTAAGGTTTTGTGAATGCTTTCAGGTGAAAACAGTATCGCTAAAGCCTGGTAAATGAAGACAGGGAGAAGGGGGGGGGGGGGGGGGCTTTGAAGAACCACAGCTGCAGCTGCAATGACTTCCTATTGTTTCCACTCACTGAAAGCCACTTTCTCCTTCTCCTGACTAACTGGCTGGCTGGCTGGCTGGTCGGCCATTGTTTCAACTCTGAGCTATTCCTGCACTGACAGGCAGCCAGATGGACGCAAATGAGAAAAAGAAGCAAGAAAAATAAAAATAAAAAAGCCAATAATGGATTTTATATATTTGTCACCCTCTCTGTGACATGATCCTCTTCTCCTTTTCTTCTACTCCAGCCTGGCACTATTCTGGTTATAGCCTGAAATCTAACATACTTAACACACTATGATATGATATGATGGCAATTTCCAGCACTGGGAAAAAGGATAACAACCATGAGGGAGAAAACAATTAAGCAGGACCGAAGCTTTGGTACAGAGGGGGAAACAGTTGGAAGGTCGTTGGCTGAAATGAAACGCTACATGCAAATTCTCTCCCAGATCCCCAAAACAAAACGCATCCAAACAGAGATGTGGGACAGTGGCACACACACACACACACACACACACACACACACACACACACACACACACACACACACACACACACACACACACACACACACATATATACACAAGTCCTCAACCTTAATCTGATGATTAATTCAGCTGATAACGGCCTGCTGGCTCCAGAGACGCCGCCGCTGTCTGTGCTTCGATACACAATAGATAAATGGACACACAAACAAACAATCCCCCCCCACCCCCACCCATCAGACACACACTGTGCCCCTGGTGACATGCCAGTCAGTCTATAGCTGGTATCTCAACTTTGTGCTGCTCTGCCCTGGCTGACAGCCACGCTAGAACGGCCCAGCCAGCCAGCCACTCCACTGCTATCATAAATCACAACATAACATGGAGCTGTTTCCGTACACACACACACACACAGGCGCGCACACACACACACCTACACAGGCACACACACACACAACAGGATAAGTGTGTGAGAACATATGCAAATGTAACGTCTATCAACACGTTAAACATTTATGAATGGCGTTCCTACATGCAGGAAATTAAAATATATATATATGCAAGTATGTGTTCATTAAGCTCACCTGGTGGTTTAAGATAGTCCATGGGATAGCGCGAATATGGAGGAGGAGGAGATTCTGCATGGAGTGAAAAAAAAATAAGCAGAACATGAGCAAAAAAAACCCAACAACAACAAGGGAGAGATCTTAACTTTATGATAAGAGTTGTCATTCTTCTGGGAAAAGGTTTTTTTTGTGTCTGTCAGCTCAGCCTGGAGAGACAGCAGTGAGGCCGGCAGGGCGGCTATTGCCTTTCATTGGCAGGCAGATAAACAGGGGGCCGCCTGGCGCCAGGAGGGCCACTATCAGCGTCTAGGACAAACTGAGATACGGGCCTCTTTTGGCCCGGGACGCCATGCAAGCAAGCAAGCAAGCAAGCAAGCAAGCAAGCACACACACACAGATACATATATACATACATATATATATACATACATACATACATACATACATACATATATACATACATACATACATACATACATACATACATATATACATACATATATATATACATACATATATATATACATATATATACATACATATATACATACATATATATATATACATACATATATACATATATATATATACATACATATATATATACATACATATATACATACATACATACATACATACATACATATATACATACATACATACATACATACATACATACATACATACATACATACATACATACATACATACATACATATACATACACACACACACACACACACACACACACACACACACACACACACACGGGCCCTGGAAACTTCACCGTGGAAAGACTACAAAGTCTGCTTTGCACTTTGGAAATGGCACTTGTGAAATGTTGAAATAGCAGACTGTTTGTTTGTTTATGAAGCGGGGCTTTGATGAAGTTGTAAAATATTCCGATTTAAGGTGGAATAAACAGCTCATAAGTGCTTTGGCGCTGCTGACGTGCCAATAAAAACACATGTTAAAGACAGGATGCTGCCCCTAATTAAGAAAGCAAAACATCCAGCATATACCAACACACAAACAGTCAACAAATCATAATAACAATAAATGGAAGGGCAGTTTGTTGTGTGACTATTTCAATGTGATGTTGCCAAATTCAAATGTAATGACACTAGAGTCCTATGAAGAGGACACGTTTGACCTTATGGAAACTCAAGACAACTATGCCAAGAGAGGTGATGTCATCTGAATTAGGCTAATTAGGCCTCCAGGAGTCTGGTACCTCTCTGACACAATGACACGGTGACTGCACGTGGACATGCTTTTAATGTAACTTTTTAGTCTTGAGAATGATGGAGGGGTTGTTATTAAATAATAATAATAATAATAATAATAATAATAATAATAATAATAATAATAACAACAATAATAATCCAGCTCACCGAGTTCACAAAGTCTGCTCATGTGGTGCGGGTTGCAGCAAACGAGCTCTGGGTTGATTTTCCCGTAGGATTCACAGCAAGACAGCCTCTTCAGCTCCGAGGAATGCCTGAGGTCCGGCCACCTGAACACTTTGTAGAGCAGCATGGGGAGAGAGTAAGACTGTTGACCCACTTTGGCGTCCACTTTGCTGGGCAGGAGCAAGCAAGGGCTTCGGACACCCCCCTTGGACTCGACCGCCTGCAAAAGCACCTCTAATTGTTTCTCTTTGATCTTTTTCAGTATGGAGTGGGTCAAAGCCTTCAGTTCAGCCTCCGACCCGGCGTTGGACTTGGCCACCTTTGTCGTTTTGCCCATGCAGCAGCCCCCGGAGCCATGCGTCCCTCTATCCGTCTCCCCGTCGCCCTCCACGGGCGCACGGCTCCTCCAGAGTCGCCGGACGAGCCCCGATCGTTTGGTCCTAAACATGCGGGACGAAAAGAGGGTTCCCCGGCTAAAAAACGAGCATGGTGTCCGCAAATCATGAAGATTCCGGGATCCGAGTCCAGGCAATGACAAGCAGCCTGAGAAAAGACGGTGGAAGAACCGGGAGCTGGATGAGCAGAGGAAGTCTGTAGCATACGCCAGAGTCTGATGCCTTCTCCTGCAGACCTGATCCCCGGAAAGCAGCGGAGGTTCCCGGGACAGTCAGCTTTTCCTCGGTGGATAAATAACCATCATATCCAGACGGTTAAGACTAGCCTATATATATATAGATATATAGATATTAAATGAATCTAGCAGCTTATACACCTCCGCCACAAAGCAGCAGCATGTAGCCGGGATGTGTTGCAGTGATCCCCGCAGTGATCTGCAGCCTATTGCGCTGCGTAAAGCAAGTTCCGATTTTCAGGCGTAAAACAATGTCAAACCTGCTTGGTTGGTTGTTGTTTTTTTTTTTTTATTAATGCGGATTATCTGTGTGGTGGAAATGAAGACCAAGCTGGGGGCCTAATTAAAGCCTGAACGCTATCACAATTATCCGGTGAGGAGGAGGAGGAGGAGGAGGAGGAGGAGGGAAGGGGGAAAAAAAGCGACGCTCGCCGCTCGCGTCTTCCAAAGAGCATTAATCCATAAAATCCTTCATCCGAGTATATAGGGCTCTCCAGCAGGCTTTTTTTTTTTTTTATTATAATTTGTTTTAAATAGATATGTTATCGTCTGCAGAAGGATGTGGTCTGCTGGCAAAGAGTGAGTGAGTGAGTGAGTGAGCCTCGTCCAATGAACCAGAGAGCAAATGCAGGGCTGGTGATTCTCTCTGCCCGAGTTGAACAAAAAAAAAAAGAAAGATAGAAGCGAGAGAGAGAGAGACACAGAGAGAGAGAGAGAGAGAGAGAGAGAGAGAGAGAGAGAGAGAGAGAGAGAGAGAGACCCCCTCGGGTTACGTCCGTCCGCGCTCGCCGAAGCCTCGAGACCTATTTTAGCATTAAATAATCCCAACCTCGATATCTCTACACCAAGTTTTGAAGCGTGGAGGGTCGTGGTGGTGGTGGTGGAGGTGGAGGTGGAGGTGGAGGTGGGTGGTGGTGGAGGAAGAAAAAAAAAAAAAAAGAAGCGAGCCGACGAGTGGTCTGGAGCAGGTTAGAAGGCTCTCTGTCTGCAAATGAGGCGGATGGCTCGGGTGCCCTTGCTCTCTCCGTCTCCAGTGCGCATTGACGCGCCCGGTCACGTGTGTGTCTAGACACCCTGTCGCTTAAAAGAAATGTGATTGTGTTGCGCAAACAACAGATCAAGTAGAGCCCACAGTGCGCGCACACACACACACACACACACACACACACACACACACACACACACACACACACACACACACACACACGCAAATGAGTAGGAAAGTTAACATTTTTCTTAGAAAAAAAGAGTTGACAAAGTGTAACGTTTGAGAATACGAGGATTGGTTGAGAAACGAAAGCAGCTTGGCCAAAAGAGAATCATAATTTTTAAGTCATATCTGTTCTAACTTCTGAAGCGGTTATATTGAGGAAAAGATACGTCTGGTGAAGATTAATTAGGTTATGGATATAATACAACATGGAACAAACGCCTCAAACTACACAGAGATCAGACATTAATGGCACTTAAAATGACCAAAAGTGGAAAAATGTATACACACACAAAAAAGAAGCTTTAATAAGATACAGAGGAGCTTAGGGTGTCTTATTAAAGCTTCTTTTTTTGTGTGTGTGTGTGTGTATACATTTTTCCACTTTTGGTCATTTTAAGTGCCATTAATGTCTGATCTCTGTGTAGTTTGAGGCGTTTGTTCCATGTTGTATTATATCCATAGCCTATTAAAGAAAGCATGCATGATAACAGTGTGTAGCAATCAATGGAGGTGGAAATCAATATAATTAAAACATGGACTACAGCAGTCCCTATAACCTCATAATAAAACATGTTGCTATTCTAATGTGGCTCCAGCAGAATAGTTCCCCCTGGTTTTATGTTAAGGGAGTTTCGCCCTTAACATGTCTTCTCAGGCAGCACTAAGCTCTGTAGCTGCTTAGGTTACAGTTGGACCTTTTTTTCTCAGGTTTGGGTTTTTAATAAATGTAGCTTGGGTCTTTTACTACAAGCAGAGAGGCCAGGGGAGGAGAGAGAGATAGTGCCTGTGCCTGTAAGCCTCTACCCAGGGCTACAAACGTGTCCGAAACCCAGACAGGAGCGCACTGCTGCCGCCCCCTGGACGCTTTGTCTCTCAGGTGGGACAATCCCAAGTGTCCTTTGAGTTTGTCTGTCTAAATTAACAACACAACAGTTCTTTATTAATCCAGTAAAACGGCCGATCGACTGAGGATCAATTTCCTTCCATGCCTGCAGTAGGATGTGCCCACTTTATACTGTATATCAGCTGGATCCATATTTATTATGACAGGCGGAGGGGGGTTTGATTTGATCAATTTACTGTATTATGTGAAGTGTGAGAGACAAAGACATTGGCTTCACTACCAAACAGCTTGGCAGTTTAGTTTTTTTTTTTTTTTTAAATATAGTTATAGCCTACATGCAACTATAATAAAACGACACTGTTCTCATATTTAACTTACTGGCAATGCTGCATGTTGGATTTTATGAACCATTAACCAGAACCGTATAAACACATTAAACTCTGTTGGAAATAATCACATTTTATACAGCAGAAGAGATCCACAACATGTGTGGCTGCAGAGGACCACATACACTTCCAGAGGCCCCTCAGTCACACTGAGCTGCATTAGCATGAATGCCTTTTTTCCCCCTAATGTGTATGCGTGTCTCCTCCGCAGCCTAATTGTGTTCCCTAGACAGACAGTAGTCCAGGGGAGGAGGTGCAGGCAGCAGTATGTTAATGTGTCAGTGAGCCAGTGTCGCTGCAGGGCAGAGGGGGTGGATGGCTGATAATGATGAGATGTGGTGGGATGGTATGTGTGTGTGTGTGTGTGTGTGTGTGTGTGTGTGTGTGTGTGTGTGTGTGTGTGTGTGTGTGTGTGTGTGGATGGTGGTGGGGGGGGGTAGTCAACTGCTCATCCCTTACATTGTCCCAGGATCCCCCACTGGCGTCACGCAAGAGCCCAACTGGTTCATAGGACTGCGCCGCTCTTTTAAAGGTAGTCTGGAAGTAATCAGTCAGGGGAAAAGGTCTGTCAGAGGGATTGTGGAAGTGACTTCAGACACACATTGTCCCCCCCTCTCTCTCTCTCTCTCTCTCTCTCTCTCTCTCTCTCTCTCTCTCTCTCTCTACATCTTCCTGCCCTTCCCTTGTGTGTGTGTGTGTGTGTGTGTGTGTGTGTGTGTGTGTGTGTGTGTGTGTGTGTGTGTGTGTGTGTGTGTGTGTGTGTGTGTGTGTCTGAGTGACTATTCTCCAGACTCCAGGAAGTAGCCAATTTTATCTAACCGTTTTCCATTTCAGTCTGGCTGGAGGAGTCTGTCTGCAAAGTGGCCTGAATAAAGTTGCAGGACGGAGTTTTATTTGACACGGTTTGAGCCACAACCCCTACCAAGCACAAATGAAAATGATGAATTAATGAATGGTGCATTCAGCTGCATGGGCTAATTATATAGTGTTGTGTTTCTTCATCCAAAAGGGGTTGTGGACTTCTTACTTATGAGTTCTGATAGATATAGGCTATTAATATAGGGACTGTATGAAACGTATTATAGGGTGCTGAGGGGGCTGAACATCAAGTTTCATCACCTTCCACAAAACATGTGAACGTATAACATTGCTAACATGGTATTACTTGTTTAATCATGTAACCCAATTCAAACTGCTCTAAATGGACCTTCTGATTGTGCCCTTAAATAAAACTGTGATGCAGGAAGAGAGCTGAACTGCGCCCGCATGCTAGTCATTTATATGCAGTCCCTCAGAGGTGGATTCAGATTATATAAATAGTCAATGGAATGTCCATTTAATATTTCCTGTTGTAGTGGGACATTATGGGAAATGTTGCAAATCAATGAGCAACACAGCTTCATGGCTTAATTGGCTTTTTATATGATTTTTGCCTAAATGTGATGAAGTTCCTTGACTTTTCAGATATTACATTTGCTAGATTTTCTGAAAAAGGCATTACTGTCTGGTTGTTTTGTCCATAAAGTGTTTCTAAATGTATTTTTCAATAAAATGTACAAAACTGCATTAGTATACATTGTTATAACATTATAAAATTCCTAACATATTATATGATGTGTTGTTGGGACTTTTCCCATTGAATAATGTTGCATAGTTTATGGAAGGATTTACTTTCTATGAATTTGAACATTTTGAGTAAAAAATGTAATTTTGGATTCCAGCATGAAATATGTAATTGCCCTAGCTAAAGTCTATCATTAAACCCACATAGCTGATTCAAAAGAGGCCATGCAATGTGGTAAAACAGCCTTATAGCGGCAGAAGGATGATCAATATTCTAGATAGCAGTCTTGGCCTTTACTATAATTTATTGACACAGTGACTGCCTCCAGACAAGGGGTCATGCATATGCAATTAAAGAGGCTTACTCTGTCTGAACCACAGTGATCAGAATAGGCTGAAGATTGCACACAGGGATTTCCTCATTGCTAAGATAAGGACAATAAAAATAGTTTAATTAAAATGATAGTGGATAATTTAATTTTTCACCACTTTCACATCTGATATCATGTCAGGAAATCGTAAAAACGCATACATTGGTTAATGTTACTGTGTAATTGAACAAATTAAAAAGAATCTGGGGTGAAAAGCCAGAAGCTGGATGGGCCTTTGTTCTAAATATATTGTGTTTAAAGAATCTACCAATGTCTCCAGCTGTGGTTCCACCATAATGAAAGAAAGAGGGAAAGTGATGTCCTGTCCTAAAACCTATTGTGGAACTAAAAACCCAGAATCACATTATTGGTTGTAGATTTACCTGCCTAACACTCTTAATACCCGGACTTTCTGTGAATGGTTAGGGGTCAAAGGTCATGTCACATTTTAATCTCCTCTCGCTGTCGAAAAAAGATATTAAAGAGTTTTATCCTAAGTCCGAAAATGTAGTGTTATTGAACAGTCTCTACCCGAAAGTAAAAAGGAACAAAATATAATCCGACATCACAATAAACAGCTGCCATTAACAGTAAAGCCCATCTCAAGAGTCCACAAAGTGAAACATTACGATGTCAAGTGAACAGAAAAGCTCAAGAACATATTGGTCAATGACGTTACACCTCAGGGTGCAGGAAGAGATGGATACTATGGTTTCAAAATCACAGACATTATCTCAACAGCAGGAGAGGGCATTAAAAGAAAAGCAGTAGGGCAAAAGATTATAATCGATTAATCGCTTGGTCTATAAAATGTCAGATATAACAGAATAGTTTAAAAAAGCCCATTGCAATTTCCAAAAGCCTGAGGGCATGTCATAAAATTCTTTCTGCAGATGCAAGAGAAAATACTCACAATTGAGATGCAGGAAATAAGAAATGTTATGTTGAAAAATTACTTTAGCTATTATTAAAAAATCCAAATAGTTGCTGAATCGTTTTCTGTCCATCGGCTAATTGATTTCTCAGCTAATGGATTTAGCGTTTAAACAAAACAGCAGTAAAATGTATTATGAAAATGATATGTATACTATGGATGAAAAAAATAATAATAAAAAAAGCTACTCTAAATTTATGCTGAATGCAAATAAATCCTAGATCTGCTTTAATCTCTTAATTCAAAGTGTTCAAAGCACTGACAGCAATGAATCATTATTTCAGAATTAGTAATACATTCAGTCCCAATACTTCCATATAAGTTACATGATATATCCAACATGGATTCCCAGGTTTGTTATCTCTAGAAACAGTACATACGCATCACAAGGTTAGGGTGCCTTTAATGTCAAATCTAACTGCAAACATGAGGGAAATTAGCATTAGCTGTTTTACAAAAATGACATTAAGGAATATAAATGTGTGTCCTAAGGCAGTGGTTCCCAACATGGAGGCTACAACAAATATCTAAGGGGCCGTGCTATTATTAATGACATAAGCAGAAAAACTATTTTAGCTATGGAAAGTATGACTTTAAAAAAAAAATGTCCTGCCTTCATTGTAAAATACTGGATAGTTTTACATCTTCAGACCGTGAAAGTTTCAACTGTAACAATCTGAGAGGCAACGTTGTTCTTTGATTTAACTGCTCACAACTTATAGACATTATACATTCTATCTTTAAAACTAGACTATGTAATTTTTGAAGGAGAAAAAAACACATTCTTCATCTTGCAAACTATAAGCTGAATTTATGAGCTATAAAACGCACCATTCTCAGCTCAAATCACGCAGTGGTTTTGTTGTTACAGCCTTATTTGGTCTGGAATGAACAGTAGCTTGGTGGCAAATGTTAAGTTACTTTAGGAAAGTATTGCTGTGGGACTTATTTTACTGAGTGACTTCGGTGACTTTATGACCCTTCTCTGCTTGTGCTACTGTTACAATATATTTTATCAAGTCACACATAAACATTTCAAAGGGTTTATCACAAAAGTAAAACAAGAATTAAACACTCCTCATTTCCTTTTTGAGAACTTAAACCACTTAATCATACAACTTAATCCATTTCAATTTTAGAGGGAGCTCTGAATCTTTCCAACGATTCATTTTTCATTCTTAGTGAAAATATTCTTTTTAAAACGTATTGTATTTTAAGCGCGTACTTAAACCTTCCAGGTCAAAACTTCAAACAACAACACCTACGTTTGTACTTCTGTTAGGTGAAAGATGGAAACTGCACCAGAAACACATCACAGACTGCAGACGGCAGTCGATCAATAAAAAGAAATAACATAATACAATATTAATCGCTTTATATCGATCCAAACTTTTCAAATGGATCAAACTCAGACTGATGCATTGTGAAGAATCAATGTTTTTATTACACCCCTACATAACCTAATCATACATTTACGTACTTGTTAAAAATTAATATGTAGCAAACCAGCACTAGCAATTAGCCGAGTGGATATACCAACCATAGTTATATCAGAGGTATCAGGCCTTTTGCTGCTACCCTTACAGACTAAACTAGTGTTTTATTCATGTTTCCCTTCTGCAAGAACATTTCTTTACCCAGATAGATAGACTTATGCTTTATTGTTCCCATAGAGGACTTGGACTCCACGAGCACAAGCAAACAAAAGACATTAAATAGTACAGAAAAATGCAATACAGGTAATAAAAAAGGCTGCTCTCATACAGCGTTCTAAGCTAAACCTACGAAAATGAACGCGCTGTTATTTGTAGATAAGTAATCTTGAACCAGGATGTATAAAGACCGCAAAACCCCACACAGGGCAACAATAACTGGTCATTCAACCAGGAGACCGCTGTTTGTGCCCCATGTGAAAGAAAAAGTCTACGTTGAATTGTTTGTCACCTAGAGCACGCCAGTAAGTAGCAGTTATTCCATACCTGATCACATTGATAACCTGATTCAGCATGCGTATTCCAAGTTTACAGTGTTGACATCAAGATACTTATAGGACAGAACTTGTGTAAACTGGACTCTGATCACAAACTTCATTGGGATAAAAAATGATCTCCTCAGTTCTTTTGATCCCAAAGATGTCAGTGATCACAGTCCATTTTATATTCACGTTTCTTTAGTCTGGTTTTTGTTCAGGGATTCAATTTGTGACATTTTATCAACGTAGCTGGAGGCCTCGGTGACCCAGTTCTCTTTATAGGCCATTAGTGTGAAACAATTTTGATCTGCACACGTGAAATTGGTCTACATTTAAGAGAGCCGTTGCCAAATGGATGGAACAAGATGTCTCAAATATATTTTATACGTGGTCTGGATGTTTTTGTTGACCTCTTAAATATTCTCCTTCTTGTTTGAAACATCAACATACTTGGTAGATTGCCATTAGATGTAATGAGCACATTCATATTCCCCAGTGGATTAACTTTTTCCATTTTTGATACTCTTCAAAAATGTCTGCTTTGCAAAAATGACACAGTGTAACTCTATTACTGTTCAAGCTTTACAAATAAAATAAATGTTAGTCATTGTTTGTTTAGGTTTTTGGGAATACTTTGGGTTTTATATTCAGGGTTTTAAAACTTTGAGCTGGATGCTAACGTTTTCATTTTTAGTCGTGTTAACCATGTTCTTCATCTTAGCTCAGCTTGTAAGAGTGCTCCAATTTGCACTTAATAGAAAGGAAAACTGGGGCTAATGGGAAAAACAATATTTTGGCAGATATTTGACAAATAGAGTTTTAAAGATTGCGCTATATCAAAAGTTAGAGGATCACCAAAGTTATCCAGCCTTGGATCTAAGTACACAATTTGAAATCAATTTATCTAATAGTTGACCAAAGTGGTGGACAAGCTGACAAACAGACCGACATTATCTTCCATAAAGCAACACTGCTAGCACGGCAAAAAAAACAAAACCTCTTACCTTCCATCCTATATCAGCTCCTATCCTGTGATATGTTAAGACGCTCCATGTCAAAAGGTCTTCAACTTGTAACCTAGAAAAAAATGGAGCAAAGTATCGCAACAACACAAAAATAGAAAACAGTACAAAACATAGATGGGAAACGCTACAGTCGAGCTATGTGACTTTTAAAGCCTTTCCCAGGGTGCGGTGACAAGATATTAGTCACGTTCTGTAACCTGTGATGACTAAATTTAGGTTCGCCGGTATCTTTTCAGACATCAGGTGCACTATACAGCCTGTCTGTCTCTTCTTTATATCTCTTTTGTGTATTTCCATTGACGGTCCAGCCCATTGAAACTGTTTTCATTCCAATGAGGATTTGGAAGGAATGACAGTTGGTGTTATCTGTGTTTATTTTTGTCTTTATATCTAACTCTTGGTGCTGTTCTCATGCTGTGAACAAGCTTCCCCCTTCCTGTGACCTAATCCTAAAACCTTTGAGCCTCACGACCTTCCATCGTTACCGTGGTAATCTGTCATATTAATTAGTTTCGTGTCACTAGGGGCTACCAGTAGTTGGTACAGAGCCACTCCAGCAATCTGGTCTCCAGTGCCTTAGTTTTTATATCATTCAAATGACGCTGATCTGGGTGTGACCTCTGCATCTGGAGCCATGTGGCGCTGGTACACTGGAACACAATCTCACCTAGACCTTGAGAAGAATCAGCCTGAAACCAGCCTGTAAAAAAAAAAAAAGAAAAAAAAAGAATGAACTACCCATCCCAGAATCCCATGCCCCGTCCATCTTCCTGCTGTCACCTGAAACGGGAGCCCTTGGTAAGGTGACCCCTACACCATGATGGAACAAGGAGGGCCATGTCACTTTGTGAAAACCTCCCCTCAACCATCTGGCATGGCAATAATAGAGCTGGAGGCAGGTGAGCATCGGTGCAGAGAAAGAGAGTCTGGATAATTTGTCCTGGAGCGTTCAGCCTAACTGTAACCTACCAACGACCCGGGTTTAAAATGGGCCATTCTTTGCATCGAATAGCTCCCATTATATTGTCCTTGAGAATGAGAGAATTTTAGGCATGAAAATCAATACAATAGAGACGAAAAAGGCATGAAATTCTCTTGAGCAGTGGGAGCTCTGGCGACACAGTGAGTGCCATTGTGCCGTAAACTTTTCCCCCCAAAGTAGCTTCATGCCACTGATTCTGCTGCCTCTGCATCTATGACCACAACAGGCAACAATGAGACATGGGTAAAATCGAAATTCTGAGCATATCTATTGCCTTCATGGTTCTCAACATGGAGACGGCTGAGCTGGTTGCTCGCAGCTAACGGTGCTTACAGCGCAAACAACAGAAACAGTGCTGACGGAGCTAACAGTGTTTACCTAAGATGGGAACCGAGGTCGAGTCTAGATGGTAGCCTGACAGCAATAAGTTCCTTAAACTTGCATTTTCTCCAACTGCCTTCGGAGGGCAATTCCTCTAATTTCTCTGGATGCAAGAATAAGTCAGATTGTATAGAAGTCTTTTGGAAGATGAGGTTACTTCTCACTTAATTTATTTCCTCAGTAAACATTGTTAACATAGGTTTATGGTCTCAATCTCTAGTTTCAAGTGTCCTTCAATACAGCATGATGTTCATTTAGTAAATTATGGTCCATTTAGAGTCAAGTAGACGATTAAGCAGGGTATGCTGCAGGGCGTTGATATCTCGTCTTTGAAAGGTTGTTACCCCAAGTTTTAAAGGAATAGTTCAACATTCTGAGAAATACACGAATCAGATGAGAAGAATCGAATATATTCCCCTTTATGTCCATATTCTTACCTGAATGGTACAAGTAGTTGACTTTGCTTAATAACCATGTGACACTGTGGTTGTTTTGATTTCATATTTTTATTTAAACTCCTATTTCCAAAGTAATATCGCCACAAAATGACAGATGTTGTCATATTATATGTAATAATATAAAGCCAGTTTTCCACCCTGGGAAGAATCATGTAGAGTACCACCGTTTTTCTTTCATAGTAGTAGTCATTTAAGTAATACTACTATTTACATTTGGGAGGGCTGAAAATGTAAAAAAAAAAGAAAAACATATACATGAAAATAAATAATTTAATACAAAGTCTCTAGTTAAACATGCAAATAAAGTTACAAATCAAAGAGTCAAATCAACTGTAATTATGCACAACAGGACATGAGGTTCAATGACTTATCCTAGTTGGAGTACTTGCCTAGCATCAGGAGAAAAAAAGGAAACAACTAAAGACACAACAGTCACATAAACGAGATGGAAATCACATGAACAAGAGCGATGTGGACTGCTTATATTATCCAGGAACTGAACTTAAGCCTTAATTATAGTGTAATTTAAGGTGGGTTATTGGAAAGGGGCCATCAAGCAACACTGATGTACTGAAATCTGAAATCCATGCATGTTACAACAAAACAGAAGACTTTCTGTTGGTGATCACCTTCTTTCTTTTCTCTGACCCTTATCTAAATTTTATTTCACAAACACAAATATTTTATACAAACCAATTGTATCCAGAGAACAATGTTGGTCAAAATAAAAAGCAAATTCATGAGATAGTTAAAACTCAATATCATATAAGTTATTCATTAATGTATGTTGTGGGTCTTGAATATGAAGTTGATACTATTTCTTAGCGTTCAGTGCAGCAGTAAATTAACCAGAGCAGTGTAACATTTAGGTACGTGTGTTTTAATTGACCTTTTCTTTGTAAGCAAGAAAGAAAAAAAAAAAACGGATTATCCAACGCCGGTGTCCTGAGCTCCTCAGAATAACAGAACATTTTACAGAAGACTTGTAACTCTGCATGTGCTGTGGAAGCAGGTGAAGCTGCTCAGGTGTTAAATCGGTAATCCCTCCAGGACTGACCTCAGGTAAGCGGTCGCTACTGTGTGAACTGTTAACCAGTACAGATGAAGCTCCACAGTGTTGAAGCAGAGGATTCTTTTATGATATGAGAAGAGAAAAGAAGTTGTGCTGCATAAAAAGAAATACCAGTCTGTACAAGGTCGAGGCACTTTCAAAGCAGCGTGCACATACTATAAAGGGCAATGCGCACACACCCACCCACCCAAACACACACACACGCACTCACACACTCACACACATGCCGTCAGTCCTTATTTTTTTTTTCCTATACTGAACGGGGATGAAGACACAGGGAAGTCTGTTGCAGCAGGTGTTTCAGCCAGAGTCCATGCTGAACAGCTCGATGCCATGCGGGCTCCAGTTGAGGCCGACTCCGGAGTTGAAGACCAGGGACCAGACGTAAGGGATGAAGAAATCCTCCGGCTGGTCTTCCTCCACGTACTTAAACTTGAGCTCCGGAAACTTCTATTCACACAAAAAGACAAGCAAAAGATGAAAATTGGTGGGATGATGCATGATATAATATACAAAATGGGGTAAAATCAATCTGGAAACCGTGGCTCTGCAATCGAGACAGGATTTAAAAATGGAAAATAATCATGGTGATAAACATTTTATCCGCTGTTGCATTTATTGCCAGATAAAAGGTCAGATTAGCCCGTTCACGTACATCCTCTACCAGGAATGTGTATGTGCACATCTTTCATTGGAGACTAGAGTATTGCCCGTTGACGTTGCCTTGGATTGTGACAGAAGTTGAGCACGGGTCTACTTTTCTCTAACGTCTGCAGCATCTCATTGAAATGAGTGAGAGAGCTGCAGTTTTTCACACAACGCTACTGTTGTTCTGAAAAAAAAATGAGACGTCAACACCAACAAGACATTGCTTTTAACCACTTTGGATATTTATAGAGGGCTGTGGCCACCACGGCGACATCTCCACCGCTACACAGGTAGGTTAACTTGTTCAGGCCTCTCAGTAATCACTCTTCATCAGCTACAGTAGCTCGCTGGCCGATGTAATTCCATCCGTCTGTGAGGTAAAATTGCTTACAGCTGACTGCGGGACAGGTATCACTCTGCGGTCCGACCACTAATCTCTTAAAGGGACGGCTAATGTGCTAACATCGCCCTCAAGACCCGAGCGGGCGACTGGATATCGACGGCTACGGACCGACTGTCGCTCAGTGCTTGTTCAGAAACTACCCAGAGACGGATGAGAAAACAGACCTCAATACCAAACAAGTAAATACATAAAGAACAAACTAAAGGCAATCTAGTAAACTAAAACCAAACATAGGGGTGTAACATTACCGAGCAGTCTGTCAGCCATGGCGACCTTATTGTTTAGACTTGTGGGGAAGTGCTGAGTAACCTGATTACTTGGTAATAGCCACTCAGGCCTTCAAGCCTCAGCCTGTCATGACTGAAGCTTGGCTTGTCAATGGACAAAACACTCACTGAGCGGGACGAGGAGAGGTTATCAAGTTCATACTGTCGGGCCTCGGTGTTCATTATGTCCGGAGATAATCCACCAGGAAAGAAAAGAGACAACAAACACATGTGGATGTGGACTGTACGATCTTGTGCATACTTATTATGTTGTATATGAATTTCAGAGCTGAAAAAGAACGAGTTAATTGACAGGAAATTAATAATTTTCCAATTTTAAGCAAACATTACAAATAGCATAGCAGTTTTTTTTTTGTCTATGATAATTAATAAATATCTTTGGATCTTGGGAACTTTATTTTATTCTTTTCTGACAGTTCCTGGACAAAACAATTAATTGGTCTCTATAATGCTTAATAAGAATATCGTGAAAAATGCCCATTATAATTTCCGATGAAGGTAATTCTTCAGATGTCTTGTTTTATTCAACAAACAGTCCAAACCCCCAAAACTGTCATTTTCTAAACATATGGGGAAAAAAAGAGACGCAGAATATACTTACATTCATCATTCTTACTTACATTCGAAGCAAAAAAAATTGATTATGGAAATTTTTACTTGATTAACGATTGATACAGTTATATTTGATGAACTTTGATGAACAATGACTTGAAGCCAACATAAACCCACCCAACAGCAGGTAGGCAGCAAAAGCAGAGCATCAATAATACAAGCGTACCTCATTATATCCTCCTGTCTACACACGCATGTATATGCGCACACGCAGCCAGTAATCAGTCTGCGGTGAAAGACAGACGCTGAGGGCCTTTATGTGACGGTCCCTGTCCGGGTCTATTGAGCCCTGGCTGGCTCTATTCACGGCCACACTATCGGTATCATTATGACACAGACAGAGGGGCTGCGGGGTCACAGGCCATATGCCAGGCTGCTGAGGCCAGACCACACACACCACCGCCATTGTGATGGCGAGACACAATGCAGGAGCTGTATTATCTGGCTGGTATTTGTGTGTAGGTGACGGACGCGTAGGCAAGCTTACAAACTCATCAAATGTTCATACAATGTGGAGATGCTACTCAAGCCAGGCTCATTTTTACTTGCTGGCACAGAGGCTTTCATTTTTTACGATGGAAACTATTTTGTTTCATTTTATTAGCAGCTTTGTTGACTCATAAGCACAAACAAACTAAAACAGGAGGCGGTTTAGCTGATTAATGTCCTGCCATTATCATCTTGATGAATGAAACATAACTAGTTATGCTAATTATACGTTAAGATAATTAAAGCATTAATCAACAAACAATGCCATGTCGACAAACATGCGTGTGGTATTAAAATCGTTTCCATGAGCATTAAGAAATCAGAAGTTCCCCTCATTAATTTGCATATATGAAAAAAGTGCTCCAACAACATTGCAGCTTTCCTTAGTAGCAGGACATTAAAAGAACAATATCTCAGTTTATATGTTCTCTCAAACTACGACTGGATTGCAAAGGCGTATGAGAGGCACTTCATCGTGACCTCTGACAGTTCACAGTTTACAGTAAAAAGCAAAACAAATCAGAGTTTGACTTTAAGCACACAAATGGTCTTTTCTCAGCCACTATTTGAATGCTTTGTGAATACAGTAGTAATAGAA
Organism: Anoplopoma fimbria; assembly: GCF_027596085.1. Taxonomy (NCBI): domain Eukaryota; kingdom Metazoa; phylum Chordata; class Actinopteri; order Perciformes; family Anoplopomatidae; genus Anoplopoma; species Anoplopoma fimbria. The sequence continues at coordinate 12,798,448 of NC_072462.1, read as the reverse complement.
CATCTTAAAAACAAGGATGTTCTTCTCACAGGCCTCTCTGGTTTATTGTGTCATGGAGAGGTTATTATTGGGAGATAAAGAAACACATAAATGATGAACCTAAACGGCAGGAATATGAATCCCCCCTTCAATGGCAAAGTATGTGAACACATACGAAGAATTTTACTTTTCATTTTCTCTCAGTGTACTCACACGGAAATCAACAAAAGGGACAACGAGACCAAAGCTGGACAAATAAAGAGGTAAAGAATAGACGGCACTGTTATGTATACAGGTATGTGACAAATATGTATGTATGAATCCGACCATTTCCTCCAGATATAGAGCACAAAATGAGAAACTTGTATCACAATGGCCAACATTTTTCCACAGACTTCTATATTGGACAGAACCATCAAGGGATTTGTTGCAACGGGAAGTCTTGGTTATCACTACATGCCTCGCAGCTAAAAAAAATCGGAGCATCTATCACAGCATCCTTTATATTATCTCTGTCTATATTGTAGCTTCCTCTCGGTACATATCTCCTCTAGCTCTTCTGTTGCCTCCTCTCCCTCCTCCTCTGCTCTGTTTTGTTCTCAGTCTGGCAGCTGTCTGGGCCCACTTGGCCCGGGCTCATATCAGTTAGTTATGGGTCCTGGCGGGTCAGGCCCTCGCCCCTGAACACAGACTGACTGGCTGGCCTCATATCTGAGCACAGGACTCGGTGTTCCCGTCCCGCCTCTGCACGCTGCTGTGCTGTGCTGTGCTGTCAGAGCTCGGTCAGACAGAGAAGAATGCGGCTAGGGAGCAAATATGAACTCACACAAACACACACGCACACGCACACGCACCCCACACACACATAGATGCAGGTACATAGACAAGAACTGAAAATACTAGTAATTTCAGCCTATGGTTCACACACTAGTGAAAAAGAAAATCCGTCCTAATATTTTCTGATAGGTTTGTTTCGGTCCACTGTCCTCATTTTTTGTCCACACCTGAAATATTATAATTTAGGAGGTTGAAGCTTCTCAAATTTGAGCATATGTTGCTTTTCCCTGCTTTCAATGAACGTTAGTGGTGTTTCTATGGGTTTTGACTGGTTGGTCCCCCACTTTGGTCCAGACTGAAAGATCTTGGTACACACAATCACATCACTGTCATGATTAACGGTAATGACATTGGCGATTCTCTGACTTTTCCTCTCGTGTCATCACCAGGTCCAAATGATTTTCAAAACTTTGCCTTATGACCAAATAGCAGCAAAACTAATGACATTCACTTCAGCTTCAGTTATAAATTGTGTTTAATTCTTATCAGAAAATGTTAATTCTAAGCATTGTAACTCAGCATGATTGCATTTTCATTGTGAGCACATTAGCATACTGACATTAGCATTTAGCTCAAAGCACAGCTGTGCCAAAGTGTAGCCTAACAAAGCTGTTAGCATGGCTGTAGACTAAGTCTTGTTAATTTATTTACATTTTATAGACAAAATTACTGATTAGTTTTGAAATTAAATAGTTACAGCCCAATACTTCATACATTGGTCTCCTTATTTGGTTAATTTATGAAATGGTAATGCAACAACTCCCAATATGAAATCATGTTCAAATATCGAAGATTGATAGGAGCAAGGCTTATGTTTAAGGAGCTAAAATGTGCCAGTATTCCCTACTATATTGTTAATAATCTTAATAATATTTCTACAGGACCATAGATCGGTTATGAAGACAAGTTTTTTGAAGTTACTCCGTGGTTCAGAAAGCAGCTTTAGAGAGACTTCAGTGTGGGAAAAAAGGCCCAGGTAGAGTGTAACAGCTGGTAAGCACCTCCCACCCCCTCCGGCCCGTCCTGAGGAGCCAGAGAGTCTGTGGGCTATCACTGCTCAATAAGGCTGATTTCAGCTGGTCAGGCTACACAACACATTCCATAGGAACAGTCCATGAGAGCCTCACACACCCTGAAACAACACACACACACACACACACACACACACACACACACACACACACACACACACACACACACACACAACACACACACACACACACACACACACACACACACACGTACACAAAGAAAGAGAGAGAGACGGTTGAGTGACGAGGCGCTGAGGGTCATCCCCTGGGGTATCAACCACCTTTTCTAACCTTTTCTTTCAGTTGACACCTAATTTACATGACTACGTATTTGTGTAAGCACTTAAAAATGCTTTAAGTAAACAAGGTTTCTTTTGTAGCCTTGTGTCTACAATGTTCCCCTCACCTAAAACAACACGGTTGGTAAAATCTAAATAATATCATTTACCTAAAAACTGTCAGCTCCTCCCGACAAACAGAATTCAAGGCAGCAAATTTAATTTATGTGTCCACACTAGGGTGAAAAAAATGCAAAAAAAGACTTGAGTCCACACCAGTACTTTGAGTTTGTGAAAACTTGAAATGCAAAAATAATAGAAAATTACTAAATGTCTTTTTCCTTATGTTTATACACCAAAACTGGTCATTACAACCATCCTCTTTTGCATAGTTTTGACTATTTTTTCAGACAACTGCAGGTTAAATCATTTGGTCAAGACCCGTGAACATCACCCGTTGTCAAAGGTTAAGTGTATGTCCAACTAAGGCAGTTAATTTAGTAAATGTGTCTTTTACTCTCATGGTCAGCCCTCTGTCCTAACTAAAATGTCTCTCTCGCCCAAAAACTGTCTCCAGAGTGTATAAATCTTAAAATGCTGACTCAGTAATTGTATGTGTACAGGGGAGACAGTGCTTTTGCAGAACGATGACATAAACTCTCCAGTGATGGCCGGGGGCCATGTGGCAGTTAAGTTGAGAAGGATTCTCTGACACCTCTAACTTTCTTTGTGATGGATCATTTTAAATGTCGAAATAACCGAGCACACGGTGCAACTGTTGTCTTTAGCCTGTATGACTTCATCATGGCAGCACAGCAGCTTGAGAACGACTGCTGGTTAACAGGTGAGACGACTTATAAGCAGCGTTTATCAATAAAAACACAAAGATATGTAAATGAGCACAACTACATTATTAATTCGGCTGTATTTAAACACAGTTTAGGTTATAACAGAGGTCAGGAGGACACTCTCTATTCACATTTGGCCAGTTGTGTTGAAGCTAAGTTAAGACATTTTCCGTTGTCTCTTTCTTTGTGATCACCAATTTTAATTGCTGATGTTTGGTAAAGCACATATGCTGTCTTCAACCTGTATCCAAGTAATATTACCAGAGGCCCTAGTCACCAATAAATAATGATTTGTTCAGCGGAGCTATTTGTTGGCTGTGATCTGAAAATCTATTTTTATGTTTCACTGTGGACTCAATTAAAACAACCTGGAAACACTAAGACGGACAGACGCAAATCATTTACACATTACTGCATGGTTATCCCGACTCTACTCAACTCGACTCGCTCTTTTTGTGGTTTTCCCATTTCAAAACACTTTTACCAAAAGTGCGTCGAGTCGAGCAGAGCTGTACCATACAGAGTAAACACGACATCAGTTCACTTGCATACCTGTCTGCAAATTTTGGAACTATTGGAGTATTTTTATCAATGTGTTGACGGAATTTTATTGCTTTTGGACTTATTTCAAATATTTGCATGTATTCATTTAACTAAATAGCTGCCTGAGCCATCCAGACTACAATGCAACATTGGCATCTTCAGACTTAGTTTCCAGCTTGATGTCGAAATGGCTTCAAACTCAGGAAGACAAAATTCAACACTATTTGGTAACTTATGCAGCATTTTTTGAAATGCACTGCGCTGCTACTACATGTGAAAGTGACCACAGTATAGAATAACTTCACTAATGAATGACAAACAACTGAATAATGTGCTCAATTTGTGTTTCTTTTTAGAGAGGGAAAGCACCCTCTCATCTCTTCCTTGTCAGCCCTCTCCATGCACACACACACACACACACACACGCACACACACACACACACACACACACACACACACACACACACCTGATTGAGACACCAATACTCCTAAGAGCCTTTACACAGTAATTACCAGCTTATCGATGATTCCACACAACATTAATCCAACTCATGGATTTTTTTTCGCGTTTGGAGCTGTACGGCGGAATGAGCTCATAAAATGAGGAGGAAGCGAGAGCTGGAGGGACAGCTGTTTGTTTGAGGGATGGTACCATGCAGCGGCAGGGACTTCTCCCCGAGGAGACATTGCCCAGATATACTCTTGGCTTCATGTCACGCTGTAGAGCTTGAAAAGCACTCAGGTGGTGGGGAGTCAATGTGAGAGTCAACAACACCGAAACAAAGACACACACACATGCACATTCTAACAACAGCTGACTACGTGTGTGTGTGTGTGTGTGTGTGTGTGTGTGTGTGTGTGTGTGCTTCAGGTACAGCCCCCATGCTGAAGGACGTGGCGGGGTTATCCACATGGCTCCATGCGTAATAATACAGCTCTTTGGTCGATCGTTACATTCAAGGTGCCCAAAGAGAGTGGAGCGTAGACAGACACCACATGGACTCTGTGGCCATGCACCATCCCTCTTCCACATCGGCCAGCGAGACAAATGCCTTGCAGCCAGCCGCCAAGTATAGAACATGAAACACATGATGAAACATGCAATTAAGAGCTTCAGCGCTGGTGAGGAGCGGCGCACGCGCGGGGGGGACGGGGGACGGGACGGACTGCTGGTTACATATTTCCTCTCTGATTAATGGAGGAGCACTGGAAAGGGCGGGGGGGGGTTAGCGAAACCCCCAGGAGTGTAGGGAGTGTTGGGTAACGAGGCACGGTGGCAGATTTATAAACCCCCGCTCGGCCCCAAATCCCTCCCCCAATTTTACGTGCCCATGACAAAGTGCCCCCGAGCCCCCCATCCCATCTCCTTGAAATGCCATTACATGTTCGCATGCAGCCGGCCAGCGGAGATGGAATGAAGATGGGCATTAATGCTAATGAGAATTGGGCTTTAGCCTTTAGTTTCATGTCCCGATGGCTCTTTCCATCTTTCCCCCTGCCTCAGTCCATATACCTATCCCATACCTCTCCCTCTCTCACCTGTCCAGACAATTTAATTCTCTTTTCCTCTCCTTCCCCAGCACCAAATCAACCATAACTGCCAGACCTTGACAACACATTGCACCCTCTACACATTGCACCTTGATGTCCAATATGTCACACTTCTTTTTTCTTTTTTTTCTCCAGCCAGTCTCATTTTTCATTGTTCCTCGTCTCAAGGCTCGTCCATTACATCCAACCCCCTGCTGTGTATCTGTGTGTGTGTTTGTGTTTGTGAGAGAGAGATTTACCTTCAGTCTGTCTGTGGGCAGGGCCTGGGCTCCTTTCATGATGACTTCCTGAACCCTCTCGACAGACAGGTCACTTCCAGCCTGCTCCAGACGCTGACTGAAGAAGCCGATCACCTACAAGGTCACACGAGAGGAAAGGGCCAATCACAACACAGAAACAAAATTTGCCAAAAAACATTTGGGCTAATAGAGATGACTTGTAAAGCATACAGTTCAACATTTATGGAAATACGTTTATTCGCTTTCTTGCATTTTGATAAGAAGACCAGTACCACTGTCAGTTAAATATGACACATCGGTTTTTAGACACCCCATGTCATCAGCAAACATTGGGTTCACGGATGCAACGGTATTAGTGTGTATGTTGCCTCATATGTAAAAAAGAAATTAAAGAGCTATTAATTACAGTAACTGAGTCTGGTGCTCCGAAAAAAAACTTGCTTTTGTCCACAGGGACCACTAAAATCAACACTAAATTACTGTTCCTCACTTATTGGAAAAAGATGGATAAAAACATGATGTCAATTTTTGATACGACTCCAACCCAAAAATATTCTGCTTCAAATCGATATTTATTGGTGTTTAGCCTTTTCAAAGAAAACATTTTCACAGCTGTCATAAAACTGTTTGTTCTCCTCTTTGCTGCACACAAAAGAGCCCCCCCCGGCGAGTTATAGTCATTAAAAAAAGCTGTTTTTTGGGCGATGAAGACATGTGAAGCTTCATGAAAAAACTTCAATAGATTTTACAATCGTTGTAAAAAATGACAGTCGGTACAGCCCTAAAGAAAACAAACCATAAAAGCCGTTATATTGTTATAATATTGCTACAATTCTCAAGTATCACGATTGGCCTAAATAATCCAGTCAGAGTAGATCTCTGGTCTAATCTAGTTTTACACCATTAGATGCTGTTTCTGTTTCTTAACACACAGGATCTCATGTCCTCTTGATCTCTTGAGGTTTAACATGAACTCTCAGTTCTGTCATGAAGCTCTTTGACTCTTCTAATGCTGCTGTTTGGGGCTGTCACATAGATGTTGCAGCAGCCACACCCTTTATGATGACACTGGGTGCAATATGGAGATTTAAGTTAGAACAAAGTAGCATCATGCTACATGTAGAGGGCTTCATTCTGTAAACAGCAGCAATGGTGAATGTTCTAACAAGGTATGTTGTTAACGTAACATGTTGACTGAAAGACAAACCGTCCGTCTGATTTGAGACTACCTTTCACATCAACAGCCATCAAGACGTATCCATGGGTTGTCATGTTTCCTAGCAACAGTATAAAAATGTGTCTATACTATACAGGGATAGGGAGCTACGTAGAGTATCATTTATATGGCAATGATATGAAAATACTGAACGAGAATCATTCTCAATATTAGCTCAGCTAACAAACTAAGAAAGCACATACATTCATAGTGTATTTCACATTTCAAATGCACTATAGGGTTTGAGCGTGTTTCATCCCACTTAAAATTAACACTTCTTTGGAGCTCAAATGATCTGATGTCTTCTGGGTTTAAGCCCAAAGAAGACATCAATGAAACTATATTTTGTGTTTCCACTGCTGTGCTAGCTTCTTCCCCCGGAGAAATGTTTGATATTTGATCATTAAAAAAACCCAAAAAACTAGGTATTACTGATTCTTTTTAAAGCTCTTATTTGTCTAACCAACAGTGGAAAAAAAACACATCTACAGGCAATGTTTTCTCTGCTCATGCTCTGAGGCTGCGTTAGAGAATTCAAACACACCAGAGCCTACATGCGCAAAGCACGTGTGTGTGCGTGTGTGTGTGTGTGTGTGTGTGTGTGTGTGTGTGTGTGTGTGTGTGTGTGTGTGTGTGTGTGTGTGTGTCTATCTAATACTAATCTCTTCATTAGCTCTGAAGGCCTCCCATATGGGGTTAATTTGGAGGAGCAAAAAAGCAGCCCCTCATCCTGAATCTCATGCTCACACACACGGATTTGCAAGCACAGGGAAGACTTCGGCGAATTGCCTCAGGGATACTGACTTAACTGAGGGATTCTAGATAGCATGCTTACCTCATACTTATGGATAACAGCAAAACCCATGGCTATGTATGCAGCAACCCCCCATCCCTCGCACATACATAACCATGTACACCAAAGCATCCTCTCCTACTCTATATGACAAATATAGCCATGAATGACAGCTTTCTCTCATGCTGTTCCTTCCTCCCCCAACACTCAATGAATATTTGACACATAGCCTCTCGACACAAGGGGACTGATTAATTCATCAATACTGCTTAAGCTTATGGGGGCTCAGCGTGACGTACAGTCCAACTGCACACCATGTTAACGATGCAGTTCACATATGTTCCAGCGCTGCCTGGCTTTTTGAAACTTTCCCTGCAGACTGAGAGGACATTCAGGGAGAATCTGTACAACCTTGATCTATGGAATAATTACCACAACTCAGCCACGAAAGTGAAGCGCTCCCTGGCTCAGGCTTCTCACTTCTGATATTCAAGTGATTATCAGGAGAAAAAAAAAGAAAAAAAAAAAGAAAAAACTTTGACTGACCGTGTCCAGGTTCATCATGATGTCCTGGAAGGACGGGTGCGTCCTGAACTGCTCAAAGAGCTCCCTCTTGTAGAGCAGCGCGTACACCAGGTTCGGGTTGTGGTGTAGAGAGCTGCACAAGCAAGAGTTGATGATTTCCAGCATCATGCGGATCACCTCCTCAATCACATTCAGGTCCTGGGCCTGGGGGGGGAGAGAGGGAGGATGTAAAGGTTAATTGGTTTCCCACAACACTGGTTCCACTTGAAATGCGTTTTTTTTTTTTTTTTTTTTTTTTTTTTTTTTTTTTTTTTTTTTTTTAATGATTGCTTCCTGATTGATCAGCGGGGGGGGGTTAGGGGCAGAGAGGTTGAAGAAACAGGGAGGAAGAGAAGGATAAAAGTTGTCAGCCAAGGTCTTAGTGAGGGACAGATAGGTGACTTTGAAAGGCACAGATCGGGTCATGTCACAGTAGGTTTCCTCTCGGGGCAAAGACAACTGTCGGTGAGTGACAGGTGACAGTATGGGACGAGAAGGGTGTGGGAACGAGAGGATGACAAGGAAGGTTGAGTGGCTGACATGATGAGTTATTTACAAAGTTCTTCACACAAAGTAGGCTTGTCAAAAAACTACAGATCACAAAGCTGTTGAAGGCAGGACCGAGAGTGTGTTACGAGAGCTCAAATCTCAAAGGCACATTAATAGGAACAGTTTAGGTAAATACACCTTTTTGTTTCTGAGATAAATGAGAGAATCAATACCACTCTCATGTCTGTACGGTAAATATGAAGCTACCATCAGCAGTCAGTTAGCTTAGCTTAGCACAGAGACTGGAAACCGCTAACCTGGCTTTTCAGCCACTGAGGGACTCAAAATAAAATAAATGCTTAGTCGCATTTGAAATTTAAGATGTGTAACAAGAAGGATCTTTGAGATTGTGTGTGTCCAAATTTCAGTTTATTCCTGCTATGAAACCTTTAACTTTTGTAGTGTACCATTAATGGTAGCTCATAAAATAGTAAACTTACAGCCTTATATCAATCCTCTCAGAAGTTTTGGTAGTTCCAAGGAAATCAGTATTCTTATAAATGTGGAAATCTAATCAGTCCATCTGCTCTACTTGGGAAATCTGCGGTTTAAGAACAGCGATTGCATCGTGCATTGTTCTGTAGCGTTCTCACAATAATGTGTCTACAGAGACAGACGGACAGATAGACAGACGCCACCATGATGAGATAACGTCCCACGCGGCTTTGTCCATTGTGGCACAAAAAAGGAAATGGCAGAGAGACTGTGGGAAAATGAATCATCTTTAAAGAGATAAAAAACCAACCCAGCAATGAATTGGTGAATACAGTTCAAGAGAAGATGTATGATTTCCCAGGGTGTGACAACTGCTGGCGCTCTGCAAAATCTATCATGTACTGATGGTATATTATAGATAAGATGCAGACAGCTTCCAAACCAATCTGAAAATACAAAACAATGTAACCTGCTTCATCCCTATGAAAACAAACACTGTTTGGTAGATTACCGTTTTTGATTTGCCAAAAAAGCAAAAAAAAACAACATTATGACTTCCTTACAAGAATTAATAACAAGTTATGTTGTGCAGAACAGAGCGGAAAGACAACAGCTAAGAAGAAGCTAACACAAAAATGCAGACTAAGAGAATGCAGAGAGTCAAGAACATCCAAAGTAGCTTACCTTAATGCCATAGTGCACTAATGAAATAAGTCAGATGGTAGAACAACCAACACTGTAACACACATTGCAAAGATTCCCCAACCCTGATCCTGGGTCTGTATGATTAGCAAGAATGGTCACTGTCACACGTAATCTAATAACGATATATAGACAAAAGGCCCCCTTTTTACATCAACAATTTTATTAGAATGTCATCGACTACTTTTTTAAGAAATTGAGACCAAGCTTTGTACAGAGCGGGACATTTTTATAATTACATTATAACCAAAACGGATAAATCTTTAATGAGCTAATATTGGTCTATTTATCTTAGTCTTTTACATTGATGGCAACGTTGCACTAGAAGTCCACTAACAAGTGGACATGATGTTTTTCTCCACGACTATATCATACAAATGTATTAAAAGATTTGTCTTCATAACTGCCGCTCTACTATATTAACACCTGTCTCTATGGCGACAGTTCAGCAGAGATGCATAACTTTCCAGCAGCTTGTGGGCATCAACTACTACAAACAAGTGCAGATGGTGTACTTTCGATCATGATGTGGAGGTTGCTGAGAACGGGAGGGTGACATTTAAAACTAGTAAAAGAAAGCAAACAAAACATTATAACTACACGACTGAATCGTTGTTATCATTGACAGGATTGTGAATTAAATAAATAACTCCTTTAAAAGCTTAATTGACCAGATCAGCTAGTTGCTCCCAAAACTTGAATTCTCATCTTTGCTTTACAGGAAGCCTCGCCTTAGACAGTACTCATCAGCAGCTTCCTCTGGGGTTACATCCTGCCTCGTATCAGGCTTTAAATGAGAGAAGCGTATTCCCCTGGAAGTATTGCAATTCCAGTAAAATACATTAGAATGAGGTGCTGACCAAGCCAGTTTAATCTTTAATGTGTATATGTATGAATCAGTAAAGCTTTTTGGTTAAAAAAAAAAAAAAAAAAAAAAAAAAAAAAAAAAAAGATGAGGCACATTTACAACCTTAGAAAGAGTCATAAAGATCATTCATAAAATCTGTTCCATTACCATGGAAAAACAACTTTCATAGAGAAGAATATGGGCCTTTATGTTCACCAAAGTCAGACTTAAACCTTAAGGATTCTTTTTCTATGACAGACATCATTGTTCTGATGACGACCCTGTTTCGACCAAGAATTTTCTAATACCAGCTAAGACCAGATTCAAAAACAGCGGCTCACTGAGGCTGCAACGGCAGGCTGATCGGAAGCAGAGATTCCACCTCCAATCTGGGCAAACCATCTGTAACAGAACTGCATGTGGTAGCATTTTATGTTCCATCTTCGGTGCCCTGCTTCGAAAACAAATCCCTATCTTATAAATAACTTTGCTTTCTGTGAGGCCTTTATTCAAATTTTTTTATAATAAGCATATGCACATGAATGAACACACACACACACACACACACACACACACACACACACACACACACACACACACACACACACACACACACACACACACACACACACACACACACACACACACACACACACACACACACACACACACACACACACACCTGAAAGTAGCCAGGGGGATTAGGATGATTGTAATAAAACTGTATGCTGTTGTTCGTGGACCATGAATCAGGCCTGCCACACTGATGCAATAATGCACTGCATTGAATATATCGCCAGGCCGGCGGAGGAGCGTGCACGGCGGTGTGTGGCGTTTTCACAGGCGGGCCTGAAGAGCCAAGTGGAAGGCAGAAGAGCCGGCTATAATGAGGATTGATTGTGTGTCTGGAAGCAGAGGTGGCTCTCTGGGCTCGACTCCACCGCCTAGCTAGACCTGCTCCGCTCTCCGCGTTCTGCTGTGGCAGCCCATAATTAGACAGAAAGCGGGGACAGATGTGGAAGACAACTGAGTGGGAGGAAGAGGAGGACGACAGCTACAAAAATGGAAACATAGAAGAAGAGAGTTGAGGTGGGGGCGGGAGCGGGAGGGGGTTTGATGGAGGAAGTGAACGCGATGAAGAGGAGACAAAAGGAGGAGAGGAAGGCGGAGTGAGAGTGAGGGTTGCTTCGTGTGTTTGTTCTCCGGCTCTGCACCCAACTTAATGAGATTAGCCTGGTAGGGAGAAGAAAAAAAAAATGCCACACTGGGGAATTCAGGTCACATGAAAATAGGCTAACTAGACGTCTGCCTGGCCCTGTGTGTATATTTGTCAAGTGGATGAGATTAGGAGGTCCATGGTCTACTTGAAACCCAGACAGGATTTAAATATATTGGCTCCTCCTCCTCCTCCCCTCTCTGTTCTCTTGCACTTGTTTTTCCCCCCAAAGAACACCTGACATGTGTTTTTTTTATGTGACTGCTATTAAAACCATCGCAGCCTTTTCTTTCCTCATTTTTTCCTTTTCTGCTCCTTCTCCTCCAGTCATGTGCTATTTTTTCAGCCTGCTGCATTGTCATTTAGTCACCGCCACTCATGCCACTATTTAAATGTCTTCTCTCCGCCCAGGAAAACACAGGCCTCAGACATGAGCTATATCATTAGTCTCAATGATCCTGCCCCCATTTCACTTGTTTCTCCATTTACACAAGCCTCACGGGAAAAGGCTGCGAACGCGCCTGTGTGTGTGTGTGTGTGTGTGTGTGTGTGTGTGTGTGTGTGTGTGTGTGTGTGTGTGTGTGTGTGTGTGTGTGTTTCCGTCTGTCTGATTCTGCTGCTATTACTTCAACATGCTGAGCACAAATGTGTTATGTCTGCAGGTATGTTTGACCTTTGCTATCTGTCTGACAAGGGAAATTATAGAATTTGCAGATGCAATCAGTGGCTGGGAAGGACATTGTCGGCACTACACAATCTGTTTGTTTGTGTGAATGTGTGTATGTCTAGGCGTCCTATCATATCCATGCGTGTTGTTTTTATGCATGTTTTTCTGTGTGTGTGACAGGGTGTTTAGAGACACAGACATGTAAATCCCTGTAAAGTAGGGGCTGGCATCATTAAACCAATAGCTTAGTGATTCCCTGGCTGGCCCCACTGCTCACTGCAGGCTGTTGCAGGGCAGACAAACCAGACATATTAAGAAAGAGGATCGACAAAGACAAGGGCATGGAGATAAACACAGACTGATACACAGAAAGACAAACAGAGAGAGAGCTAAAAGCCACACCTAAAAGACAGACGTTTCCACGCTGTCACAATATAAACCACTAATCAGAATTAGAACGAATATTTGTTAATCCTGGATGCAATGTTATAATGTGGGAGAAAAAAAAGAGGGAAGGTAATATAGATGAAGTAAAGCATGAACAGAGGGGTAATAAAAAGCACCACGCAGACAGACAGAGAGGGTCAGACTGGCTGAGTAGCAGCAGCCTCTCCAGTCTTGTGGGAGTTTTTTTTTATTTTTATAAATAGGTCATTGTCTGACCTGCATTATGGTACCATAGCCATGTCATAATCACACCATTTTGTGGAGCATTGTGCCCAGTTCAGCCTCTTATTACCACATAGCTTCACAAGAAACCCTTTGTTGCACACACACTCACAGAATTAGGCAAAAGATAGTATTTGCCTCCAGAACTTACAGCACCAACAATGCCTGTCTAGGATCTGTTTAGGAAAGATGGCTTTCGACAACTGCTGCATCACTGTCTGTGTGGAGGGGAAGTCCAGTATATTTGCAACCAGACACCTTATTATCGGTTCACACAAGCTCTCACATATTTGGCCATCAATCACAGCAGGAGGGTGGGCAAAAACAGCCCTAATGTTGACGGTGACGCAAGTGATAAGGATGAAAAGAAGATGACGCCGAGAGCTGCAACGGCACTCTTGGCAGATAGGTGGGCAGTGCTAATTGATGGGCTGCTAGCTGTGTGCTCTGTTTTGCTACGCATTGATCAGGGGAAAAGACCAAGGCACAGCAGGGCTGCCCAACCTGCCATTTGGAGACGGACAATCATTAGGACCCCCAGAACACCTGCTGCCTGCAGAGGAGATAAGTTAAGAGGCTGACGGATAAATACAGAGAGACAGGCTAACAAGTAAACTAACAACAAGGTCTAGCATCGCCTTCACTAGGCAGGTGAGGAATAAATTGGGAAGATAAGAGACTAAAACGGGTGGGGTCAGTGAGTAAGTCAGCTCTCAGCAGGATACTGACTTAATGAGACGAACACAAGGAAACAGACTCATATTGAGACTGAGAGGATAATATAATGAGCAAGGAGCATCAGTCTAAGAGCTCCTCTTTTACGTTTTATTACCTCAGGTACTGGCGAGACAATGGACAATAAAATATGATACAGGAAGTCCAGTGTGATCCCTGTGTTTGAAAAAACGATCAGACACCAAATGAGGATGAGGAAGTATTTTTTGCTCTTGTGGAAAGTTATCACAGTGGCAATCAGTTTATCTTTCATCGTGGTAATCGTGAGGTAAACGGTAGAAATATGGAGTTCGGTTACAAAAGAATCTACCAGGAATGTGCAACCTGCATGTATTTGATTGGTCAACGTGGGCAAACAAAACATCTACATTTACAGGTGCTGTTTAAAAGGCAAAAGTCTAAAAAGGCAAAATTCGAAAAGATTGAAAGATCCACACATTGTACTGACAGCTCCCATTGTCTACGAATATTTATGTTAGATAGAAGCAGTGCTGATACTAGAAAAGTGAGTAAAATGCTAGTTTGCAGGGTTGAAAGCTGCTTCGCACTACTTCTCCTACTGTAACAAGATTCATTCAGAAATACTTGATATAACAACCTAATATTCATCATGTCATACTGCTATACTTTAGACCAAGAGTCAAAATCTTCAGCTGTAGGCAAAAGCATTAAAGGTTTGAAAGTTATGAAATGATGAAAAAGTTAAATGTATAGGCACCCTTTACATTCCTCATTTCTCTTTCCATTTCTCCCCTCTGGGCATTTTCACATGAATTGAAAAGAAGCGCTCTCTTTGTGTGTGTGTGTGTGTGTGTGTGTGTGTGTGTGTGTGTGTGTGTGTGTGTGTGTGTGTGTGTGTGTGTGTGTGTGTGTGTGTGTGTGTACTGTAACTTCTGATCTCAGGGAAGCACTATGATAATGTACATCAGTCATGTGGGGGGAATTGGTTCTACATCAAAAGACTATAAAGAAATGTGACAGGATAGTTCACACTTCAATCTATCAATTCCTACTTTCAGGTGAACCATGTTTGAAGGTAAGACATTGATCACTGCCCTAGCACATACCTTTGTCCCAGAGTTCCCATCAGCACCGTAAAATTACAGGCAAAGGACATGGAAGAAAGTCAGCGTAGGGCTGGGCGATTAAACTGCAATATTTAACAATCTCAGAGACTGAGAAGGAGAAGTTGAAAATTCATGAGATTCCCATTTGTGATTGAACCATATTGAGGCTACACTGAACGTAGTCATTTCCTACAAAATATGCAGTCGGGAGAAAGATCAGGAGAGGACAGAAAAGTACGGGAAGAGACACTTTTATCAGAAACACATTACCATACATACATTAATATATTTCCATGGAACTTTTCCAGAAAACTTAAATGTAGTTCCTATAGGCAGTATATAAACTTTTAAGAAGGTTTGTAACTTACTATAAAGGAGTCGTAAGGAGTTTTTATCATTATATTTGTAAACAGATAATAAATGACAATGTGTCTTGATAAGAGAATTTATAATTGTTTATAAATATTGTACATTTATAAACACAAACAATATCCTCGTAGCTGCTTATAACTACATTATAGCGTGCTATAAACAATTTATTAAATGTTTATACACCGCTTAAAAATGCTAAATATGGGTCGTTAAAGTAAAGATCTCTGTATATTTTTTATTACTTTTTCAAAGAAAAAAAAAAATGATAATTTTCTGATGTTTGGTTGGTTGATGTTATCTGTTAACCTACATATATATAACCCAGAGACTGTATATTTATCAACTTAAAAACACAATTTTCTCGTCACCTATGTGCTATTGTAGCATTAATGGAAAAACTGTGGATTTTTCAAAACAATTTTGTAGCCTAATAAGAAAGTGGCAAATTCCTGGAAGGCCAAATGATAAACAGAAGGCATAATGTTTATTATCTGTTGAGTTATCCTCGGGCTCTGCCGTTTCCCTAAACAAAAGGAATGGTGCTACAAAGCTTAGGCATGTGTCTACTCCGGCTATTAAAAAGAGATCACAGATTGTGACTCAACCAGCGCACATAAACACATAGACAGGGTGGTCCAACATGCTTCTGGCTCTGTCTGTTGGTGTGTGTGTGTGTGTGTGTGTGTGTGTGTGTGTGTGTGTGTGTGTGTGTGTGTGTGTGTGTGTGTGTGTGTGTGCTTTTGGTCTCTTCCCAGAAATGTGCAGCAGTAAACAGACGAAGAGGCACAGATGTAACATTACCACTACCACTGGCTGGGAGCATTAACAGTGACACACAACGCAATGCAATGCAACACAGCTCATACTTCCTCTCTTTTTCATGTTTGCTTGTGTGTGCAAGCATATACTGCATGTCACTGCACATATCTCAAAGGGGCAAGGGAAAAGATGAAAAAAAGAAAAGAAAAAACATGCAATCAGAGATACAGAGGCTGCAGAGAGAGCAACCATGGGGCCCCCAGAGAGCTGGCCTGCTTGGACTGGGAGCCTCTGGTGGTCCCCCGGGGGCTCAAGGGGCCCTAACCCTTCACTCTTTCTTCCCTGACACTAACCAGACACAGCAGCACAAACACATACAACGATGGGGGGTGTGTGTGTGTGCTCTGTGTCTGTATATATGAGAGAGAGAGAGCTAGACGCAGACATCAAGAGGTGGAGAGAGGGAGGGAAATGGAGGGGGAGACAGAGGAAAAAAAAAAAAGGGAGACATTAACACATAAGCAGAATGCGCTCGGCTTAAACCCACAGATTCGAGCATTTGACGATTTTTTTTTTCTTCTTATCCTCCTCTCAGTCTCTCCCTCGTAAAAGAGAGCAATTACATGTCCAGGACAATCCCACATTAAACAAACATTAGTTCTCTCTCCAGAGCCAGACTCGGCCAAATTACATTGTTTCCAGATGCATATCGCAAGCCCACCCTCTCTCCAAACCCCCCTCACCTCCTGCTTGTTTCTCCATCTATTGTTCTTCGTCTCTCCTCGTGTTCTGCTCCTCTTTATCGCTCCCTATAGTTCCCTAAACTTCCAGAGTAAAGATGAGAGTTTGTGAATAAGACCAGAGCAGGCTGCTTTCAATTACACTGCCACATCCACTACTACCGGAGGAGGAGAGGAGGGCCAGGGATGTGGAGAAAATAAAAGGAGTCGACGCAACTTCATTAAGATGCCACATCCTCAAAACCTATAACTAACCTAGGCCAGTGACAAGCTATGCATGAGGTTTTATGTAAATCATGCTGATGACAGAGGGTAGAAACAAATGGCTTGTCCGCTAAGTCTTAGCTTCTAAATAACATTTTCAACCAATGTCTTGTATGGAATAACCTTTCATATTTGCAATTTTTATAGCTGTTTTTCTTCCATCTATGATTCCTCCATTTCTATGAACAGATGAGACGACAGATATTTGCTCAATATTTAGTCAACATGCAAAAAGACAGTTTAAGTCCTCATTGTCACATACATTCAAAAATCAACCAGCGTAACCATTGATGACAGAATCGGACTAAAGTCCACAATAGAAAATTCACCCCAGCATAAATATCTGCTCTGTTGTATATTTCAGTCTTCTTTTAAAGGATCCGATCAGTAGAGCAGAAATGATCTTCAGAAAACATAATCTGCTGCTATATTTGTAATAAATAAGTAAAAATAGCAATAGTCTATACTCTCAACTGTGAGGATGTGCTGCTTTCCTTTGGTATATGTGATGGTAAACTGAATATCTTTAAGTTTCTTGGAGTGTTTCTTGGACAAAATAAGCCATGTGAAGATGTCTCGTTTGGCTCTGGGAAGTGGTGGTTGCTATTTTCACCATTTTTTCTGACATTTTACAGAACAAACAATTAATTAATTAATTTATTAATAAAACAATGCAGATTGATGATGAAATTCTAAGCAGCATCCCTACTGATTTGAAACCCTCTGTGAATGCTGTGCTTTGAGCTTAATGCTAACTTTAGCTTTCAAAGAAGCTCACAGTGACATGCAAACATGTTTTGCAGGTTCACCATCTTAGGTAAGCCTTTTAGCTTACAAATATTTGCTTATTAAACAAAAAGTACAGCGGGGGATCATGGTAATGTCGTTTGTTTTGCTGCGATTTGGTCATAAACGAAAAGTTCACCCTCAGGTCCCCAACCTCCTGAACAGAGACCTTACCAGAACTTACCAAATACTCAAAAACACCACTGACTAAGACCAAGATGTTGTTTACAACCAAATACGTGAGAAAAGCCAATTGTGCACTCTGCTGTCCAAGACACAATTAAGCTGAATTTATGTCTCACGGTGTTTTTTATGTGTGTACTCATGCTCAGAAGGCAAACATTACAGCATGTTCCTTTTAATCCAGAGATGTCAATAAAGCGGAAAGTCGACCTCTAGCTGTGAACAATAAGCCACGGCAACCCTTGTAGACATGGGATCCAATGTCATACGAGTTAGTATAGTCTAAGCTGAAGGATAAACAGCCGTATCAGAAAAGTTGACCAGCTCTGTCTTAAAAGTCTATGACCTAGACTGGATGTCAGACAATTTTCTAGGAACAAAACACTCATTGTAAAATTCCCATGAAATAATCCTTTTGGAAATGTGCCCAGCGCCCTTGAGCAACACCCAAAGCAGGAGTAATGTTGTGTAGTCGACCTCGAACTTTGACCTCCAAGTGTGTGTTCATGTATTTGTCTTGTTATTGTTGTCACAATCGTTATATTCACAGAGTGCACACTCTTATGCAAAACAGCTGAATGGAATGATATCTTTAACAGACAGGATTTAATGAAGGCAAAGTAATCTCTCTTTATGTTTATCTTTTCCGTTTTCACTCATATATGCTGGGTGTTTATGCATGCGTGTAAATAAAACTGAGCATTAAAATAAGCCCCGAAGGCAGGAAGCATCAAAACAAAGCTGGATAATTGCATTGTATATGTTTTCATAAGTGTGTGTGTGTGTGTGTGTGTGTGTGTGTGTGTGTGTGTGTGTGTGTGTGTGTGTGTGTGTGTGTGTGTGTGTGTGCATAGATGTCTGTTTTTAAGAGGGCCTCATCAGACAGCCGCAGCATGGTTGAAGGAGCACTCAAATACACTCACGTTTCCACAACACCTAGGGGCATCTATGGGGACCTCCGAATACATCTCCATTCCCCAAACACACACACACACACACACACACACACACACACACACACACACACACACACACACACACACACACACACACACACACACACACACACACACACACACACACACACACACACACACACACACACACACACACACACAGAGAAATATGTTTACGCACACACACTTATCTAGGACCAAGCAAATCTAATGAGACAGCGAGACTGAGATGTACACAGACAAACCCGAGGCAGAAGTGCCTGAGCACAAATACAGACGGTTATACAGTCAACAGTCAACAGAGTGTACTCAGGTGTGGCGTCCTAACAAGATCCATAGATACTTCATTGCATTGGGATGTGACGCACACAAAATGTATGGTCACATTTTTGTTTATTTGATTAATATATGATGTAATGTACTGTTAGTTAAAATATTCAATGAAATAGAATAATCTATTATACTAACTTCCTCAGAAGTATATTTCAACCTATGGCCAATAGGTGGCCGTGCAGCGCTGTGGTTTAGTATGTGCGCGCGCAACGTCTTCCCATAGCCCGGGAAAACTACCAATGAAGACGCCACAGAACTGCCTGCTTCTTCATTTATTCCTGTTTTCACAGGTTAGTAATATATGTAAATACAAAATAAACACGATTTAAATAGAGACCAATGTTTATAGAACAATTGTTAAAATTTGTGTTTCATTTATTTGTTTCACGTGAGTTCGGTATTAAGACTGACTGTCGGATCACACTTGCTAAATGATATGTACATTTGGTTAAATGCTCCTGCACATAATAATATTTGTAAATAATGAAGTGATATAAATCTGTATGTTCAATGAGTTGTGTCACACTGAGTATGTTGGTTTAATGTGACCTGTTGTGCCTGTTTGTTAGCCTGTGTTAGCGTCGTTCGTCGTATTGTTAGAGCGGCGCCGCCATTGTTAAAGATCCTTGTTGTCACCTACACCACAGTAGCTGTGGGTCCATTTTTGCTGTTGTGGAACGGTTAGAGAGGGTTTTATGCCCAGTTGTCCCAGCTAAATTAACTGGATGGAGTGATTAAGTGGGATAGTGAATATATGAATGTGTGAATGTTGCTTATTTAAGTTGTTGTACATTTATGTGATTTTGTGAAAGACAATGCACTTGAAAGAAATATGTAATAAACATAGCCCGGGAAAACTACCAATGAAGACGCCACAGAACTGCCTGCTTCTTCATTTATTCCTGTTTTCACAGGCACACATCATCTGCACACAGGCTCTCTAGCACTGAGACCTGTAACAGATTTTTGGGGGCTCGTCCGGGATCGGCAGTGCTAGGTGATCCAACAACTGCTGATCCAGTGATACATGAACCTTGGGCCAGAGTGACGCCACGTTGCCAGACGAGGGGTACTACGAGTGTGCGGCTGCCAGGGTGAGGGAACCAGCAGAGTGGAATCCAAGCCAAGAGAGCGCAACTCTACAGTGTCAGGGCGTCAACAACGTGCGGCATGTCTGACAACGAGAGAAAGAGACTTGTTTGGACAATAAAGAAAGGACTCCACAGCCTGACAGCTGAAGAGATCTTCAAGCTCGCTCAAGACATTGAACCAGTTGATGAGCTTGAATCAGATAAGTTGGATGAAAATGATGAGGAGAGTTGTTTTGAATATTTGTCTGCTTATATGTCTAGCAACTCCCTATTGATGTTAGAAGATGAGGGTATGTCATGGTTACTGGACCTGAAAGATAAAGTAGACCAGATTATAAACACAGTCCACACACCTTCATACTCATCTAACTCCAGAACCGAGGAGCAGCCCACCCAAACCAGTAGGCTACACACTGATCACTCACCTCACTACATTCCTCAGTCCAGCACAGAACAGCACACACACGCAGGTGAGACTATGATAGCTTTAAGAGACCTCCCACTACTACAGCGTAGGGAATTTAAAATACATGGAGGGCAGGTAGGGGACACTGCTTCAGATATTAGCTATAACAGCATCTGCAAACAAGTAGACGAGGGACTGAGGGAGCGACACACAGAGAATGAGATCATCAGAGGAGTGCTGCGCATCATTAAACCAGGAAACTTCAGAGATATGCTCACGAACAAAGAAGAAATGACTATCACAGAGCTAAAAAGTTTCCTCCAGTCTCATATTGGCGAGAAGAGCAGCACAGAGCTTTTTCAAGAACTGATGTGTGCGAAACAACATGAACACGAGACACCTCAGCAGTTCTTATACAGAACAATTGGACTAAAGCAGAAGATAAGATTCACATCCAGACAATCCAACTCTGTGGTAAAGTATGATACCTCCACAGTACAGTGTGTGTTCCTTAACACCATCTACCAAGGTCTAGGTGAGAAACATGAGGATGTGAGGCGAGACCTAAACCTCTTCTGTCCGACTGCACCGTGTCTGATGAATCCCTACTAAGGCAAGTTATCAAGACTACAAGTGAAGAAAGTGAAAGGAAGTGCAGACTGGGTCGCAGCTCCATTCGCAGGGTGACTCAGGCCCACAGTACTCATGCTGAACCTGAAAAGACAAACAAAGGCGATAAGAATACTGAAACTGAAAGTAAGGACAAGACAATTCAGAGACTAATGGCCCAGGTCGAGGCCTTAACCCAGACCATGGACTCATTCAAACAACTTAGGACACAAACACAGGCGCCTCAACAGCCATATTCACCCATGTATAAGTATCCCACAGACAACGCTAGGTCACAGAGGAGACAAAGACCCTTTGGATGCCCTCAGTGTATAGAACAAGGTCTGCCTAACTGTAGCCATTGTTTCGCTTGTGGAGGAGAAGGTCACCGTGCTGTGGGTTGCCTGCAGAAGTCAAAGCAGTCGGGAAACGGGCCTCGGTCATGGCAGAGGGACGACCTGTGACCGCATTAAAGACCAAGTCCTATGACAGTGATGTTCTGACGTCAAAATCTGCCGATGTCAGTTCAGTCGCTTCCCCTCAGCTGTCCAACAAAACACAACCAGTCACAGAAAAAGTAGCTCCACTCATAGGACGCAGATCCCTGCTAAAATGCAGTGTGGCTGGCTATGCTGTCACAGTTCTGTTAGACACCGGAGCAAACGTGAGTATCCTTGATCGCACCTGGAAAGATAAATATTTACCCTGTCAAGATATTCGACCTCTCAGTGAGCTCATTGACCAGGAACTGGATGTGCTAGCCATCACAGGAGACGAAGTACCCTACGATGGATGGGTTGAGGTAATAGTCAACCTACAAGGCAACAACGACCCTGACCTGTCTATTCGAGTGCCTTTCCTGGTGAGTCGTTTACAGCTAGAAAGACCATTGATTGGATTTAATGTAATTCAAGAGCTGATCATGGGACAACAAAGCAGACCCAAAGTCTTGTCTATCCTCACCAATCTTCTTGCTGGGGCCATGGAAATTGACAGTGTCAAAGCTGAGGCAATAGTGAGTTTTGTACAGACCGAGAGACCAGATGATGAATATACTACTGTGAAGGTCGGTCTGAGAGGGGCCATCATCCATCCTGGAGAAATTGCCTATGTCAAATGTCAGGTCCCAGACAATTTTCATTCCACTGACTCGCTTGTGTTATTTGAACCCAAATTCAACAGCTTGCCATTAGAGAGGCTAGACATCGGTGAGGGGCTAATGGAAATTTGTCAGTCTGACAGGCCCTATGTTGAAGTGCCTATAGGAAACCACACAGAGCAGGACGTGATCCTGCCCAGCAGGACAGTTATTGGCAGTATTGAGCCTATTGAGAAAATAATAGAAGTAGCCAAGCCGGAGTGTCACAAGAAACATCAAAACCCAGTACATGGTGCTGACTATTCATCCACAACTAAGTTAAGCAATGGCAACTCAACCACACTGTGGCACCCTTCTGTTGACATAAGCCATCTAACAGAAGAACAACAGAAGGAAGTCAAACAAATGCTGTATGAAGAATCTGGAGCTTTTGCTCAGGATGATGATGACATCGGATGCATCCCCAGTCTCCAAATGGGCATCAACCTTAAGGATGATATTCCTGTCCAGCAAACCTATACATCAATTCCAAAGCCACTCTACAAGGAGGTCAAGGAATATGTACAGGATCTGCTCGCTAAAGGATGGATAGTGAAGTCAAAGTCACCATTTGCTGCTCCAGTGGTCTGTGTTAGAAAGAAAGATGGGACACTCAGACTGTGTATTGACTACAGACGACTCAATCAAAAGACTGTGCCCGACCGACACCCCTTACCTCGCATTCAAGACCTAATCGACACCCTTGGAGGTAATAGCTGGTTCACCATTCTGGACCAAGGAAAGGCCTATCATCAGGGCTACATCGCTGAGGGGTCTCGTCACATGACAGCATTTGTCACACCCTGGGGCCTATATGAATGGGTGAGGATCCCATTTGGCCTCTCCAATGCTCCAGCTGCCTTTCAGAGAAGCATGGAGGAAATGCTGGACAGTCTGCGGGATGAATGCTGTATTCCCTACCTGGACGATGTCCTTTGTTATGGCGAATCCTTTGGAGATCATGTTGAGGGGGTAAGGCGGGTCCTGAGAGCTCTGCAGCGGCATGGTGTGAAGCTCAGACCAACAAAATGTGAGCTATTTAAGCATGAAGTCAGATATGTTTGGTCTCCGCAGAGGGAGTAAGGATAGACCCGAAGGATCTGGATGCTGTCCTAGCTCTGAGGGAGAACACGGTAGGAGATGTCAGAAAGCTACTGGGATTCCTCAGTTATTATAGGACATACATCCAAGACTTCTCTCGCATTGCCAAACCCATCTATGAACTGCTGCAGGTAAAAGGGAGCACAGCAGAAAACCAACCGAGGACACAGAAAAGAGGGAAAGGTGTCCAGCTCTCTTCAGGTCCCCAGTCAAGTGGACGGTGGAGCACCAGGGTATCCTCCACCAGCTCATTAACACGCTTACCAACCCACCTGTATTAGCATACCCTGATTTTGACCTGCCCTTCACAGTACACACCGATGCCTCAGAGCAAGGTCTAGGAGCGGTGCTCTACCAGCGCCAGGAAGGAAGGCTGAGAGTCATCGCCTATGGTTCAAGGACTTTGTCTCCAGCAGAGAAGAACTACAGGCTTCACTCTGGCAAGCTTGAGTTCCTCGCTTTGAAATGGGCTGTTTGTGAGAAATTCAGGGACTACCTGTTTTATGCGCCCCACTTCACAATCTACACCGACAATAACCCACTAACATATGTCATGAGCACGGCCAAACTAAACGCTGTTGGTCACAGATGGGTAGGTGAACTTGCGGACTTCCGGTTTGATGTCAAATACCGACCAGGAAAGAGCAATGTTGATGCCGACACCCTCTCCCGTCTACTACTGGACATTGACAGATATGTGGCAGTGTGCACTGAAGAATTGTCTAAAGAAGCGGTATTTGCAACATGGGAAGGTAGCCAGGCTGCCGAGAAACAAGACATTGCTTATGTGGCAGGATAATCTTGCACAAGATCCAGAACCACATGGGATGGAACATCTTTACCATTAACCATGATGAGCTGGTCAAAGCTATCATTTTCTTCAAAAGCTGAGTATATTTCAACCTATGGCCAATAGGTGGCCGTGCAGCGCTGTGGTTTAGTCTCGCGACTCTGGAGTTGTATGTTCGCGAGCCAATTTTTCCCATAGCCCGAGGAAAACTACCAATGAAGACGCCACAGAACTGCCTGCTTCTTCATTTATTCCTGTTTTTACAGGTTAATATATATATGTAAATTAAAATAAACAATTTAAATAGAGACCAATGTTTATAGAACAATTGTTAAAATTTGTGTTTCATGTATTTGTTTAGGTGGCAACGTGAGTTGGTATTAAGACTGACTGTCGGATGCTAACGTTAGCTTAGCTAAATGATAGAATAGCAGTACATTCCCCTGGGTTTTCATTTATTCCTGCACATAATAATATTTGTAAATAATTAAGTGATATAAATCTGTATGTTCAATGAGTTGTGTCACACTGAGTATGTTGGTTAAATGTGACCGAAAGATGTATATTAGTGTTGTGCCTGTTTGTTAGCCTGTGTTAGCGCTCGTTCGTCGTATTGTTAGAGCGGCGCCGCCATTGTTAAAGATCCTTGTTGTCACCTACACCACAGTAGCTGTGGGTCCATTTTTGCTGTTGTGGAACGGTTAGAGAGGGTTTTATGCCCAGTTGTCCCAGTTATATTGACTGGATGGAGTGATTAAGTGGGATAGTGAATATATGAATGTGTGAATGTTGCTTATTTAAGTTGTTGTACATTTATGTGATTTTGTGAAAGACAATGCACTTGAAAGAAATATGTAATAAACATAGCCCGGGAAAACTACCAATGAAGACGCCACAGAACTGCCTGCTTCTTCATTTATTCCTGTTTTCACAGGCACACATCTGTATTCAGGCTCTCTAGCACTGAGACCTGTAACAGGGACAACATCATTTTCACTGTATTCATTTAAACTCTACTTCTAAGTCACTGCTGTCGTAGTGTTAAGATTTCAATTTCAGATAGAGACTGATGTTCTAGAGAAATGTTCAATATTACTTTGGCATCCAATTTTATGAAAGCTCAATACTTTCATTAAATATCATTCTACAAGTGGAGACTCTATTTCCGTACAAACTGTGTGGGATGTGAGCTGCAAAAGTAATGAGAGGAAGACAAAAGGATTGGAGTAGACGGAGCTGCAGACTGCGACTCGATGCTGGGGACTTAAATTTGAATTGAAAATGTAGAAACAGCGTCAAACTGTGCACCATATCCTCAAATGAATCCCAGTGAGTACCTAAACTGGTCGACGCTACTGGTGCCAGTAGCGACATGTGGAGTTGTCTCAGTGTGTTTTACAGCAGACTAAGAGAGACATCAAAAAACATTTCAAAATCTGTGACTGTATTGCCTATTTCTCACCTTAAATGTTTTCAGACGAACATTTTATTGAACTGTTTTGCTGTAAAATGAGAAAGTTTGCTCCTGTTAGAGGGCGATGATTGGTATTCATTCGACCGTTTTCAACATGGCAGCTGGGTCACAAACTTTCTCATTTTACAGCGAGCACACTAAAACATGTTTCTGAATACATTATACATAAAAAATGGGCAATACAGTAGCATTACCTTAAATCATATTTGATCAGTGATGCCTAGTTTGATTGGAGTTTACCGGCAGTGATTGACAGCTGTGTTAGACAATCCTCGGCTCTGATTGGTTGGTTCAGGCGTGGTGGAATCTTGCAAATTCAAGTAGTAGGCAGGGTCACCTGATTTTTTTCCCACAAATGATCTGCCTCATGTACTACTGTCAGGATTTAGTGACAATTTGAGCCAATATGATGAAAATTTATCTTTAAAGTGTATTTGTTATCTTGTGATTATCAATTTAGTTTTCTTGTGTTAAAACGTAATTATTCAATTATATGTAATCTAGCTTTGGCAAAAATACACCTGGAACATTCCTGCCAATGAAGCTTGTTTGAATCTGAATTAGAGAGAGAGAGAGAGAGAGAGAGATAGAGAGAGAGAGAGAGAGAGATACTCACATAGTCGGGCAAGGCTGTGTTGTCTCCCTGTCTGCCTCTCAGAGACTGTGTTGCCTGCTCCAAAACCTTGTTGTGCTTTTTGGAAAGCAAAGCAAACAAACTGCAGGAGAGAAACAGAGAGAGAGAAAGAGAGAGAAAGAGAGGGGAAAAGGAGTGAGAGCGTCAACCACAGATGAATGATACACTTCACAAAATAATCAAAATACACAGTCGTCATACTGCACATGCTAACCAGTAATTAATTTGCTGTAAATACTCAAACAGTGCTCTTAACTCAGTGTAACTGAAGAGAGAAGCCTTTATTTAAGACTGATCATTATTGGAGACAGATCTGTTTTGCTTTATAAATGAGGCCTTTCAAATAAATCATAATAATTAGTTCTGGAATAACAAAATAATCATGAAATTGGCAGGAGACAGCTTAAGAAATGATGTGTCAAAATAATAAACGTTAAGTTTATCATCAATTCACAATCACAACTCTGTTTTCCGACCTTGCTTTTATTTGACCTGCACAGGTCACAGGCTGGTTGGTTACTTTTTGAAAAATGTCCAGGATTTGTACCAAGTGTGTGTTTGTTTGTTGCCATTGTAGGCGACAGTCTGCCATTTGACCCACAAGTTAACTGCCTTGCCCTACCCTTATTGTGTGTGTTTGTATGCGTTTGTGTACAGTTATCTGGATGGGATTGCATGATTGAATGTGATGGCTGGACATGGACATGCAGTACATCAAGAGTCCTAGAGTATGCTTGGGCAACCTTGGGTAGCAATAAAGTGGGTCAATACACACACACACACACACGCACACACACACACACACACACACACACACCATTGTAGGCACAGTGTTGACGCCACCGTTAACTGATTCACTCAACATGTGTGATCAAGCAAGAGACTTGATAGAAATCACTTCTTTAAGGTAACTTTTTAATGCAAAAAAACAACTGGCTGTCACTTTGAGTTGTTTTTAAACTCTCAAAGCTAAAATAACAAGTTTTACTATATTGATTTGACAATTTTTTTTTATATTTTTCTTTTGTTGACCTCTTTATCACATTTCTTTTTATGGATGACAGGTTTTTTTCTCAGAGTCTCATATTGTATTCATTCGGTGTTTATCATCATAATAATTAGTGACCTTCTGTTTTAATTACAACATTTTAATAGTCTTTCCAGGCCCCCCCCAAGGCTGTTGAAAGTTTAATTTGTGTGTCAATCAAGAAATAAAATTACAGAATAAATTAAATTCAATGACAGCAAAGGGCTAAAGGAAACTCAGTTAAGCCCCTCAGAGCAACACCTGTCCATCCGTCAGCACTGGAAAACACACAAAGAAAAAGTCTCAGCATTTATTCTTTCGGGCTAATTGGCCAAATGATAGCTGAATGGAGATATCTGAGCAGCTATGAGGAGGTCTACTTGTTATCTACAGACCTAATGTCAATTAGCCACAACTACTTAATGGGACCTTTTGTACTATCTAGTCAGCTTTTTTCAATTTCAAATGAGACCACCGGCCAAGTTCCACCTGGGACATTTGCCCACAATAATGTCCCTCATCGGGGCCGAGGCAGTGACGGACGCGGCCCGGGAAACGGGGACACAAGAGGATTTCCACACTGCTGGCCTGATCCCAAAATCAGTTATGAGGCCGAAGTAACGACAGATGTGGTGTCCCCCCCCCCGACACACTGAATATGTATAGGCGCTCTGTTTCTACCAGTTCAAAGGATCCTTTTTTATCTGGAAACACACAGTGAGTGGATGTGTGCCGTACATATAAATCTGTAAGTGGACATTTGTACGTTACACATTAATGTGGAGGCTTGCATCAGTGTTCAAAATGATGTTTCCGTTATAAATGTGCTCAGATTTTGAGAGAATTTGGGATATTTCAAAAAAAGTCAATAAGAAAGTACATTTTGGTTATTTATTGTAATATATGCAAGAAGATGCACAATAAAGATTATATATTCAATACCAAAAATGGTATTTATGTCCATAAAATGAACTACTATGTCTTTTTCTTTTTTCCTTGTGTACTTGTGTGTTTGACCAGCAGCCTTAGTGATTTAGAGTGGAGGTGACATGCAACAAGGGCCCTGGTCTGGACTCAAACAAGGGGGGCTGGGTTATGTCTACCGTCAACACCCAATCTATATTTATTCTTTCATTTTTGTACGTTATACTACAGTGCAGGCATGTAATGGAGAGCAGCAACGTGGCATAAATACTTCCTCTACAGTAAAAGACAAAAGGAGGAACCACCTGTTTCTTTCAGACGGTATCACATCTGATTAAATATGCCAATGGTTGCTTTTTCATTTTACGCTTTTTTCCCCAAAACAACAAAACAACTAAAACCTTTACATATTTCAGAGATGAAATTTGCGTTCAAATAAGTTTAGGTAAGTTAACTGTGGACTAGAGCTGAAACAATTAAAAGATTCTTAAATATTATATAGTTTTTTACAAAAGGAAATGAACAGTTTACTATTTTGATATATTCTTTAATCATTCTAGTGATTTTAAAGAAAACATTTAGGCCCCAGCTTGTCCAATGTAAATAAGAAGTCACTGTTGGCCAAGAAAACTAGTAATGGAATCTTTTGCTATTTGCTGACATTTTCAGACCAAACAATTAATCTAGAGAGTCATTTGTGGATTAATCGCACAAACGAGGATGTGTGGTGACGGAGGAGACTGTGGATACGGAGCCAGGAACAATGCAGCAGAACGGGAGTATTGATTGTGGGAGGGAATGAATAGAAATCAAAAGGGAAAGATGTGAGGTGGTGGTTGTGATGGTGATGGAGGCAATAGAAACCCATTTCTGCCTGTAAATAAACAGCAACAACTGAATTAAGTAGCAGAGTTCAGCACTGCCTGGCAGACAATTGCTAAATTCCTGTCAGGAAATTCCCTTTATCTAGCCAGTTCAGCCCAGCCTGGGGCATCATAGTCATCATCATTATCATCATCATCATCAGACATGGAGTCAGTTGCTCTGTATCACTACAGGACAGACGTGTACACATTCACAGACGGTGTTCCTCTCTGACTCAAAACACCAGAGAGTCACCGATACCAATACCGAGAGAGAGAGAGAGAGAGAGAGGGAGAGAGAGAGAGAGAGAGAGAGAGAGAGAGAGAGAGAGAACCAGGCAGCGTGATAAGAGGATCCTTGAGTGTGCGTGGATGTGTGCACGTCTTCAGGGAAGGAAACATTCCTTCCTGTGTGTCTGAAGTTCACAAACAGACATGAATGACTTGATGGTTTGAACATTGTCCTCTAAAGTCTTCCGTCTCCTCATGGGCCAAATCCGTCCCCTCAGTTACATAATGTTATTCTCTACACAGGCACACCGCTCTCTCAATATTTCATTTCTTAGTCTCTTCTGCTGTACTGTGTAGTTACTATAACAATCTTTAAAATGAATAAACATTCTTGTGTGTGAACTTGAATTGTTGTCTTTGGGCAATTTCTGTCTCTCTTTTGGCGTCTTTGTTTGCCTCACAGATGAATATTGTGTCAAAGCCTGCCGCTTAACTTGAGGCAGCATTTGAAGTGATACACACAACTTAAATTGCTGATTTCTGTACGTGAATCTACACAAATGTCAGAAGGCATGTTATCTCCTGTGCTATACTCTAGATAGAGCAGACTTTATTCACATTCAAGCCCTGAGGAAGGCCTCTGGCTCAAACACATTAACTGCTTTGATGGTGTGCCAGCTTTTCCCGCCTCATCAGCTGGTTTATATATCTTAAAACACACAGTTTCTCTCTCTGAGATGCAAATTTGTTGTCTTTTTTATTCAAAATTGTCAGCCAGAAAGGAAGCACATTCTGCACAGTTAGAGTTGGGGGTCGGAGATATGACGATGCTAAGAGACTTGCCATACTTTTTATCATGTGGTAGTATTTCTTTTAGCATCCTTAGATATATAAGACCATTCCTGGAAATGTTGCAAGTCAAAGAGCAGGACTGTTTCAAGGCAATATTCTATATTTATATGCCTTTTGGCATATAAATATAGAATATTGTGATGAAGTGTGTTTTCTTGTAATCTGATTTTGTGGTATTAAATTCACTGGATTAGCCACAAACAGGCCTCCCGAAATATTTTGATATAAAAGGTGAAGATCGAGATTCTAACGTTACATTTTGTTTCAAACCACATGTGCTATTCTACCAAGGTAAAGAGTAGAACAAGAGAGAATAGGTTGGATGGACAGTGGAATAATGGAGGATAAAAGCTACCAAATAAAATTCTAGCATCCTCTTTTCTGCTCTGTTGTAAAGTTACAATATGTCCTCACCTGATGATGCGCTGGGCAGCGTACTGGTGGAGACATCGAAACTGGGCTGACATGTTGGCAAGTGCAGCAAGACAGTTGGTGTGGAGGTACTTATCCTGGGGAGGATGCACACACAAACATACATTTAACCTGATGTGACTGTTAAACCGTAAATTACTCTGTTATTTAAATCTTTACAGCAAAAGCCATATGTGGATTCATTACTCATTTTAGGTTTCTGAATGCATTGCTATTTACTTTGCAAGTGCACAAACGGTGTTAACACATGCTAAACTTACCCTTGTCCGGGTCATGTTGAACTGGATGGTGCGGATGACCACCAGGATGAGCAAACTGCCAAGCGAGATCTCTGTCAACGTTCTCTCCGAGTACCACGTGACGTTCTTCAATACCTGAGAGAGGGAGAGACCCACAGGAATGAGACATATCTGTTGAAAACATCAGCAATTATTCACAATTATCGCGAGTAAAGGAAGGCTGCAGTGGCAATGATTGAAATGTGAACATTGTGTAATAAAGTGTTTCTACCCACCACCTCATGGATGGAGCGGTTGAAGGAGTCGTCCTCTGTGAGGATGAGAAGGATAATGAGGGCCATGTAGACGTGATGAGAATTTCTGTCCTCCACGTGGTAAAGGATCTCCAGGATGGGTAACACCTGAGAGGAAGAGTGGGAGAGCAGGAGGAAGGTCTGAGCATGTTTGTAGATATAGGTGCATAAATGACATTCATTAAACCCTTGTTACCAGATTTCACAATTAAATAGCGTGAGGAGACAAAATTGCTAAGTGAACTGAAAAGCTTTGTTCTACAAAGAATAAGGTATGCACAATCAAAAGTGTGTCCTTTGTATTCTTCTTCTCAGGGAAAGGAAGCTTTTGTTGTTTTGCCAAGGGGCTTTGTTGAAGCTTAATCTAACAACTAGCTGAGTAAAATTGTATTAAGACAGTCGTACATTGAGCCTTGTTACTATAACAGTGTTTCCACCTGTGGTCCAAACTGAGTACTAAGTAAAAGGGACAACAAAAGAGTAAAAACAGCACTGCATATGCTAGTTTAAATTTACATTATTTACCAATTCATGGCTGCTACACTGTAGGTGCAGGCCGACGTTATATTCAGAAGTATCCAAGAACAGATGGTAAAAGCCACTCGCTAATGACAGCACTGTGCAAAATTGAATTTTCAGAATCATACTGTCAGAGTGAAAGCAGTAAGTAGCTAGCATGGTGAGCGATGAACCCACACGGATGCAGTGTTAGCTCATTACTCTGTCGTGCAGCGGTGCTTTATTGTGGCTAGACTCATTAGGAGCCCCCCTACATAAAAAACTCAATCTAGATCTGCTAATGATGCTATTTTACGACAGCAGCTATAAAAAAAAATAAAAAAAAAAGGGGAGTAACACAGAAAAGGTCATACTGATATATGTAAATGAATCTAATTGACCTGCAGTTTTAAAATATGACTGTAAAATAGCTACATTTCTTCCACATGTTTGGTGATTGCCATTTTCTGTTGCAATTAGTTCTGATGCCTTGTCTTTTCAAACCTGTTTAAAAGGCTAAATCAAGTATAATATAAACTGTAACTCCTATTTCCACTCCTATACAATAAAACCAAATTATTTACTGTTACGCTGTGTGAAAGAGCCTCACGTGTGACGGCCTACCCATGCTCATATGTGATACCATCTGACATGCTGAGCTTAAGATTGATTTTCATTCACTATATGCCTCAGTACGTTCACTCTGCTGTAAGGAATAACTGGCACTGTCCCACACGGACAGAATAGCACCAGCTGCCACTGCATACATCCTCGCTATTTACTGAGCCATAGCATTGGTCCTAGATGAAACGATTTCATGGCCATACCCATGTGTGTTAGGAAGGGCCGCATAATGGGCTTTAATGAGGGATTACCCAGTCACACAGTGTTCTTGCTCTCTGCCTTTGTCAATAAACTACACACAAAACGCCATTTGAGACGGGGATAATAAATGTTCACGCATGTGCGTTAATTAACGACTGTCAGCCTTGCTGTCCTGCCCACCAGATTGTCCATGTCGGTTCTGGAGAGCATGTATGTCCTCATGTTGGGGTTCTGGTGGAGGAGGGTGTACAGCAGAAGCGTGGCCTGGTCGGAGCGCTGCTGCTCACACAGCGCCGTGTACAGACTGTTGAAGTTGATCTGGAACGTGTGAGGTTGCTCCACGGACAATGACGACGTGTCTATATGAGTAAAAGTAAATATGATCAGGATTATTATTTTATCAGGTTACTTTAATACCCTCTGGTACACGTAATACACAACTTTTAAATAAGTAAAATGGATAAACAAATGTATTACCTTGTGTGTTTCTGAAACAAGTGATGGCCTGGCGGTAGGGGTTGGGCCAGTCAGGCCCATCTGTCAGATTGGCCAGGACCAGCAGTAACAGAAGGCTCTGATTGGACAACGGTAACGGGTTGTGCTCCTGGTCTATCCCTACTTTGCTGCCGGCTCCACCTAATGTGAAGACACTCCACAGCCCACCTGGAGACAGACAGACAGACACACAAATAGTACACAGTTAAAAAAATATACACACCCAGACATCTAAATATACACTAAACATGTCTTATGTTTCCTTCCCTTTCATTTTCATTTTGCTGTTTTATTATATAATTCTTTGATTTCTGGTCAGTTCATGCATTTGGGCTAACTTTGTTCATTTTTTCCAATTGTGTTACATTCAAAGAATATTTCAAAATATTCAAATATTTCCTGTTCTAAACACACCTCTCTGGCTTTAGATGTTCCCGTAATTAATCATTGACCTGTTCGGACACTGACAATTATAAATCAAATTTAAAAGACCCACCTTTTTGCGCTTTCTTTTAATTTAGTCTGAGACTTCTCTGATTGCTTTTGTCAAGTCCCCTCTTAACTTAATTCTAACATCCTCTAACGACTTATTCATCCATTTTTTTTATTTTTTTTTTATTTCTCTTAACTTCCTATTTTATTTAATCTGACTATTACTGTTTTATTGTATCTAACAGACTCTAACACATAAATATGCTTGACTTGACGTTCTCCAGGTTGAATTTCAGCAGAGAGAGTTTCAACACCGGCTGGAGAATTGCAGATCTCTGTTTCAGTTGAGCAGATGGGTGGATGTACCAAGTTATGAAGAACAGTCCGGTTGTGCAGTCAACCTTTTTATAGAAAGCACTGAAGTATTCTCACAACTTGCAGCTCTTCAGCCTCAAACCGATTTACGCTTCATAGGAAAAAACGAAGGCGAAAGCGTATTTGTGCAGTCAGACTGATGTAATCAAGGCCAAAATGAGCACAATGGAGTCCCACTCGATGCTTTCGCAGTACCTGAAATTTGAAACAACATAGACGGCGCCACAGAACAAAGAGAAACTGGAACGACAGGCCAACTGGAGTCGGGTTCGTTTTTCTTGTTGGGGGATGAGAGGGAGCTGAATTTTCCTACAGAGCCGCAGAAGTGCTGGTGCTTTCAGGCGTCATGAGAAGCACGGGAAGCATGAACACCAAGGTACACACATGACAGCCCCTGGCTCCTGCGCGTCTAGCCACACAGAATGCACGGACCAAGCTCTGGCGAGGGACAGTGTGAGTGTGTTGCAGGTCAACACTGATCAAGCTACTGAATTTGAGAAGAAAGCCCAGTAGATTTGTTGCCATCTAGTGGCTAAGGATGGAAGAGCAGATGGACTTCTCTGTCATCAAGCCATCCTGATCCATCCAACTATGACACACTCACATCATCAGTTGACTTGGTTACTGAACCAAACAAGATTTAGTCAATGAAACAAGAAGAAATAAGTTGGAGTCAGGGGTGACATGCTTCATGAACAATGACATCCTACTGCATTAAAAGATTAACTCAAGGAGAACACGGGAGGTCACGTCTCAATGTTCGCTTTGTGTTCCGTTTTAAAAAGGACACCGAACAAAGGAACAACTTGTGACTGCTTCAAACATTGATTGGTTTCAACCTCACAGACTCTTCATCGCTTATGCATGACCTGCCTTAAGGTTTCTTTTTGACAACTTGTGACTGTGTCAAATTCTTAGTGATATCTGAGGTTGACACGCTGGTTTGCCTCCAAGTTCACTAAGGGCTAGTAAAAAAAACACTGAGTCTGACTTTGCGTGGACAAATGTGTTATGTAATTCCATTCAGAAGGGGAATTAATTTGTTTATATTTGAGCAAAAAAGGGACATCAACAAACTGCGTCCACAACAGAAAGAAATCCCCTAGAGAGAAATGACATCATTAGTCTGTCTCTCTTTCTCCACAGGAGAAGTGAGTGTGAGAGAAAACAAGGTCCTGAGGGGGGGGGGCAAGTTGTGACGGAGGCCTGTTCATCTCTTCACTGGCACCACGGTGACTAGCCCAACAGTGTCAGGGAGCCCGGTCTGGCAGCCACGTTTCCTGCACTCTCGCACACACACACACACTTTATTACTCACACACACACACACACACACACACACACACACACACACACACACACACACACACACACACACACACACACACACACACACACACACACACACACACACACACACACACACACACACACACACACACACACACACACACACACACACACACACACACAGCTCTATTTTACCTAAGCGGGTGCTGTTTGTTATCCGTCTGGCACGGTTCCCTCGGCCTGTCTGCCTGCCCACCACATAAACCCAATAATGCTACGCTGCTCAGGCCTGCTATGGCCCTGGCCAGCTGCCCAGTGGAAAAAGAGAAGAAGGAGGAGGAGGAGGACACAAGGAAGGAGGCAAGGGAAGGAGAAAGTGGGGAAAAGAGAAAGTCACACGCGGACACAGAGAGGCTAGCACGCTGAAATCAGAATCTGGGCTCCAGGACTTCGGGGGCTATTAAAGGCATCCTACCATGAAACACGCAACACAACTGCACCCACAAAGTCTTATTTCACTTGAGCCTGCATTCGCAACATCTCCGGAAAATACCCGCTTCCTACAAATATCTACTGGTCTCCTTAGAATATTTACACACCGTAAATGTTTATTATAAGCCATTAAAACACATAAAATAAACTGACCATAATACAAGCTTCTGCAGCAAAAGATGAGCTTTTAATGTTTGAATAAGCCTTGGTTTGAGGACAGAAGGCTGTGTGATGTCTTACATAATGACCACCACCACGAGACACGACTGCTGGCACTAAATCAACTTTTTATATTCAAACCGAAATATCATCACACAATCAAATATATGCAGTCTTTTCAAATATTCAGACGCAGATGAACCATCCCTTCTAAATCCACATCTTCCCCCTGATATCTACCTCAGCGGACAATAACCTCGTACCAAATCCAGATTCATATCATGGGTATTATCAAACACACACACAATTTGCTCCGGTAATGCACTTTATGCTGCTGCTGTTATTACACTGTTGATTGGGTGAATATCATTAGCTTACTTTCCTTGAGAAGCGCTGCAGTACTTCTTAGTGTCAGTGTGATTTGAGCCCTTTACGTACCCCAGTAATAATTTGAGGAACATTCACACATTTTTCAGTGACATCGATTCATTCTGTAAATCTACTTACAGTCACAACACATTCACATTTGCACAAATGATCACTCCTTTATGCCTATGATTCTGATACACAGTATTACAATGATGGGTAAAAGCCCATTTCAATATGACAACCAGAACAGTCGATAAGTCTAGATGAAATAATTGGGTTTAAATATCTAAAACAAAAATGTTGTCTTAATACAGCTCAGTTATCTAAGGAGTAAACCCTAACTTTCTTTGGTGGTAAATTTAAATCCACAACACCAAGGATAAAAAACAAGACTATGTGGCTAAATGCTAACATAAACATGCTCCCAATGACAAAGCCCATATACGGATGTTAAGCAGGTATAATGTTGTACATGATCCCCATCTGAGTTTAGCGTGTTAGCATGCTAATATTTGCTCACTAGCATTAAATACAAAGTAAAACTGAGGCTGATGGGAATGCAAACGATATATTATGGATAGACACAAAAATCCATAACACATAAGACTGGAGGCAAGGGGGAAACTGCTAGCCTGGCTTAGAACAGGTCATTTTCTTCCACATCAAAAGACATTGAAAAACTGCTGATTTAAGACTTTGCAACTAAATAGTTACCATATACAGAAATACTTTCAGTCTTTTGAGCCGTTAATAACTGAGAAGGTTTGGGTTCTTTTTTAAATATATTTCTCAGGATAAGTGAAAGCCTTGACTTCTGGATGCACTGAAGGAGAAAGGCAGGGGATGACAAATGTCTTTTAAAAAACTCAGTGCAAGTCAATAGTTTGTTCATTATTGTTGATATTTCAGTCTAATCCAAAGTGGTGGAACATCTAGCATGGCGAAATAAATGTATCACCAGTATATATAAATCACCGAAATAGACTTAATCTCTGTGAAAGAGGGTTAAAATCTGCATTTTTAGTTCACTTGTGTCACAATCAACATGTGCTCTAACATCATTATGAAGATATCAGTGGCCTTTGGAGACACTTTAGCAAACGGAGCTGATTTGGGAAATATTTTCTCATAGTAACAGCTGAAAACAAACAGCAGACAGAGTGTGAACGCCTGGTGAACAGAGACGGACAGAATGTGCTACTTACTTGCATAGCAGTGAATGAAATATGACATCAAGGCTTCAGGCCAATGCCTCTGCCAAGCACACAGATACTGTACACACACACACACACACACACACACACACACACACACACACACACACACACACACACACACACACACACACACACACACACACACACACACACACACACACACACACACACACACACACACACACACTCACACACACACGCACACACGCGCACACACACACACACACACTAGATGATTATCCAAAAATGCACATGGGGAAACATGCTGTACAGACAATAAACAAACACACCATTCTGATAATCTCACTCAAATGAAAATATATGCTCAACGCATTTTCATCCAAAACCCTTCTAACAAAAACATTAAAAGCAAATGAAAACATTCCACAGACTTTGCTTTGTAACAAATGCTCAGAGTCATAATAAAAAGCTTGGGCTAAAGTGTCAAATGAATCTTCTAATACACTTGCCCAGTGTGGCGAGCCAATGTTGTGTTAAGTGTGCTATACTAATAAGGGACCTAACCCACATGCAAGATGTCTGTGTTTGTTGGGCTGTCAGCAGTAATCAATAGAGTAGATTGGGTCCAACGCCTTTTACTCTAAGAGAAGCAGAGTGACCGTTAGCTTCTTGATGGCAGCAATGTGAAACATTAGGGTTGGACAAGATTTATCTTAATTTCTTGGGTGTGTGCTTGCAGGCAGACTGACTGGCTTAAATAGTGTGTGTTTTTGTGAGAGCGAGAGAGAGCATTAACAATTACAGGAAAACACACAAAAAGTACACGGGGAGTAGAGTAAAGTAGAGGAAAATGTAGGGGAGGAAAGTAACGTAGTAACGAGTTAGGGATGCACCTATTACGATATCGGAAATCAGGCTGATGCTGACTCAAATAGCAGAATCGGATATTGGTGACAATGTGGCCGCTCTATTTAATTCAGTTCGACCTTTATTTATTATATACAGTATATAACACACATAAAATAATGATCCCAGTCTCTTGCACATAATGGAGGCATACAATTTATAGGAGGAGAGGGAGAGGAGAAAGGGAGGAGAGGACAGGAGGAAGGGAGGAGAGGACAGGACAGGAGGGGAGAGGAGGGGGAGAGGACAGGACAGGAGGGGAGAGGGAGGGGAGAGGGGAGGACAGGACAGAACAGGAGGGGAGGAGGAGGAGGAGGAGGAGACAGGACAGGACAGGACAGGAGAGGACAGGACAGGACAGGACAGGAGAGGACAGGACAGGACAGGACAGGGAGGGGAGAGGGAGGAGGGAGGACAGGACAGGACAGGGGACAGGACAGGAGGGAGGACAGGAGAGAGGGGAGGAGAGGACAGGACAGGACAGGACAGGACAGGACAGGACAGGACAGGACAGGACAGGACAGGACAGGACAGGACAGGACAGGACAGGACAGGACAGGACAGGACAGGACAGGACAGGACAGGACAGGACAGGACAGGACAGGAGAGGAGAGGAGACAGGGGGCCAAAAAGTTGCGAGTTGCCAGTCCGGGTGATAATCCTCCTGCAGACTCTCTACAGACTCAGACAGCAGAGTGTGTAAAAAGCAAGACGGGGACAGACATCCTATCCTCCCACGCAACAACATGGCGACGGAAATTAAGCACTGCTTTGCTTTGCCAACGGCCAGTGCTTGTTTCTGGGGGAAAATCCAGACCGTCTATGAATATGAGCGTGTAGGCATGAATGAATATATGTACATGCCACTAATATGAGGAACATGATTTCTATAAAAAGAAAGTTCATGTATAGAGGATTTTAAGAAGTGTGGAGCCTTCTGTTAGACCTTCACTGCTTGGTAAATGCAGTTTGTAACACAGGTTTTTCTGCCGTTATAACAAAGAGGACATTAAAACTGTTAAAAAAGGTATCATGACGTAAGATGACCTTAATAAAAAATAAAAAAAAAGCTAAGTTCCCCATTAGCTGGCTGTGAAAGAAATGTAATTGATATTTACATTTACTATATAACAACACCCCTGCATACGTCCATTTTAAACATTCAAAAGAATACGTGTACTTTGCCAATCCCTGGTGACCGTGTGCATGTACGAGACAGAGAGACGGAGAAAGAAAACAAGTGTTGTTTCTGAGCTCTGAGCATAAGAGCGCTTGTGTCTTTGTTGGTCTGTGCGTGTGTGTACAAGGGAGGCGGCTGCAGACAGACAGGCTCTAGGGGATTACAGAACGGTGCAGGGCACCATAACTCCTCGGGGCCGATCACTGGCCACAGACAGACAGGCTGGGTTGAATGCTGATGGCTCACTGATAGGAATCTGCCACCAACAACCGACAAAGACCATTTATCTGTGGGGGGGGGGGGGGGGAACCCAGCCCTATTCTCACACTCAAACAAACATGCATTCAAAACACACACACAAACACAAACACACACACACACACAGAGCATATAACCAGTCTGATACACACTTACTCGGTTCATTTTTGACTCATCACTTTCATCCACACTGCCATGGCTGTTATCCAAGCATGGCTCGCACTTTCATTTATCAGATTAATCATATATCTCACTCATTGGCTCCAGGGAAAGAAGGAAAACAAATATTTTCTTTACTGTCTGGCTCTTATTTTTTGTAATTTGAGCATCATTCCTATCATTTCTGATGATGCATCTACCCACAACATAATTTTGATTTGGGGAATGGAGCGACATCACTTCAACAAAGTGCAAAAGGGGCAACCAACAGTGATCAAATAATGAGGAAGACTTACCATTTGCACCTATTAAGGGGGTTTAAAAGAAATCTAAGGCGTCACAAGATGATTAAAAGGATGAGAAAGAAGAGCACATATTTCTAGAACACCATATTAGGTAGACTGTTTTCTATTTTCTTTGGAAAGACTGGATCATTTTGCATCTTAAAGCCTCTAAAAATCCTTTCTCATTTAAATGAAACACTCTTTAAATGCAAAATCACTCCATAACCTGTAACTGGGGGTCATGTCAGTAGACATTCCTTCTTTTGAGGATAAACCACTAAAAGCCATATAGTTTGGAAGAAAACACACATTGACTGGATCCAAAATGCCCATTACAGTAATTCAATGCAATAAAATAAACTGATGCTGGGTCTAAGTTATACCAGAATGTAGCTTTGTAAGCTGCAATACAAAGTTCAGGTAACCATTTACACTTAACTCACTTAACTTTTTACCTTCAGAAAAAAACTACAAATAAAAATGTGGGTCTCTCTACTCTCATTGTGGTGAGTCACTTTGCTCCTTTGTGTCTTTTTGTTTTAACCCTGTGTGGGTGTGTGTACACTTACTTGCCACCCCTGACGCCAGGCCATAAAGCAGGCCTCCTTCAGCTTTTGGCTCAAAGACGTGGGTTGATGGAGGCGGACATTTCTCCTGCCTGATGAAGTTATAGAGGAGGGTCTTCACCAGACGACTGGTTAAAGGCAGACTGGGGAAAAGAGAGAGAGAAAATGGAAAGACATGTTTTAAAAGACAGTCGGAGACCAGGAAATCTTAGGGCATACTTTTTTTGGCAAGAGGTTTAATATGTGAGATCTTCAACTTATAGTCATAGTGTATTAAAAAGCACAAACACAGGACTTGTTCTTCTTACAACTACATGCACCTGTGTGTGTGTGTGTGTGTGTGTGTGTGTGTGTGTGTGTGTGTGTGTGTGTGTGTGTGTGTGTGTGTGTGTGTGTGTGTGTGTGTGTGTGTGTACAGCCGGACAAACAGAGATCCTATTCTCAGTCCACCGGTGTTCATGTCAAGTGTCAAATTGAGACTCTACTCTTCCCTCATCACGTCAGCTCTGTCGAAACGAGTGACGTACACGTAGTTGGCGGTGAACTCGTTTGGGTCTTGTGCTGCGAGAGCATGAAGAGAAAATGACTTCCAATCGCTACTAGACTTCAAAATGCATTCAGGGATACAGCATTTATTTATTCAAGATTATAATGAACGAAGGAAAATGGTGTTAAAACCATTTAAGGTCCAGATCAGACTGCCACTTTTATTTTACTTTCATTTGCATTTAGTAAGTTATCTTGTCTCCAAATTAAAATTTCCTGCATTTTGAAGTTTATTGTTATTATTATATTTTTAAAAAAGAGCCTTTTCCTCAGAATCACAGACGACAAGGTCACAGTGGAGACAGAGGTCTTGTTTAACTAGATTTGTTCTTTTTTCCCCCAGTTTAGTATCAATTGAATGACACATGAAGGCATTGTTTGGAACGTGATGAGTTTGTCTGGAAGCACAGAGAGTATCAGAGTCTGGATGGATGAACAGTAGGCTGGATCAGATGGTGCCAGGAGAAGTTCCAAAAACGATCTGGGCCGGCGTTCAAAAAAAAGGCGTCGACAGATTGTGGACGACCCAGTTACAGAGGCAAGTGAGTGTAACTCGTAGATTGTTTGAAATTTTAGGACATTATTCCATCTTCATGTGTTAATTAAAAATTTTGTAGTTATATTTTTATGCAAACTTGTTGATGGTTTTGTTTAAGATGAGGGTTTAGTTTAGCCATGTAGTTTTAATAGTTACAGTTTGGTGCATTACTTTAATGGAAGGATTTAGTAGAGTATGAACTTGTGTGTGTGTTTTCTCACCATCGTCCCTTCATGATGTGCTGGTAGATTAATCCATCTCGGAGGATGTCTTTGTGGAAGAGTTGGTAGGAGAAGAACACCAGCAGCGTGGTCACTGCTTCAAATAGGATGCTATAGGTGATGTCACTACATAGGAAAAGACAGATGCAAGTAGAGTTAATGCAAATTAACAACTTCAAAAGATATAAATAAACGTGTAAGAATGGTAAATGGTAAATGGACTGTACTTGTATAGCGCTTTTCTAGTCTTCCGACCACTCAAAGCGCTTTTACATTACTAATCATTCACCCTTTCATACCCATTCATACACTGATGACAGGGGCTACCATGCAAGGTGCCACCTGCCCATCAGGGTCTCTCTAATCATTCAGACCCATTCATACACCGATGGCACAGCCTTCGGGAGCAACTCAGGGTTAAGTGTCTTGCCCAAGGACACATCGACATGGACTGCCGGAGCCAGGGATCGAACCGCCGATCCTCTGATTGGAGAACGACCCTGTGAGCAGACTACGCAAGCTATTTTAAAGAATATCTATTATTCATTCTATTTCAGAAAGCAGGTTATTTTGCAGCTTGGACATAATCAATTATTTCGCTATCTGTCTCAAGGTTAAAATAATCTTGTAAAATTAAAAAATAAAAAGTGCAATTTAAAAATATAATTCATGTGTTTTAGGTGACTGAATATCTTACCAAATAGATTTGGTATAAAAATAAGACAACTCATACAGCAAGAGCAGCTTGACTATAGGCTTAAATCATATGGCTTGGTGTAAATAGAAGACACCTACTAACTATACAGACTCTAAGAAACTGAATTGAGTAAAATGTCACAGTATGTGTGGAAAAACAAAAAGTAACTGTGATTGATTTGACTATAACCATCAACTGCATACCTGGAAATATAATTTAAAAACTACTGACATCCATCTCCCTTGTGAAATGAAGCCACAAAAAGAAAGTGAAGGAGTCTGTTAGGGATTTGTGGAAACTAAGATTCACATCCAAACCAGGAGCCCATACAGAGGAAATGAGCCGACAGCCACAAAGTGGAAGTCTTGAAGCTTGGAACAATGAATAATGTTGGAATGCTGAATGTATTTACACAGGAGTGGTTTGATGTCCCGAGAGGACAGAAGAGAGGAGAGAGAATGAAGACGGGTTGACAGAGAGAAGAGGATCAGGAATGACACAATACAGACAAGGGGAAAGAGGAA
Organism: Anoplopoma fimbria; assembly: GCF_027596085.1. Classification (NCBI taxonomy): domain Eukaryota; kingdom Metazoa; phylum Chordata; class Actinopteri; order Perciformes; family Anoplopomatidae; genus Anoplopoma; species Anoplopoma fimbria. The sequence goes on along the minus strand of NC_072462.1, from coordinate 12,755,193 downwards.
GATGCTGCGTCAAGGAAATAGCAATCGTGAGTTGTGTTTCTGTGAACTTGTTTTGACACTGCAGAGGAGGATTTTGTCCACAGAGACGTACATACTGTATCTCCGTGTCTCTGCGACAGACTGAGTGGCAGGCGGGAGATAATCCCAGCGTTGATGAGTAAACACACTGAAATATTCAGTCATTAAAGCAGAGAGTGTTAGCGTGCATGCCGCCCACAGGGAGTAAAGGATGATGCCATTTTTCAATCATTATGTTCCCTCCTCTCCCACTCATTGGCAACGCTCCTAATCAAACTCTCATTTCAAGCCTTTTTCCTCTTCTTCCGAAACAACAAACATCCCCTCCTTTCCTATTTTGTCCCTTTGCTCATCCAGTTGCCAGCTCAGAGCTCTAGGACGTCAGTCTGGCTGACGACTCGGGAAGCGAAACACACGGACATCCGGGCCAAACCTTGATCCATAATGGATTTCAGCTTCTCTTGGTTGGTGAATCGAGGAGAAAATGAGCAAGTGGTGCACGCAAAAAGAGAGCGTTACAAACTTTTCCCAGACTGTTTTTCATTAACTGCTTAATGAATAACATCCGAGACACATTAAGGAGCAAAAAAAAAGAATAAAAACGGGGAACTCTAAGATGGGCTGGGCTGGGAAACGGCACAAAATCACCAAAACTCAATGTTTTAATTTGAATATTATGCTGATAGTATAATGTCAAACAAGTGATCTTGAAATATTTGCCCCATGACTTAAAAAAATCAGTCTTTGGAGTGTAACATTTCATTTTACTGAATAAGCCTTGCATGTGTGATCGTTTTAGTGTATGTAAGACACAATAGGGTATTTAATTCAACCTTCCTTTCACATTCAAACACACACATTCTCTCTCTCTCACACACACACACACACACACACACACACACACACACACACACACACACACACACACACACACACACACACACACACACACACACACACACACACACACACACACACACACACACACACACGCACAAACAAGGGAGATACTTACAGCAGGGGCACTTCTACGATCAGGTGGATCAGGTTGGACAACAGCTCCTCCAGGAGGTCCTCGCCGCCTGTTTCTACACAAGAGGGAGTAATTATATGCAACATATACGGCTCCTTCCTGCTCCCACTGTACCAATCCCCCTCTCTATCCTACCCATCATCCATATTTCATGCTCGCTGTACAGAGAAATGGCTTTGAGAGAAATTTGTTAATTTGGACTACAGGGTTTCTGCCGGGTTTGCCAGGTTAAAATTAATTCTTTAAGAATTTTTAATACCACATAGAACGCAATTTAAGACCCTATTCACGATCACACCGGCCAAAGTATGAGAGTACGATGTAAAACCAGGAGAGACGACGAATTATTAAATCATAGTTTCATGTAGCTACTTCCCAGCAGTACAGAGCAATAATTGCTAATGATATAATTAATCAAATTAACGCAACCTGGACATGGATAAGAGGCAGAAAATGAATGGATGGTTTAAACAAATTAACATGATTAATTTATGTTAATGTTATTGCTAAAATTCATACTTTCCAATTATGGGATGATGAGCTTCCTAGTTTCAGAAGCTAGGTACTGATCTGATGGTGCTGAATTAATCTCCAAAAAAAGGATTTAACAGCCTCCTGTGAGCTAATTTAACTGTGGCAACAACTCCCCATTTATGAAATACAGGTGTTAAGGTGTGTCGCGACAGACAGCAATCAGACAATAAAACATTTCATAACTAACATTACGTCTACAGCAGGCGAGATAAACGTTGAAGATTTCTGCAAATTTCGGTTAAGACTTTTCTGCACTGTACTCAATGCATTTAAAGACTTTTCAAGACATGCAGACACCCTTGATTATCTTCACTTTACCACTTTTAACAAGCTGTAATTAGCTCTGTCTTTGTGCAGGCAAATCACAGAACAATATTTTTTTTACAACAATCGACCAAAACAGCAGATCCAACTCTGTAAGGTCTGTAGCCAGCTGCAAATCAGGGAGTGTGCTTCTGTTTGTCAGAATGAAATATCTCAGTTCGTGTTTGCGAGTGAATACTGGTAGCAGGAATAACAAAACAGCCATGGCAGGATAATTAAAATGAAAGAGTGGTATTTTAATTTTTCTCTGCATGTGAGCACCAAAAATGTGTCAAGTTATTTATGTTTACCAAGGTTGTTAAGAGGGCGCACATTTGCAGAGTGTCTGTTTGGAGGCTTACCTCAGACAGGGCTAGTGTTTGAGGCCGAAAATAAAGGTATGCAGGCGGTGGACGCAGATTCAGACTTTTATTAACAGAGTCTCTCAGAGACAGCTGATCCAGGTCAGTAGCTAGGGGTATTTGTGCTCAATTAAAAAGCCAATTTCTTATGTCTCCTTAGGTATGACGGGAAGTGTTACACATTTGACCCTTGTGGCTATATTCTAATAACTCACATCATAGGAGTCAACTGGGATCCAAGCAATTTCAAGAATGTTGCACGAAAGATTTTACAGCAGATGAGTGGATACACTAAACTGACTTATAACCCCCTTTATTTTTGTCTCAGACAATCAGGCCGCAAGTCCCTCCATATGTACAAAACAAGAGTTTTTTTTTTTTAAATATCAGTTGTTGAATCCTGTGACGTTCATTTATTTATGCAATTTGTGGCCCTACGTCAATCTCCCTGTGACACACCTTCCTTTTCCACATTAATCTGTGACGGATTGGGGCTCACCTCCACAGGAGCCTAGCGCCCTCTCCTGGTAGGAGAACTGTAGGTGCAGCTCCTCTTCGCTCATCTCCCTGATGAACACCTTGAGCAGGCAGCGAATCATGAACAGTGCATTGTGGGCCTGCCAGATAAACAGCTGACTGTGGATGAGAAACAGCAAAAAAACAAAACAAAGGAACAGCACGTTCAAGGTCAAACACAGAACTGTGACAGAAATAGATGCTATGAAGGAAATAGTTATGTGCCATCCATTGTTTATGCCCTACATTTACAGATGAAAGCTTGGCTGACCATTTATGTTCTTGATTTAATTTAATGCTTCAAATGTTAACAGTAACAGTAACACATATTCAATAGTTGCTTGGTATATTTACTTGGGATTAAAGCTGTGAATTTTGCCTAATAAATCTAGAAACTGTACCTGAAGCCCAAATATAAATTTCCTTATTGCAAATGAATAAAGCATATGGCTGTTACATTGTAATTGTCATCTCTCACTGATGGCTTCAGACTGAGCAGAACCAGTAGAGAACCAGATTGAGGGTCCCATTTAAAGAAGTGACCCTTCTTAAATAATGACACTACCCTTAACTTCACTAATGGCATCGTATGCATCTTCCGCTGTACTATTGAAAATGATAATGATGATGATGATGATGATGAACAGCTTTCTCAAAACTGCATTACAACCTTCACTTTGACAACCAAGAAAACTATGAGAATACATATGCATTTAATGATACTGAACAAGTAAACTATGTCTGCACACAAAATGGGGACAAAGTTGGGGAGAAACAAATGAGGAGGAAAACAAGAAATGATTGGAAACATCCCGTGCAAGCCAAAATGTTTCACAACCACTAAACACCAACGCGGGCGTGTCTAATCAGTTCCACAAATCGACAATTTGCACATGCCAATTTTGTTTGACGCAGAAAGCGTAGGTTTGTTTATGAGACAAAGAATTGATGGAGAATAAAGAGGTCCCACCCAAAGCATTTTGGTGAATAATGCCACATGTGTTGATGGTTAAACCTCAGCAGTGTTCTCATGGGAAACAACAACCACTTCCCTTTAAAAAATAAGTTTCCCTGACTGCCTGTGATGAAACAATAACTGGCCTGCACTCCCACACAGCGAACACTGACATGCACAGGGTTTATCATTACCTACGCACTCATCTGAATTCATTCTCCCCTCTGAGGTTCCCATACTCACTCTTGGCATTCTGTTGAGATTTTCAGCTCTTTGGTTCTTCCCAGAAAAACTCGAACAAGAGCGCCAAAGTTCCCCGTTCTGGGATTGTTATCAACTTGAAAAAAAAAAAAAAGGAGGAGAGAATTTATCAGCAGCTTTACATTATATGCAGAAACTTCTTAATCTGATAGTTTGGCATGCAAACAATAAGAAGAAACAAAGGTTTATCTCTTTTTTTTGGATTAAACAACAAGAAGTTGATATTTATGTTGATGAACGTATTGAAAAGTTCATTTATTTTCTTTATATCATAAGCAACGTACTGAAGATCTTGGCGAGAGGGATGACAGCCTCTTCCAGTAACTTGGAGTCTCCACTGGTTTAAAGGAAGAAAAAAAAAAAAACAGGGAATAAGATGGTTAGAAAGAAAAGGAGACAATACCTAAAAGATATGCAAAAGAAAAAGGATCATAGGAGCCGAGTGTTTGTATCATCTTCCCTCTGTTGTCACGCTAGAAACCAGCAGTATAACACATCACTAATAACATTTAAATAGATTGCATCTGCATTGGTATAAAAAAGACTTACGGCTGAATGAGAAATACAATATCATGTTAGGATTTACAGCGCAACTTTTAATAATATTGTTACGACCAATTATAAATATATTTACTGATTTTAATGAAATAATGCTATTTATAAGTTTTGATTAGAGTTCAGTGTGGACTCATTTCCTTTTTAACACTGTCCAATGCTGTCATGTCATGCTTGAATGCAGTATGATTCAAAGCACCATTATGTTTTGATAGGAACAAATCTCTGCCCTCGTGACAAAACCTTCTATATGAAGCAGAACTGGCAGGACAAGCTCACATTAAGACCTTTAAAGGAATACTTTTGGTATATTTGGAAATTGATTTTTCACTGTTGGTCGAAGAAGACAAGCAATCTGAATATTTCAAAACGTTGGCTCTTGGAGCTTATGATGGGCATTTAACACTATATGCACATTTTACTGACCAAACAACTACTCAAAACAATAATTTAAAGATATATCAATCATGAAAAATAACAAGGAGTTGCATCACTGACTTAAACCCCTCTAGTCGTCCTGTTTTTTGTGTTGTCAGTGCATATACTGTATGTTGACTTGGGTCTTTATGTCTTGTATTTGTGTTAAATATATAAGACAAATCTTTGATCATGCAGGGAAAGCATGGAATACTAATAATTAGAATAAATACACAGGTGCATTTGCTCTGCTATCACTCAGGTCCAGCTGCAAGAAAGAATTCAGTGTCTTTCTTTACTCCTCAACACTATTTACAAAGGAACTAAATGTCAATCTATTCTCCGCCAAGCAGGACTATAACCCTGTTAGATCATTACTGAGGTGAGGTCAGCAAACATCCTGTCTACAGTTTAATGTTTGATCCTGGTTAAGAATCTTAAAAGACTTTCTCAGGACAGGTTGTGTGCCAAACGCCTTTTGGTACAGCACGCTTTAACTCTTGAGCAGATCCTTTAGGAAATATATAAATAACTGAGACATTTTCAAGAAGCTGCTGGTAAAGTTTTTAATAGTTTGATGTCCTCTAAATTGTTAAACACACTTTCTATAGGACTGTGATGAAAACACTTCCAGGAGAAATATTTTCCACCAATGCCCCTAAGGTCGATTCAGGAAATGTTGCCACTGTATTGATCGATTTAACCTCCAATTTGTTTTCCCTCTTTGCTGGCTTCTTGTTTTGTTTTCATCTAGAATTGCAACTAACAGTTATTCTATTTACCAGTGATTTTTTTTCAGTGTTTCAATGTTAAAATGAATTTGATTATTCTTCTGATGATTTGGTCTATATGGCCTTGTTAAAGTTCTTCACCTTAGTTTCGCTATGAATCGCTTTCATAAGTTTTGCTTACTAACTCTCTCGTGAACTTTAATCATCAGTGTGCAATGCTTCCTGAAGCTCAGAAAAAAAGCAGACCTCATCTTAGTAATTATTTGTACTCACTTTATTATGATAAGAAGACAGAGAAAAATGCATGTGAAAGCTGCAACCAGGAAATGTTTGGTGCTTCAATTTGATAAATTCTTGAACTAATAATCATTGACTCTTGCAACATTCATGTATATACCTGGAAGAATGTCTAACAGAACTTTCCCGTGTGTGTGTGTGTGTGTGTGTGTGTGTGTGTGTGTGTGTGTGTGTGTGTGTGTGTGTGTGTGTGTGTGTGTGTGTGTGTTTGTGTTTGTGTACCTGCTGGTGGGACTGATGAAGGTGAAGGAGATGAGCTGGTTCCAGAAAGGATCATTCTCCGATATGGATTCGGTTCCCACCAGGGCCTTGAGGCTGGGGTTGTCGGACAGGTCACTGACCTGGCTGGTGTTTGCTCCCATCTCTCTCTACTGGCTCCGCTCAGCCAGACTCACCACTCTTCACTGCTTTTTCACCAGGCATATGCCAAATCCTGGGACAGAGGAAATGTATTAATGATTGATGCCATAACATAAAATGAAGAACTATACTACAAAAACAAAAAAAAAGGTTTGTGTAAGCCACTTCACAGAATGTAAGGATTGTAAAGCTGGATTAAGGTTTAATTATTAGCCTCTTTTTGTCCTTTATTTCAAATGTCCTGGCAAAGATTAATCATAAACTCAACACACAACACATCTGCCAATTGTTGTTTTTATCATGCTATTATGCTAAGTGAAAACCTGCAGTCACATTATCCAAGTCAATTTGATGACCATACAGCCTTCCTGTAGATTGTGATTTTGTCAATAAACAGGCACCCAGAGTTTGACTCCTCTGTTAAATATAGGGATTTTTAGTCACCAAAATGGCTAAAATTCCCAGTGTTCACATCCAGGTGCAGTCGAAAGGGCCGTAGAAGATGCAACTAGCACAGAACTGAGATTCAATATAGTACTTCATCACTTGTAAACATAATTACAACCCAGAATGACCCTCAAGTTAGTAGCAGAATTAATTATGTGTCCCTTTGAGCCATGTAGAAATCAAAGAATTTGATAAACAATATACAAAGGCATGCTAACTGGAACGGATAATGTGGATCTCTAATCTCCATCTCCTCTTATTTCTAATACAATTTTTGATTTAATTCAATGAAAGCAGAAATCCCCAAGTTCAATACATTAATTTAAAGAGAGGTCAAGTTGACTACAGGATAACACATAAAGGAACCAGGATGTTTGTTTTGTTTTCTTGAAATGGCACACCTTTAGCACACAGGTGCCAAAGCGAGCCTGCATTTGCCCAAGTAAGTTAGAGTACGCTGTAGTCAACCACAGAGAATGACAGTTAATACCTATTGTAGTATTCACAGAAATAAAAGGCACAAATCTGAGCTAATGGGATGTATATATATATATATAAGATAAGATAAAATAAAATAATCCTTTATTAATCCCGCAGCGGGGAAATTTACAGGATTACAGCAGCATAGAGGATAGTGCAAACAAGAGACATAGTAAAAAAAACAAGATCAAAAATAAGTATTATAAATAAGCAAATGAGCAATAAAAAAAACAGTAAAGAATCCACAGTAACTGAAATATTATATAAACAGACAGAAACTATTATAACTATTGTATTGCACAGTGTACTTGTACTGCAGAGGTTTTTAGTGTCATGTGGTCTACTGGGAGCAGAGCTGGTTGTGCAACCTGACATACATACATACATACATACATACATACATACATACATACATACATATATATATATATATTTATGCCACCAAAAACAAGAATTTGTAGTCATTGACCTGGTCAGATCACACATGGTTTCCATATATTCAGAGTGCTATCTCCTGTGTCTTTAGCTGTCTCTGCAAATGATGCATCTGCTTGCATGAGTTAACCAACTTGCATGACGTGAGCTAGCTCATCCTGTTTCGAGAGCAACATATTTAGTCTCGGCAATTCCGACTGTAAACACGGTGTATTGAAAGTCACACGTTTGCATGAAAGCATGGCTAGGTGAATGACTGCTTCATCACGAGTGGTGCACGGGTAAGCGGCGGTCAATGACTTACTGTGAGGAGGGCAGCTCACATGAACGCTCACGGCTGGTGTGCTATCAGCTGACCGCTTACCTGTCATAAATGCTTCTCGTAGTTTCTGTGCCTCTGTGGATTCCCAGGACTGTTCAGACGCGACTGGTTTCTACACTGACTGATGGTTTTGTCCTTAAGTGTAATTTCCAAACGCAAACCCTTGAAACTCAGGGTGATTTGAGAGTATTTAGTTTACTCTACATACTCCTTTCCTCCATGTTTTCCACGTCGCCACCCCTTGCGTAATGACGACATGTGGGCGTTGACTACGTCAGAGCAGAGCCGTAGAAAGAGAGAGTCGCGTCAAGGGTCGTTCAGACGTTTTATATATAGGTATATATATATATATATTTTATATATATATATATATATATATATATATATATTCCTTTATATAAATGAGGGTGTTGCAGGAGCTCAACTACAAAGAAACAGATATTAAATAAAACATATTATACAATAAAAAAAAAAAAAAATAAAAAATAAATAAATAAAATAAAATAAAATAAAATAAAATAAAATAAAATAAAATAAAATAAAATAAAATAAAATAAAATAAAATAAAATAAAATAAAATAAAATAAAATAAAAATAGCCCTGCGACAGACTGGCGAACTGTCCAGGGTGCACCCTGCCTTCGCCCGTTGACAGCTGAGATAGGCTCCAGCACTGGATAAGCAGGTTACGGAAAATGGATGGATGGATGGAAAATAAAAATAAAAATAAAAGTAACTGTTGTTGTACAGTCTGATGGCAGTGGGCACAAATGAGCATCAGTGGGAAACAAATGGGCGTCATAGTAACGTTTTCACGGTGGCCCTCAGGTAGGGAAAGGTATCTTTATGATTTTATTACTACAAGAAGCAACTCTTACAATGATGTTCTTTTTCATGCCTGAATTTTAAAAACAAATACATTTTGAGCAGAAATAGAAGGTATTTATAATGTAATTATAGTATAGCTTGTGTTGTAAAGTAGTCATAAAGTAGGTTACTATTATACACTAACAAGATTCCCTACATAATACAGTAATAGAAAACATGTTTGGTATGCCATTTATATAATACAGTAGTATAATACTTTTCTTCTTTTTCTTCTTATTAAGTATTATTTTCCAGTAAGTCTATTGTTTCCAAATTGCTGGCCAATGTTAACCGTACCTTGTGTTTTCAATCTCAAAAGCTCCCCCTACTCTCCTCTACATTATCCATCAATCATAAATCAGCTGAGCCGCAACACATATATATATATATATATATATATATATATATATATATATATATATATATATATATATATATATATATACATAGACAGGTGATAGTCAACAGAGTCACAAAGCCTAAAATAATTCAACCCTAAATTAAGTTTTGTGTTTAGAAGTCTTGAGTATGCAGCCTAAATTCGCACTTACTGTATTCATATTTAGCACTTACTGTATTCATATTAGTTTGTTGCACTTATTGCATTCGTATTAGTTTGTTTCTGCACTGTACTTTTGCTCTGGTTTATGCTTTTAGATGCTTGTTTAAGAAAGAAGATGCACTTATGACTTCTGGTGACTAGTAGTTCTCTTGAATACCTATGTTGAATACACTTATTGTAAGTCGCTTTGGTCTGCTAAATGACTGTAATGTAATGTAAATTCATACCAGTAGCGATGTATCACAAAATATCTCTCTTCCTTATTAATATTTGTATTCTTATGATTATTATAATTATTAGTTGTGACTCTTATTAAAGGGCTCTGGTTTTGGTATGTGTTTTTCTTTCTGTTGAAGCCAATAGACTGCATACAGTTGACGCAACGTGTACCTGCAGTACCTCCTCCACACCTCTAGGGGGCGCTCTCCTCTGCTCCATCCGCACGTGTGTTGTTTGAGTTGGATTCTAACACGAGATCCTGCGCGAGGTTTTGTGTCGTAGTACAACATGTCGGCGTTCAAGAGAAAACGTGGAAGACAGGCACTTGCTGGTAAAAAGGCAAAGAAAGCGAAATTCGTAGCAGATGGAGGCGAAGCACCGACAGGAGCCGAACAGGAGAAGAAGAATGAAGTCACCATTCCAGCACCAGTTTCGTCGGTAAGTGTGTTTTCTAAAAGTTAATTAAATCGTCTTGTTATACTAAAACTGCATAAATCCTATCTGGATGAAAAAACTGAAAAATGGTCAAAAATCCATAATAATAAGCGTGTTTTTGTTGGTATTCATCATTTCTCTAACAGGGTAAATGGACAAACAAGGAAAGGGTTCTCATTTTCTCCTCCAGAGGCATCAACTTCAGAACAAGACACTTGATGCAAGACCTGAGGACCCTGATGCCTCATTCAAAAGCAGGTTAGTGCCTTTTGTCACCTATATACAGTATCATTTCACCCCAAAACATTGTCACTTATGTTAAGCAGAGATGTACATTTAATTACTTAACTGCTATAAATAACATGTCTTTCTTTTGTCAGATACAAAAATGGACAGAAAGGACAAGCTGTTTATTGTTAATGAGGTGAGGGTTTTTGTTTTTTAATTCTAAATTTGAACACCAAGTATTATTGCATGCACGCAGCATAACTAAACATCTGTATTGTTTCAGGTTTGTGAAATCAAAAACTGCAACAAATGCCTCTTTTTTGAAGCCAAGAAAAAGCAGGACCTCTATATGTGGTAAGTGTTTGCTCTTCACTCCCTCTAAACTTCTAGTTTTCTTTTTGTAATGAGTGTGAGATAACACATCCAAAAAGTAAATTCAACAATTTTCTTTTCCTCACAGGATTTCAAACAGCCCTCATGGACCTTCTGCAAAGTTTCTGGTTCAAAATAGTGAGTAACATCCGCCCCACAGTGTTAAACTACAGTAGACAACATCTGTCATGTGCCATGGTGAAAAACGGGTCTATGTGATTATCTCCTCCACAGTTCACACACTGGCTGAACTCAAGATGACAGGAAACTGCCTCAAAGGATCCAGACCGCTGCTCTCTTTTGATCCTGTGAGTAGAACTGGCCATAATGAGAAATGCTGTTATTCTGTCAATAATATAACTTTATCAGGAGTATTGTGTTCGTAATTGGGCAGTTGTGCCCCACAAAGACTTGTAATTCCATCCAAACAACACAACAGATGATTTCAATAATCATCACTCTAATAATTGTTTGGTTTTAGGATGAATTGATCTCTAAAATGGCGTGTACAAAATACTAACTAACACACTGTGTCCAGTCTTGGTACATCATTTCCCATCAAAGATCCGAGCTTTCTAAAATATGCATTTATGTATGTTCACAGCTGGTGGATCAGTAAAGGTAAAAACTTGTCAAAACCTTACCAGGAGATGTCTCCTCTTCTTTTTGTTTTCTTCTTCAGAAATTTGACAAGGAGCCTCACTTTGCTTTACTGAAAGAACTCTTCACCCAGGTATGTATACAAAACGCATGCATTGATCCGAAACACACTTTTGGTAGTAACCTAGCAAAGTAGACCTTCTGTTAAAAAGTTTAGATGCAGCAGTGAATGTAACCATAAGCAAGGCTTACTTTGTTTGAAAGATGACTAGGTGTCACAGCTACATTTTTAAATTTAGGAAATACTTAATACTTTTTTCTGTTTCAGACATTTTCCACCCCGCGCTACCACCCGAAGAGTCAGCCTTTTGTGGACCACGTCTTCACATTCACCATCGCAGACAACAGGATATGGTTTAGAAACTACCAGGTAACTATTCTATAATTCTTCACAAAGTCATCCAGGCTCACGTCGGCATTCTTTGTAAAATTTTCATTGTTCTTCTGTTGTGGGTTCAGTGTTTGGATATTTTTGCTAAAAATTCTCTTTGCCACATTCAGATCATGGAGGAGGATGCCGCTCTAGTGGAGGTCGGCCCTCGCTTCGTTCTCAACCTCATCAAGATCTTTCAGGGGAGCTTTGGAGGGCCTACGCTCTTCGAGAACCCGGACTTCCAGTCTCCTAACATGGTAAAAATGCCAGTTTATATTGAAACCCTGTGATGTGCCTGATACATCACCATGCTACGTTATCTTATTACGTCACCTTTCTCGCCCACCCACAGCAACGGAGAGAGATCCGACTGTCTGCAGCAGCCAGAATGCGTGAGAAGCAGATGGTGAAGGAGATGCAGAAAGCAAAGAGGGATGAAGCGAAGGAGGAAGTGGGCAAAGACGTCACAGCCGACGTCTTCCTTACAATAGCTGATGAGAATCCTGTTCAGATCCAGACAGACGCACCCGAACCAAAAGAAGTGAAGAAGAACAAACATAAGGCTTTCAAAAGACAAAGGATGGCACGCAAACTCTAACTGGATGGACTCAATTATGCTGAGTGAGCGGCTTACTGCTGCCCTGATTTAATATTGTCTAAAGCAAATGTGGCAATGCAACAGTGCAGTTGGGTCTCAAGTCCAATGTTGTGAGCTTTGTTAGGTTGAAAATAGACTTGAAACTGTGCAACACGTTATTTAATTCTCACTTTTGAAAGGATTTGAGAACATTTTAAATATGCACGTGTTGTTCAACATCTGTTGCCATAGTTTGTGGAATCACACAATATATGTTTATCTCCCTCCTTCCGGAGGACTGTACCGCTTGTAGCTGGCCTTAAAGGTCTCAGCTTTCAGAATACTGCAAACAATATTTGCCAATTGTTTTTGATAAACTGAAATATTCCATCAATGTAAAAAAAACAACAACTTGTTTAATGATTTTGAGTGACCACTGTTTTTTCAATGTCATGAAAATAAAACAATTTAAACTTTGTCTGCGTCATCTGATGTATACTTGAAACAAACTGTTGTCAAAGGTGTCATTTTACACATTAAACATGTAGGACAGTTATGGTAATGCATAGAGGTCAAAGGCCTGTCAAATGCAGACACTACTGTACACAAAAACTAGACTCCTTGAGGAAATCATCAATGGCTTGAATAATTTATGGGCCATCCAGCTCACTGCATGTGTCAAGAGATAAAATGCAGAAGAAGCTCCAGAAAGTTGATAGCATTCTGTACACAGGACGATTGTGGCCTAAACTGGACTACAAACCATGACTCAAACAACTGGAACTCCATAGTACAATATATACAATCACTGTACATACAATCATTTTCCATATCTGTCTATGACATTATGTACTTATGAAAATGGTCAAACTACACACAGGTACCTAACAACACCAAGTAGAGGACATCTTTCCACAGATCTAGTGGCAATGCTCCACTCAGATGAGTGTTGGCATATTGGTGAGCCTGGATATTTTGTTAAGACACTGCAGCCTTTCCCACTGTCCATTATGCCTTTAAAGTCCAGCCTTTATTACCTGTGTGCACCCATCTGGCTGCACTGCGGCCTCTGGCAGACTTTGCCCACTCATTCCAAGTGACCGGCCCAGCCCTGAAGTTAATTCAACAGACTGTAATCACTCCTCCTCCACCTCCTCATCAGGACAACAGAAATATTCCACAAAGCAGATCTGTCCGTCGTCGTTCCTGACCAGGTACTGCAGGGACAGGAAGCCCCTGCTGTCTGTTCTCACAGAGACTTTACAGGACAAAGCCAGGGCTTTGGTGGACGGCTTCAGCAGGGACATCTTGTACCTGTCACAGTTAACAGGGAGGCCAGCACACAATGTGGAGCGTTAATAAAAGTAATTACGGGCAGATAGAGACAAGAATATTCCTCAGTGTGTGATGTGAAAAACTAAAGCTGAAGCAGCAGGACTGGCCTTTTTAATAGCAGATATTTTGACATGAAGTAGTAAAAAAAAGCACAGGTGTAATTAATAATACTACCACTTATGGTTTCATTGGTGTGGCTCAGTGAGTCAGTAATATTGAACAAAGCAATCATTAATGTTATTAGTTTCAACACTGCTTCCTGATCTGATAACATGAAATGTCTACTGTCTAAAAGTTTTAATACAAAAGTAGTTTCAGTACAGTTAATACTCAGTAATCATCAGTTGTTTTCAGCTTTCAAAGAGACAAGTCCATCACCACTTTACCACATCTCAGGACAACATGAGACAACTACTGGTTTATTTCTCGGGGCTAACCTGTTGGTTTGTGTCTTGTCGCATCGGAACAGCTCCATCATGTCGGAGTCTTTTGGATAATCATAATGGGCATTTCCAGAGTTCCCAAACGTAGACAATCTGGAGAGCAGAACAAATCCCAGAAGTATAAGACAAGAAAAGTAAAAGGAATACTTTCCAAGAGGATGCATGTATTGTAAACATACTTCTTTGGAGTTTTAGCAACATAATCATTAACCAAATGTTGAGTTAAAATTAAACTGTAGAACAAGTTTTGATGCTATAAAAAGCAGTTTCAAGTTTTGACAACACACCTAAAGTACGGCTGGCTGGGGGACATGGTGATCTGTAGCACCTCACTGGTCATGTCCAGCTCAGAGAAGGCTTCCTTCAGACTCTCTGACTGCAGGATCACCTTTGAGTAGAGCCAGAAGTAGACAAGCAGAAATCAATTATTGTTTTTAGAAAGCTTGCAGATACTGTCATATACAGTATATTCCTCGTGGGTTTAATAAATAAGCAATCATTGTTGAATCTACAGAAAAGGTGTATTTTATTGTTTGTATTTGTCAAACTGCCAAATGTATGTAGTAGTATATATAAACATTATATTAATTATATAAAATTGTGTGCGTTTACCTTGTTTGTTACATTGGTGCTGCAGAACTCAAAGTCGACTGGCTCCTCTGGTTCTTGTGTGTTGATCTTGCACACGGTCACTACCCCCCCCTCCTCCAGGAACAGGGTGAGGGGGTAACCGTACCCCCTGTAGCACATCCGCAAGGCTGTTGATACTCCTTCAACACAACAGCACAAGTGAGATAATGAAAATGGTTGAGTCATATCTGAGATGGATAAATCAGTTTTATTTATTCATTGCTTCCTTTATGTGTACCAGGCACTGTGCTTCCTCCAAAGATATTGAGGCAGTCCAGCAGAACTGTGAGGTTGACCTGGAAACCCACCGAATCTTCCCGTATGGTGAACTCTTGGAAGATCTCAGCCTGGAATAAAAAGAAGACAC
The DNA here is from genome assembly GCF_027596085.1 of Anoplopoma fimbria. NCBI lineage: Eukaryota > Metazoa > Chordata > Actinopteri > Perciformes > Anoplopomatidae > Anoplopoma > Anoplopoma fimbria. The sequence goes on along the minus strand of NC_072462.1, from coordinate 12,740,100 downwards.
ATCTGTTATCCCAGATTCTGATGCTTTTCAACTAAATCCCTCCCTCTCCTTGTGTGTATGCTCAATGAAAAAGGGGGACAAGGATGAGATGCATGTGAAGCAAACACACCTGGATGAAGGCATTGGCTTGCATGCACTTGGAGTCCTCCACAGTGACCTTCAGGCCGTTGGGGGTGGCGCTGAAGATGGCATGGTCTTTGAATGTGATCGCTTTCAGTATGTTGGACAGATTGCGAGCATTATCCAAGGTTGCCACCAAAACGTATTGTTCATCATCAGCTTGCGACTGCGTTGACAGGGGCATTGTGGCACTGACATGAAAACACAGAGAACTCAGTAAGATACTCACAAGAAAACTTTAAAATACTTGTGATAACGCGTCAGCTACTTACAAAGTTGTATTTCAGACTCTCATATCTCCATATAGCTGTGTTTTGAAGAAAGCGCCCCGAACCACTTCCGGTTCTCTTCTTCTTGTACGGAAGTATGTTTCTGCGCATGCGTAGAAGCATTCCAGAGACTTCGCAGCACACACATAATCAACATCCTCTCTCTACGTCGGCAGTACGTGGAAACAGTGGTTGTTTGAGAAGGTGAGAATATATAACCAAGTTAAAGTGTTGTATCTCTAAAAACATTGTTAGGACTGTCGGTTAATTATAATCCCTATTACCTATTACGTTTACCGAATGATAGCAGGGAGCTAACATGAGCTAACACGGCTGATGACGTCAGTGCTGTGAGAGCTGGTGGAGGGAGGCATGTTGCATTTTGTTATTATTGTTTTATGACGTCACAGGACATAGAAACGTGTGAAACCCTGTGACCACTGAGATAAAATCACATTATTATTAAAAAATGTTCATGTGTGTGTGTGTGTGTGTGTGTTGTTTCTCTGCTTCAGGTTATCCACTCTGTGCAGACTGTCTGAGCTGCAGTCATGGTGTGCATCCCCTGTATTGTGATTCCTCTCCTGCTGTGGGTCTACAAGAGGTTCCTGGAGCCTTTCCTCTATCCCATCATTTCACCGATTATCAATACATTCTGGACCAAAAAAGCAGTGCAGGAGACTGCGGCTAGTGACCAAAAAGTTAGCGAAAAGAGTAATGGCACTTGCAAGGTAAGTTGATGGAAAAGTAATGATATAATACCAGTAGAATATAGTAGAAGAATTCTTTCTAACAGATGTGATATTAATGTCAGCAATATTGTCCTGCTCTTGTGTAGGAATACCACACAAATGTTTCAACATCTGTATTCCCAAAACAAAATAATATAGTTTTTCCACAACTCTCCTAATATGAACCACTTAAACACAGCTGATCCAGACACTCTGAATGTATTTTTCATATTGTAACGGACTGAGTGACATATGATGTTCAACTGTTATGTTATCAGGGTTATTGTGTTACAAGAAGAAGTTGTCCAAGTTAAGAGTAAATGTCATAACTCTTACTCTTAACTTGGACAACTTCTTCTTGTAACACAATAACCCTGATAACATAACAGTTGAACATTATATGTCACTCAGTCCGTTACAATATTTAACATAATTAACAGTGATTGAAGAATATTGCGTGATAAGTTGTGTTACACTTGACTTTATCATGAGTCACACTGGTTTTAGTTTTAGAGTCTCTTTAATGATTGTATGTTGTTGATAACAACAGCTTTTTAAAATACATTTTCCTTTTCCTGTGTCTCAGCCTGAAAGCAACGGGGAGGCCACCGCCAATGGATCCACTATAGCAGCAGACAAGAAGACAGATTGACAGCTCTAAATGATTATAACGCATCTAAAGCAGTGTAAATATTCCATAAGTATAATATAGAGAAACTATGAATTAACTTATACTACTTCTTTACGTGGAATGGTTTTTAATGAACTTACATATTATCGTATCTTGTTTTAATGTCTTTTCATTTATATTAGTCATTTTGAGAAAATAGTTATTGTTGATATATTTTCCTTTTTAATCATGAATTGATGTATGCATTTACTATGTTGATTATTCACCCTCAAAAGAATAATTTTTTAAGTCAAACTTCGGTTTAGTAAATGAATAAAAGAAAAGCTTCAAATAAGAAAAAGAATGCTCATTTATTGCCCCATACTAAGCTGTGCTTCTACTTCAACTTGCTCACATCATATTGTAAGTCATTAAGGGACAATTTTGTTTGTATTTTTTATTATTTATATAATAGGTTTTAAGCACTGCTTTTTTTTATACAGTACCAGTCAAAAGTGTGGACACACCTTCTCATTCAACTACTTTGAAGAATCTAAAATATAAAACATATTCTGGTTTGTTGAGCATTTGTTTGTTTACCACATAATTCCATATGTGTTCCTTCATAGTTTGGATGTCTTCAATATTAATCTATAATGTAGAAAATAATTAAAATAATATAAAGAAAAACCATTGAATGAGAAGGTGTGTCCAAACTTTTGACTGGTACTGTATGTTGACCAAAGTACCCATTTTCTTCTGTTTTCCATAAAGTATATGAGCTGTAATTAATTACATTAATATATAATATAACCCTATTTAATCATCTACTGTTATTTTCTTAATTTATGTACTTTATTTGAATATTCTTTCTATTTCTTCTGCCCTGTGCCATATGTCACCACACTATTTAGAATATTCTAGACGGAGATACAAAATAAGGCATAAATATATGGTCTTATACAGTACCAGTCAAAAGTTTGGACACACCTTCTCATTCCAATACTTTGAAGAATCTAAAATATAAAACATATTCTGGTTTGTTGAGCATTTGTTTGTTTACCACATAATTCCATATGTGTTCCTTCATAGTTTGGATGTCTTCAATATTAATCTACAATGTAGAAAAAAATAAAAATAAAGAAAAAACCATTGAATGAGAAGGTGTGTCCAAACTTTTGACTGGTACTGTATATCAATAATATCAGCGTTCATTAATGCTGCAATTTCATTGGCTGTCACCATAGGCGACAGGCCCCGCCCCCCACATGGCAATATTGTTTAATTTGCAGAATGTGACCTCTGAAAATTATGAATATTGTTTTTCAAATGTGATGTTTGTACGGCAACAAAACTTGAGATTCGCAGCCATTAAGAGGACGTGAACAGCATTGAGCCCAAATGTTTTTACTTTTTTTTCTCCGGTAAGTTAATGTTTTATTTATTTATTTATAATTAATATTTTTTCACGCAAAATATTAATTAAAAAAACGTATTTATTGATTTAAAACGTATTTGAGATCAGAACTACGTCCATAGCAACACATAGTTGTTGTTCATAATAATGTGTAGTAATATTATATTATTAAAAACACTGTATGTTTTACCATTTTGTTTTTAAAATGCTAAAGCTAATGAAGAAGGTTGTTGCGTGCAAAACATCATGACTGCATGAAAAAGGGTTAAATGTACTGTAACATCATATTGCTCACATATTGTAAGTCATTAAGGGACACTTTTGTTTGTATTTTTTATTAATATACCTATATTAATAGGTTTTAAGCACTGCTTTTTTTAATATAATTTGATTTAACTGGGATTAACTAGTAATTCAGATGATTATACTAATCCTAATCATAATGTAACATGTATGTCATGTGATATAATGTGCTCAGGCAGTCCCAGGATTTTAGAAATAGGATTTTGGGTCTGCATATCACACAACCTACAACCCATCTGAAAAGTTTAACCAGAAAATAAATGCATGTATATTTTTTGTCAGTTTGAAGCCTTGAAATAGTCTGCTTTAAATATACTGGGTCAAAAAACAACTGCATTAGCTCATAAAATATATATACTGTGTGTATATTCAGAAGTTAGTTTAAATGTAGTTGCATGAAGAGGGGGCCTGTGAAGGAAGGTGCAATTCTCCCTGTCACCACTAGAGGGCAGCATGGTATAATAACCTGGTTACAGTATATTATTATAACTAATGGCAGTAAACCGGCATTAGTTATATTGTAATATTTTTTTTACGCATTTTTTTAATTAATTTAAATTTAATTTGAGATCAGAACTACGTCCATAGCAACACATAATTGTTGTTCATAATAATGTGTAGTAATATTATATTATTAAAAATGTTATATCATTTTGTTTTTAAAAATGCTAAAGCTGATGAAGAAGGTTGTTGCGTGCAAAACATCATGATGACTGCGTGAAAAAGGGTTAAATGTAGTGTAACAAAAAAAAAGACCGTTTTTTAACAGAATTGCGTTGCTAGGCAACCGCTTGGGAGTTTGTTTACTTCCTGTCAGCTGACGTCATTCGTCCACAAGCGTGAAATGCTGCACACACATTCATTTGGTTGGTGTTAAATTCACAGGGGCATTTTTCTGCAATGTCTGATATACTCAATACATGAATTTGTCTTGTATTGGAGTATTATTATATTGCCATTTACCCAAGTAAATAATCTGAATGCCCTCATCATATATATTTAAATAAAACAAAATAATAATATATTCCCTCAGATAACTCTAGCCATCCAGATAACTTTGCTTTTTTTTTTTTGCCGTGAGGCTTTTATTCCACATTCCTTGATATAATGGAGGTGTATGGGAATTTGTGTTGGGTGCACATATTAGTGTCAGTGTCATGGTTATGAAGGGATTATCCACAATAATGCATAATAATTACATAAACACTTTTCAGCTGTTTAGTTTCAAATATTTATCGATAATTTTCTAAAGCAGTTAAAGTTTTAATATTATAGTTTAAATTCCTAAGCTAATGAAGAAGTGCCAAACATATGATGAGCTCATAAAATACCATGAATGCACTGCTATATGAAGTAGACTACACGGCATAACAGTAAAGAAAATACTTGCCTGCTGTTTTTTTCTTCACTTTAGCCCATTCCTCTCTGCACCTCTCTCTTCTTGACCAGAGTCCCGAGTATCTATTCTGTGCTCCAACTAAATCATGACTGAGGTGACGCTCCCCATACCTGTGCAAGCAGGTCCCAGGCCGGCCTGCTTCTCCACGGAGAAGGAGCAGCTGCCGTACCCGGCTCTGGCCCCGGAGGTCTTGGGCTGGTTTAAACAGACCACAAGACCCCGCAGTTGGTGTCTTAAAATAGCCCATTGCCAATATCCTTCTCTTACTGCTGGAAGTTTAACGTTGTCCGACACCTGGCAAGCCCAAATATGTGTAAAAATAATACAAATGTGAGTAAGCTTGAGAAGATATACAATTATGTATATTTCAAAGTAAAGGCTACACTCACCTTTCGCTATTAATACTTTTAACATTGTTTAGATTAACCATTATTAGTCCCATTAAGTCTTTCTAGTATGTAATCATCTATCCTCTGTTGTTGCTAAGTTTTAGGAATGAATTAACATGTATACATTTTGACCCTTAACCTCCTTCCTCCACATGGTTGGATTATCTGTCCGTACTGATGATCCTCCTCAACTGCATGAGTCTGGGCATGTACAAGCCCGGTGCAGAGAGGAGCTACAAACTAGAGGTCAGAGTGACACCTGCACCCTTCATTAAAAAGTCTCCATCCTTTCTCTCTGTGAAAACACACGCTGCATATTTTAGTCTAAATAAAATATAACACAAAAGGCTAACAATAACCTAAAATGCTAATTTTATATACAATACATTCAATGAAATGTCCCTCTGTATTTGTGGCTTAACACAACAGTACTCATGTTGCCATTTATGTTATCATTAGCATTGTTGTTTCTACTTTGTTTAACGGTGAACTTTTATTTTATTCTGTATTGCCAGATTGTGGATTCCTTCGTCTTGGTGTATTTTGTCCTGGAAATGCTCATCAAGATGTTGGCCAAGGGAGGCTACGGCTATGAGGGGAGTTACCTCAGCAACCCCTGGAACAAATTGGACCTTTTCATTAACTCTGTAGAGTGAGTATCCCACGATGCCTTTCACTCATGCTGAAAAAAAATCACCCTGTTTTCTCTTTCGTCTGCTGATGAACAACATCAGTCACCTTAGGAGAACAGCACATTTCAATTCTCCGTTTCTCCCGGGGTTAAAGAAAACATACATGATTGTTCACTCTTAAACACAGCAGTGTTTCAAAGCAGAGAAACCAAAAAGTTTGTACAGCTTTGTTCAGACTGGCCTGATACCACCCGCTCTTGTCTTATTTATGAGCTGACTGGTTTGATATTCAGTATAAAAATGCGTGTACAGTTTTATTTTTGCATATGAAAACCAAAAACTTCTCTCCCTGTTTCTGTCCCTTCAGGATGTTTGACTACTTCCTGGTTTATCTCGGCCTCCACTTGCCAGTCTGTCAAGTACTCGCGCCGATGCGACTGATCAGCAGAGTCACAAGTAAGTCAACGTTTCAATTTGCCGTGTTCCTAGAAAACGTGTGGATGATTCTATGAGTGAGTCAATTCAAGCTTTCAGTGTTACTCTATGGGCGTCGGTTGATGTGATAAACCTCCCAAAGCAGTTTGCTTCTTTCCAGTTTTTCATTTTGAATTACATTTGAGAAGGAACAGTCATTTTTAATAAAGCAGGTCAATGCTATAATAATAATAATAAATGATAAAATGTAAACCTAATACAATAACATGCCCTCTATCTGGCAAGAACAATCTGGATGTAAACATTGAATTATCAAAAGATAATGCAATTCAAAACAACAGGCTAAACTATCTGTTTCGAAAACTTTGCCGAAGCGACTGAAAAGAACTGTGAGAAGTCCAGTAAGCCAATGCTAACTCTATAAGCACATGGTTGCTAAACCAACATTCATTTATCTGAGGAACATCGCAGAAATAAGACCATTTTTAACTCATGAAATGCTGATACCTGCTTTTATTACATTATTGCAGCTCTCTTTTAATGGTCAGACCAAAGAATCTTTAAGAAAATTACAGAATAATTAAAAGTGTCAGCTATCTATCTATAAACATGAGCGTACATGAATTTCATTTTTCTCGTGTGTGCGTGTGAGTAATGACTGACGGCATCTTTCTTGTCTCCATCTGTGCAGGTATGCGTGACGTGGTGACGGTGCTCTTGGACATCTCGCCCATGCTTGTGAACGTGCTGATACTCTACCTGTTTGTCATCCACATCTTCGCGGTAATGGGAGTCCAGCTTTGGGCGGGGCAGCTGCGCAACCGATGCTTCCTGGGAGAGAACATCACGTAAGGATGTTGATTGGCCTGCAACTTTTTGTTTCTCTCTGGCCTGCACTGACAATTATCAAATAATCTGCCCATTATTCTCTTGACTTTTTGATTCTAGTTTGGTCTATACATTGTCAAATAATTGTGGTTCAAATATCTTGTTATGGCTGACTAAAAGATATAGTATTGTATATTATATATATAGCAATATAGTAAAACAATACCATGATATTGATAAGAAAGCTTTTACTCTTTTAGTGTGTAAAAATGCTGAGGAAGACACAAAGTCCCATTTCTGTAGACGAGTGCATCAAATATTAACAATTGCCAATAGACATGATAATACATTTCACAATGTGAAAAAAACATCCTGTTTTAGGACATTAGGTTTTGATGTGTCTTCACTTTTCTCAGTTGTTCACTAACATAACCCACTTTACAACCTCTCATTCTTTTCCTCCAACCAGAAAGTACAACGTGTCCTTAGATTCATTCTACATGACCAAGTACGATGAGCAGTACCCGTTCATCTGCTCCCCCGAGGGCATGAACGGGATGCGCCGCTGCCACGACGTGCCGCCGTACAAAGAGAATGGCCGAAAGTGCTCTTTAAACCCCCCCCAGCGTGCGTCGGGTGGTGCGATCGTCCCCACAGCGGCTGGAGCCGACGCCAACGCCTGTGTCAACTGGAACCTGCTCTATAACGTCTGTCGTTCCGGGGACCACAACCCTCACAAGGGAGCCATCAACTTTGACAACATCGGCTATTCCTGGATAACCATATTCCAGGTATCTATCTATCTATCTATCTATCTATCTATCTATCTATCTATCTATCTATCTATCTATCTATCTATCTATCTATCTATCTATCTATCTATCTATCTATCTATCTATCTATCTATCTATCTATCTATCTATCTATCTATCTATCTATCTATCTATCTATCTATCTATCTATCTATCTATCTATCTATCTATCTATCTATCTATCTATCTATCTATCTATCTATCTATCTATCTATCTATCTATCTATCATCCATCCATCCATCCATCCATCCTTCTATCTATCTATCTATCTATCTATCTATCTATCTATCTATCTATCTATCTATCTATCTATCTATCTATCTATCTATCTATCTATCTATCTATCTATCTATCTATCTATCTATCTATCTATCTATCTATCTATCTATCTATCTATCTATCTATCTATCTATCTATCTATCTATCTATCTATCTATCTATCTATCTATCTATCCATCCTATCTATCTATCTATCTATCTATCTATCTATCTATCTATCTATCTATCTATCTATCTATCTATCTATCTATCTATCTATCTATCTATCTATCTATCTATCTATCCATGTCTGTTAACTAAGTGCTAATATTGTTTTTTATTTTGTCACTCTTTGTCTCTCTCCTTTTCCTGCAGGTTGTCACACTGGAAGGATGGTCGAACGTCATGTTTAATGTCATGGATGTGTATTCCTTCTGGAGTTTTCTCTTTTTCATGCTCGTCACCATTGTGAGTAGCCGCTCGTCTTTACATCCATAGCATTTAACCGTGTTCCTGTGTTCGCAAACAACAAGTTTATTTGTAGGTATTGATCGATACTTGCACATTACTTTCTGTAAACTGTAGCTTTGACTTTATGCTATGTTTAACATGAGACGGGGTCCTCACAATTGTTTTGCATGCAGTGATGTTAAAAAAGTAAATAAATAGAATAAACTACCTTATAACCACCCTAAACTTATCAATTTGGGTTGGGTCATTTCATTTAGTTGTATTACTTCTGCAAAAATCTTGAAAATCTTTGTTTGAATATAACGGCTTAAGTGTTTACAGAGTAATTCAAAATTAAATGAAGGGGCAGACAAAGCTCAAATTGCTTGTGCAATTTCCCTGAATCGGTTTTTGAAACCCCTTTTACTTCTCCGACCAGATGGGCTCCTTCATCATGATGAACGTGTGTGCGGTCGTCATCGCCACCCAATTCTCGGACAACTTGGGAAAGACGTCAGGAGACCAGAGCAGCAGGAGAGCAGCGGGCGCCGTGTTTATCACGTGGCTCTGTTCAAAGTTAACCAGCTGCCTGAAAGCAATCAAATGTAAATCCAACAGGTCGGTCTTTTTTTTACAACCTGAAAGTGTTTTAGCGTTTAAAACATGTTTGTAGTCAGATTTGTAGTTTGCAGTCTCCATCTAACCTGATTATTTACTGTTTTTCGTGTGCTTTTACTAATACATCGTAACAGGGTGCACCGTGATGGCGGCAACAGCAAGACTAATGAATCATCGGTGAGACTAGTCAACAACTTTCTGCACTTGCACCAGCAGCAGCATTGTTGCCTCGCTAACAAGAGGTCGCCTAACTTGACCTTGGTATCTTTCAGGTCGGGGGTCAAATTTGGAGACCATTCAGGGCGAGACTGGAGAGAGTCATTAAAAGTACAGTCTTTGACCGAATGATCATGTTCGCCGTTCTCCTCAGTATTCTCACCATGGCCATAGAGCACCATAAACAGGTGAGGAGCAAAGGGTTCTGTCTGCTTACTTTGTTTCAAGGGTGTGCGGTGATGATAGACGGAGGCTGGGATGCTCGAGCAAAAGATTAACTTAATCTAAGATTAGTTCTCATCAGAGTTTAGCAAAACTAGGTTTCAAATGATAGATCCAGACTTTAAATTAAGAAGAACACTGTTGCGCAATTAAAAACTAATCTCTGTTTAGTAAATCCAAGTTGAACCACTTTTAAAACAAGTTCAATCAATATGATTTATTGGTTATGATATGCTTGCTTACCCAAATTAGAGTACATTTAAAGCTTAACGTTAATGTTACTCGTGATTGCTCGACAGAGAAGCTTCAATTTCTCCTTGTTTAAGAAAAAGTTGTTGGCTGAATGGAGCAATATGAAAAAATAAAAAAAATAAAAACGTTATCATTTTTTTTTTACTTTTTTCACAATGAGGAAAAAATACTTTTGTTTCAGTCTTCCTGTTCAGCTCAAAAAAAATGATTTGCTGAACCGCTTTCATGACAGAAAATTTAGCAGCAGCAGCATAAAACTCAGTTGGATTGAAACTGTCCCTTAACTTTCTAGGAAGAACTTGATGGTTTTGCTTGATCCATCTAAAAAAAGGCAGACATTTTAAGTTAACAGTTGACACTGGATCATATTTTAAATTGGGGTTAACATTTTGGTTTAACAGAATGATATTGAATCGTGGTTTAGAGTAAAAACGTAACTGTTGTATCAAGAGAGGTTTTTTTAGATCATTTAATAATATGGTTCAACATGATGTGAAAAATAAACCATGATTTAATCAGATTTAAAAACATGACCCTTGTTGGTTCAACCCAGCCTGATATAGTTGAAATAGCAACAGTTTGATGAAAGTATGTTAAATGAGAAATTCACTGCTTTATCATTTCTTGACTTTTCTTTATTGCTCTTCCTCTCTTTGCATCATCACTCCTTGCTTTCTATTGTTCCCTCTTGCTCTCTCACTTCATCTTCTCTCCATCCTCTCCTCCTACAGCCGAAGAAGTTGACGGAAATGTTGCGGCTCACTAACAACATCTTCACCGGTATCTTTGTGGTGGAGATGGTCTTGAAGCTGATGGGGCTCAGGTGGACATACTTCAAGAGCCGGAACAACTTGTTTGACTTTTTCATCGTCATCATCAGGTAATATGATCCCATTTGGTCGGACTTTTGACCTCCACTTTTTGTCCTGTAATGTGTGCCATCCCTAATAGATTCACATAACATCCCTATGTCATCATTTTGGGTTTAACTCTCATTGTAACAACCCATTTTGTTTTTTGAACGTGGCACACAAAAACTGTTCAGGTATCGAGCAAAAGTCCATTACAAAAGTATTCATAAAGCACATTTTAAAAGCAGCAGCAGGTGACCAAAGTGCTCGACAATTACATTTAGACATTAAAACAACATAATAATAACATAAAACTATACAACGTATGAGATCTTACAGAAACTAACTCCTCATTTTTAGTTCGTTTTGCTACAAAAGCCACCAAGAAGTGACAATCTGCGCTCGTTACATGCATGCGGTCTTTTCAAAATAAACTTCCTGCTTCACAGTAAACTTCTCAGTTAGGTTTAGGCAACACAACTACATAGTTTGGTCAAGGAAAATATTTTCGTTTGAGTAATGATAACTATGGAAGTGGCGTTATTGAAGAACACAAGTCACATGACCAATAAAGCAACAGTGGCTGAAAGATTGCTGGTTGATGACCCATCCACCTCTCCAAACCTCCCGCCTTGTGTGGGGTTTTGTGTTAAGTGCTTATTTAACCACTGTGCATGTGTGTAAGTTAGTTGTTCTACTGGAGTGTAGCGGAAACAGCTGCTGTTGTTGATGTGGAGCTGAAAGTTTCAGTAAAGTCTTAAACATGTACATTTGTCGCTGGATTTATTAATCTAACATTTTGTGGTCTTTAAACTTTAATGGTAATAATTGCGTAACTAACACACACAATCATTTTGTGAGATATCTACACATTTTGCCACATTAGTTTTTGCAGGTGTAGCTGAGAATTCTGGATGAGACCAGTCCGGAACCATAAGACCATCAAAGCCCAAAATAAAACAACAAATAAAAGCAATTTGACACGAGAAGAATACGCAGTAACAGGCCTTTAACCTCAACATACATTATATCAAATAGGTTGCCATCAGCGCCTTGAGATGTGTTTGTTTGTGTTTTTTCAGCTTGTGGGAGACAATATCTAAAGCGGATGGCCGGTTGTCAGTCCTCCGAGCGTTTCGTCTGCTGCGGTTTGGGAGGCTGCTCCACTTCCTGCCTTACCTGAAGAAACAACTGCTGGTGCTGAAGAGGGCCATGGAGGACGCCGCTCCGCTCTGCTTGATAATGCTGTTTGTCATCTTCATCTACAGGCATGTACTGCACACACACAAATCCTCCCTGAGACATCTGTCTGTCACCCACCAGATGCATGCATTTAAATGATTGTCACTGCCTTTTCTTGTCTTCCCCTACAGTCTCATTGGCATGCTCCTGTTCGGTAATCGATTCGACTTCAGGACTCTGGACGGACACACTGACAGAAAAAACTTTGACACGCTGCTCTGGTCCATGGTCACTGTGTTCCAGGTCAGTTTTTTTTACTTCCTCCAATTTGTGCCATCCTTCTTGCAATTTGTGTCTCAAACTCTCTCTTTTTGTTTGATCCAGATTCTGACTGGGGAGGACTGGAATCTGGTGCTGTACAACATCATGGCAGCCACCTCTCCATGGGCAGCCATTTACTTTGTAGCACTCATTATGACTGGAAGACACGTCCTTCTTAATATCCTCGTAGGCATTGTGATTCAGGGCTTCCACAACAGGGTGAGGACCTCTGTCTTCTCCTTGAGCCATATTTTTGTGCCTTTAAAGTACGGCACACTCACAAACCTTACATTCACACTAATGCCGAACTCATTTTTTCCTGCTGATTCCAGGCCCACGACTCCTCTCAGTCCCCCAGGTCCTCTCCTCCCATCTCAGCCCCCAAGGAAGGTTCTGCACCTACAAATACCAATAATGTAAGTTCCTCAGGAAGGAAGTCTGGTTTAGGACTCACCTGAGCACATGAAGAATTTACAAGGTTTTTACAGACAATATTAAGGCCTCCATCTCTTTCTACTCTGAACCCCCCCCCCCCCCCGCAGAGATGTCTGAAGCGGATCCGGAGAGCACTCCGCTGGTGCAAAGAGCATGAAGAGTGGTCATTCTACGTGTTTTCTCCACAGAACAGGTAAGTCTCACAAACACACATAAACACAAACACATGATTTCATTGTCAATTTCTTCATTTGAGTTTCTTATTGGTTACATAGTTGATTGCTTTTGATTGGACAGTGCTACAGCTGTGTCTAATCAACCAATTTACACATTAAGTAAGTCTTTACTAGCCAAGATATTCTTTAATTTAGTAAACTAGCTTAGAGTACAAATTAAGAAGGACTATACACACTATTTTTAAATTGATTTAAACATAGCTGGTGCAATGAGGACTGTTGGCCTCCTGTCACATCTCCCTCGCCTGTAATGTTTGGGCAGGAGGCGGAAATGAGGAAGAAATTAATTAATGAGACATGAACACATTTTTCGGGTTACATTTTTTGAATGAATTTCTTAATAGCAATTAATTTCTTAAATAATTGGTTAATCAATCTATTAATTTCCTGCCTGTTAGGTCCCATTAATCTTATAATCAATCATACTTTCATAGTTAGGTCGTTTTCATCGTGAAACAACTTTATGTTTAATAGGAAGGGAAAGAGAGAAATTTGATTATGTTTTCCCCTTATGTTATGTTTTTATCTTTGTGTGTCTGTGTCTGTGTGTGTTAAGGTTCCGCATCTTTTGCCAGCGTGTGATCTCTCACAAGATGTTTGATTACACAGTTCTTCTCTTCATTCTCCTGAACTGTGTCACCATTGCTATGGAGAGACCTGGAATAGACCCTGGAAGCAAGGTGAGACACCGACAGAGTGTGGAGACACACACACACACACACACACACACACACACACACACACACACACACACACACACACACACACACACACACACACACACACACACACACACAACCCCATTCAATCTCACACACACAAGCATCATACAGTAAATAAAGACAGCTGCACACACACTCACACACACACATTGGAAGATGTGCTAGGGCCATCTTAAGTTAAAAAAATAATAATAATAGACTATTGGGAGGGGGTGTAATATAAAAAAAAAACTTCAGGGATTAAAGTTACAAAAAGAAACCTTGGAAAATTGCTTCACTTTTCAAGGTTTGATCGACCACATCATATCGCACTCAAGCCAGCCGCCACTTGCATCTTCGTGGTCGTAAAATCGTAGAGCATCCATATACGGACATTTATGTTACATGCATTCAAACCAAGATGGAGCCGCTAGGGAGGGCAAAGGGAGCGACTTGGCAAAGTAAGCGGAAAGATAAATGTGTGACTACGCTCGTTTTTTTTAAATAAGGTGTTAACAAAGGGTATATACAAAACACATATATGGCAATAAGATCGACTGGATATATGTATATTCACAAGAAGTATAAAACACGTTACCTGTGTCCCACATAAATGAATCTCACTCTTCCCCTTAGGAGAAATTGTTCCTGAAGATGTCCAGTTACGTATTCACTGCTGTCTTCCTGGTAGAGATGCTTTTTAAGGTAAACCTCAGTTTTGTTTTTTGACTCTTTTGTAAAATGGCATCATTATTATTAACTAAAAAGTTATATTTGTTTTAACAAATACAAGTACACCATGGCTTCTGAGCTGTTAAATGAATTTCAGTTAACACTTTCTATGGTGCCTATGTCTACAATGCATTAAAAACCCACTTAAAATGCTTTATAATCTGTGTATAGCACTTTATTATTGTAGTTGTAAGCATCACAGCTTTTTATAATGATTTATATGTTCAAGTATCATAATGCTTAAGTATTTCTGGTCACTCACTTAAGTTTTGTAAGGATCATAGTGTAGTATAATTCCCGTGGTTGTAATACATTATAAACTTTTTTATAATATATTATAAAGTGGTTATAGAACTGTATAATTGTGCTTATAAGCACTTGTAGTTACAGCATTATAAACTTTTTAATAATGCATTATAATGTTATATAAGTTACTCTTTAGTGGGAATTGGGTGCTTTTTTTCAACCTTAAAATCAATGTGCAGCATGTGAGGAATGTTTTCAATGATAGCAGTAATATCACATTGAAACGTTTAAATTGATGTGTTGTTGCTGCGACACCAGGTTCTGGCTCTTGGTTTGCTGTTTGGGAGCGAGAGCTACTGCCGGTCGTCCTGGAATGTCGTGGACGGTTTGTTGGTGATTCTCTCGTTCTTCCACATCTTAATCTCTCTGGCCAGTTCGGGCAACAATAAAATGCTGGGTATCGTCAAAGTGTTGCGCCTGCTGCGCACGTTTCGCCCTCTGAGGTACGGGATTTATTTGTGTGTGTGTATACAGCGCAGATGTCCATGTACTGTTGTGTGTAAGCATCCCACCTTATTTCACATTTGTAGTGTATTGGCTGGTTCTGACAAACCTCATTTCTTTTGTGTTTGTGTGTTCCAGGGTGATCAAGCGAGCTCCGAAACTGAAGCTGGCTGTGGAGGCTCTGATTGCGTCGATCAAGCCCATCGGGAACGTCCTTCTCATTTGCTGCGCCTTCTTCTTTTTCTATGCAATCCTTGGCGTGCAGGTACCGTGGGAATGCACATACACACAAACACACACACACACACACACACATGGCTTGATGTGAGAGTGTGATGCAATTCAGATGGGATCATCACAATGGTTAAAAAACTCTGTCTCTGTTTTTTTTTCTCTCACACAAACACTGTAGTTGTTCAAGGGAAAGTTCCACACCTGTGTGGGCGAGGACATTGAACTCATCATCAACAAGACGGACTGTCTGTCGGCCAACTATCGCTGGGAGCGGAAGCACTTCAACTTTGACAGCCTGTCGCAGGTACGGACAGTCGCAAGAGAACAGATCAGCATTCATCTCATGAATGTTTGTGAATAGACTGTAGTTTTTTGTGAATATAAATTTAAAACAGTTTGAACTTAGAATATCTGCCCACAAATGCCATCTGATCATCACCCAATGTGGTACATTAAACATTTAAATCATCCCCAAAATGTTGTTACTTTGTTTAGTTTTTTCATATTTAAGACCACTTTGTTGGTTACAACCCCGTTTAGAGGATAAATGCACACATCATCTCTGAATGATCGTGAAAAATTGGATTACATTTCGCACAAAGAAACAGTAACCGGTCAGCCAATCTGCATGTTTACATGATCTATCACAATGTATATTATGATGCAGTTTAAAACGTTAAACTTTAGTTTCTGTTTAAAAATATTGATATTTTCAGCTACTCTCAGACACAGCGTCACCACATTTTTTTGTTCTGCTTTGTGGAACAGCTAAAAAAGGAGGGGCTTTACTGTTTCATAAACTAAAAGCATTTCTGAGAGGTATTTTGGTCTCAGGCCATGTAGTGCCTTATACACTAATAAAATAACTCTATAATCAATATAAAAAACCAACAGGTAACCAGTGTAAAGATTTTAAATTAGGCATAATATGTGCTAAGCTAAAACTCAAGAATTTGGAATTTATTGTAGCTGGCTTATTGTATTGTTTGGTAGATCAGAAAGAAGAGCATTGAAATAGTCCAGCCTGTTCTTCGAATGTTAAACTGCTGTTTTTTGTGATATGTTTTTAGCGTTGATTAAAAAAAAAAAAAAAAAAAAAGAACCATAATCAGCTAGCTGAACACCTAACAATATAAGGACCTGGAGATTCGCTTTGTGTTGACTTAAATAAGTATGTTTCTCATTTAGGCTCTGTTGTCGCTGTTCGTAATGTACTCCATGGATGGCTGGGTGAACATCATGTATGATGGACTGGATGCTGTGGGAGTGGACAAACAGGTATCTGATTTATGTTTTTACACTTTACATGTTTTAATACAGGCTAAATGTATTCTTTTTAATTTGTTCTACACAAGAAAATACAATCTGATGTTTCCCCCCCCAGCCTGTGATGAACCACAACCAATGGATGCTCCTTTTCTTCATCCCCTTCATGATTATGAGCTTCTTTCTGCTGGACATGTTCATCGGTGTGATGGTGGAAACCTTCCACCAGTGTCAGCAGAATCAAAAGAGAGGCGATGAAGAAGAAAGAATAGTATCGCAAGGCACAGTTCAAGGTAAGGAGCGGGGGGGGGGCTCGTTGGTGGTCTTTTGGTCCGAGCATTGCATCTCAGAGACTGAAAACCAACACAGAAAGACCGGTTTGGTCACACAAACTGTGACTGATCACGAAGGTCTGATGCAAGTATCAGGTTTTAACCCGAGCTTCACCTTGAAATGACGTTGGTGAGAGCGGCGAGAGTGAATCAGAGCAGTAAAGTGCCATAAAACCTAAACAGTAAACAAGCTGAATGACGTTGAAATGCTGTTTAGACTTGAGAGAAACGACAACATTGTGTGTTATCAATACATCGATCATTGCAGCTATAAATGTATTATTTAAATGTCTTAAATATCTGCATCTTTCTGTGTGTGTGTGTGTGTGTGTGTGTGTAAAGACGCGGTTGTTCCCCAGCCTGAGCTGAGGCCGTACTACGAGTCCTACTCCCGCGTGCGTCGGTCCATCCACACTCTGTGTGTCAGCAGCTTCCTGGACCTCTTCATGGCTGTCATCATCTTCATGAGCGTCTTGGTAATGGCTGTCGAACACTACGATCAACCTCTGGTAAATGCAAACACACATGCACACTATTACAATTTACACAGACTCTGTGGGTGGACGGAGACTAACCTGTGTGTGTGTGTGTGTGTGTGTGTGTGTGTGTGTGTGTGTGTGTGTGTGTGTGTGTGTGTGTGTGTGTGTGTGTGTGTGTGTGTGTGTGTGTGTGTGTGTGTGTGTGTGTGTGTTCAGTTCATATGGAAGCTTACAGAGTATTCCCACTATGTGTTCACCATCATCCTGATCATTGAAGTCCTGCTGAAGCTCGTGGCGTTTGGCGGACTGAGGTTCATGCAAAACAGGTAACACACTAGAATGAGGAAGGATTTTATTTACCTTATTTGCATTGAGGTATCGTCAGTGCCCTAACGTGCTGCATTACTTTTGTGTGTGTATGTGTGTGTGTGTGTGTTTAGTTGGAATGTGCTGGATGTCGGTGTCGTCTTGGTTTCCCTCATGAGCATCGTTTTACACGAGATGAGGATGGCGGACGTGTTTCCCATCAATCCCAGCATCCTGAGAGTCTGCCGAGTGCTCAGACTGGCACAAGGTATGCACACTCGGGGGAAAAAAAAAAAATCAAAATATTTTGCGTTCTTTGTGTGTTAAAAAAATGTGTGTCGTGTATGCAAACGACTGTTTCTGTCTTCAGTGCTGAAGGCCAAAAAGATACGCGTTCTGCTGAAAACGGTTATCAAAACGCTGTCGCAGGTAAACGCTTTTTATATATTTATTTATTTTTGTCTGATTCCTTATAAATGTAAAGGGAGAATGGATGGTTTTGTTTGGGGATAATTGTGCTCCTGCTGCATTTGTGCTCGAGTTGAGTTTTATTTTAATGTTTGCCCACTTTACAGTTGTGCAGATTGTGATCCTGAAGTATCTATGTTTGTGCACACCAGTTGGTTTTACTCCCTAAATCTGCATACTAATAACAATCAAATACGTCAGCAATATAAATCGATCACTGTTCATTTTAAGGGGTATTTGACAGTTGTGTTGCAGCTGCAGCAGCAAACTAACACAGCATATGTGAGCAGAACAGAAATCAAAAATGCAAAAAAAGATGACATATTAGCTGTTAGTCTGTAATATTATCCTGTCTCAAATAAAGGTTTGTAGTTCAGGTTCAGAATTAAGCATCTATGTTGTAGTGTTTGTTGTGTTTGGAGGATCTAACGTGCATTTTCATTCCAGGTCGGAAACATTTGTCTCCTCTTCACCTTTTTCTTTTTCATCTACGCTGCGCTGGGAGTGGAGCTCTTGGGCAAACTGGGTCAGTCACACTACTAACAGACATACACAAAGGACTTACAGCGTGCGCTTGATTTTTTTTTTGTCGCTGACTCAAACACACATCTGACGTATTTTTAGTGGTTGAAACCAAACATGTCCAGAGTGCAGAAGTCAAGACATGATGTCTGTGTCTTCCCCCTCTGTGTCGATCAGAATGCGTGGACGAAGACCTTTGCCTGGGCATAAATGAGTACGTCAACTTCAAGCACTTTGGCATGGCCCTGCTCACGCTCTTTCAGGTGTGCACCGGGGACAACTGGAGCTTGATCATGAAGGTACGCATACACTAATACACGTAGATCCACTCCATATATATATATATATATATATATATGTATGTATACATATATCATCGCCTGACCAATGAGGAAGCAGTCACGTCCAAATTTCGCTCAACTATAGGATAGTACCAGACAATCACAAGCATTGAATGTTTTTGAGCTGTGTAGTCTACTGGGAGCAGAGTTGGTGGTGCAATTAATTAAAGTAATTGTCCGATTATTAAAGTCACCGTGGCAACTAAACAGTCAAGATCTCAAGAATCAGAGAGTATTTTTGCGACGTGACCTTGAGTCTGTTCTAGTCCCTCCTCCTTTCTGAATCTCGCTCTGTGCCTCTCCAGGACGCCCTGACGCAGTGTCGTCCCGGAGACAAGGGCTGCTTAGACTACCTCTCATGGGTCACCCCGATCTACTTCATCGCCTTTGTGGTCATGGCCCAGTTTGTGCTGGCAAACCTGGTGGTGGCGGTGATCATGCAAGCCATGGATGACAGCAACGAGGTACAGGTAATTAATAAAGCTGCAATTTACTAATATTTACTTTACAAATGTCCTCTGAAGGTTCCTTGTAAGAGCTTTGAAATATGGTACTAATTATAGGGCTTTGTCTGTATTTTACTTACATTATGCAATACATGACCATTCATTTCAATTCATTGTAGCCCAGAAATAAGCAGGTCAACTGAACATGAAAACATGTGAAATAGTTTAGCATACAGGGAGTTTGCAATAACAAAGGGATAATTAATCTATATTTACAATCAAGCTTTTCTTCCAAGGAATTTTCTCTGGAAATAAACACTTTCTTATGAAGTCAAAACAAGATCCCAGAACTTGGTCTCTAGTATTTTTAGTAGTATGTGAAACAAATCACCAACAGCGTGGTGATTTACTGTAAGATTTTACAAACGTTAGAGTTGTTCCAAACCTTTCCAGAAAAAATATTCTGAATTCTGGCCTGAATAATCCGCGGAAAGGATTCCCCATGAAAACTGTTAAATGCAAACGGTGGGTTTTTCAGAATAACTGGGATGCTGTTTCTAGATATTTCTTTTTTTTTTTTTTTTTTTTTTTTAAATGTAATTAATCAAACCTAAGCCCTAATGCAAAAAGACACACATTGTACAAAGATTGTGTTGTGGGAGGAAACCTGACAGGAACAAAATCCAAATAATAATGAAATAAACCAACTTTGAATTACTGAGTTTCAGATTGAAATACCATCAATGTTACAGAAGACTCTTTCAATATTTTAACAACCCTTCTAACTTCTGTGTTCCCCCCCTGTAGGAGGAAAATAATGCAAGACGCTGAGCCGGCCTCTGTGTCTGCGTCTGATCCAGTAAAATATTCTTCCGTCGAGAATATCCACAAGTATTCTTAAATCTAAAATTTAAAGCCAAGGTCATATAGCATTCAAGGAATCTCCACCTTAGCCCATAATACATGATGCATTGATCCACAAGTGCTGTGACATATATTTACATATATTTTTCAGATATTTTATTAATATGTAATATGCGTGAATGTTCAGCCTGAGCTGCTTGTAAATAATTTTGCTGGAGGCTGTAATGAGGTGTGTTAGCTGTAGAGAAAACTGACAACTTCGTCACCAGCATACTGCAATAAATCCAAAATGTCACAATCTGAAATCATAACTTACTTTTAGAAACGAAACTATAAGCAAAACTCTCAAGAGTTTTTTTTCTTACCACTAAATAGACACTGTTGTCATTTTCTAAGCAGTATTAACTGACTTTTGCTACAAATTCAACTTTTTTCTGTCTTCTTTTGCTCAATATATTTATGTCATGAAGGATGATTATCCATCGGTTACACATCAGAGAAGTTCACAAGTATATTTTTCAAAAAATCTTGAGGAATATACAGTTTTTGGAATAAAAAGATGTGTTTAATCTGTCTCGCTGTGTATAATTACTGAAGGTTTAAAGCTTGAAGGCCCTAAAAACCTGTTTATATCCATCAGCTTCTTAATATGAGTAAAAGGATCAGACATGAACATGCAGGTTTCTGCCAAAGGCCTAACAGTTTTGGTTAATTTACATAACATATTCCTTTCACTGGTTTTAACAGGAAATAATTGATGATTCAGCAGTTCTCTTAATTAGGAATCAATCAAGATATTTTCTTATTTTACCAATTTCAACTTTGATAGTTGCTTATTAAGACACTTTGATTCCAAGTTTTGAAAAAATATCTGGAACCTAAATGCAATTTATTGAACACACATATTTTTTCATTCCAAACCTGATTGGAAGTCTTTTTAGTTTAAAGAGGTTTGGAGTACTTTTTCAATATTTTGGTTAATTTTGTAAAGAAAAAGAGTTTAATGAACCAAAGGATGGTTTACATTTTCTATTACATTGTCATTTTGAAAGTGCCTTCATCATTTTAAGTTTTAGTTGTAAAAAACAAAATGTATTTTTTTTCACATAGTTTAATTTCGAGAGGCTGTAGTTAATCAATTAATTTATGCAGGTTAATAAGGTACTTGGGAAACTTCCTGGAAATGAAAATATGTATAAGAAATATGTGTTTTGATGGAGAAAACATCACTTGTCTGACAGCTCAGAATCAAATAGAGAAACGGGATGCATTGTGTTTGATTATTTATTGTAATTTCAATACAAACAAAATGATACAAAAGTACATATAACTCTAAAATAATTTGTTTACACTATAAAAATGCTTTAAAATACCACGGCTGAAAAAAGGACTGTGTTTGACACTTATAAATACAAATTACTGCAAAAACATATGAATGTAAGAAACTTCTATACACAAGTCTGCATCAACTGTGACAAAAATGTATCCTAAAATAAAAAACGTAACTATTTCTGATGCCTGGATTTCAAGTCATTTTCTAAATCTTGGTCCCCGGAGGAGATTTTGACCTTAGATTATTCAAAAAAGTACACAGTAAAAGTACTTTATAGTATTTGTGCAAGTAGACTAAGAAGTACTCAGTCCAAAAATATTAGTTTCATAAACTACTTATGGAAGAAAGTGTTTTTATCCCCGAACAAAGTTAGATGAAAACGACTTTTCTTGTTTTATGTAGGGGATTTTGACATTGGACTACTCAAAAAGTACACAGTAAAGGTACCTCAGAGTATTTGTGTAATCTGTCCATAAGGTACTCTGTCCACGAATATTAGATTTATAAATTACTTAGCGGTGGAAAGAACACTTTGAGGAACTCCTGAACCCGACCAACACGTCCTCTGTGGAAGAGGCAGAGTCTGAAGACTCAGGGGAAGTCTCGTCCATATGCCTGGCGGAGGTCGTTGAGGTAGTTAAAAAGCTCTTCAGCGGCAAAGCGCCAGGAGTGGATGAGATTCGACCGGAGATGCTAAAGGCTCTGGACATTGTTGGGCTGTCTTGGTTGACACGTCTCTTCACTGTCGCGTGGAAGTCGGGTACAGTGCCTGTGGAGTGGCAGACCGGGGTGGTGGTTCCCATTTTCAAAAAGGGGGACCGGAGAGTGTGCTCCAATTATAGGGGTATCACACTGCTCAGCCTCCCCGGGAAAGTTTACTCCAGGGTGCTGGAAAGGAGGCTCCGTCCGATTGTCGAACCTCAGATTCAGGAGGAGCAATGCGGATTCCGTCCTGGACGTGGAACAGCGGACCAACTCTTTACCCTTGCAGGTCTATTGGAGGGTGCATGGGAGTTTGCTCATCCAGTCTACATGTGTTTTGTGGACTTGGAGAAGGCCTTCGACCGTGTCCCTCGGGGAGTCCTGTGGGGGGTACTGCGGGAATATGGGGTACCTGGTTCGTTACTACGAGCCATTCGGTCCTTGTATGACCAAAGTGAGAGCTGTGTCCGGATACTCGGCACAAAGTCGAGCTTGTTCCCAGTGCGTGTTGGCCTCCGCCAGGGCTGCCCATTGTCACCAATCCTGTTTGTGATTTTCATGGACAGGATTTCAAGGCGCAGCCGGGGGAGGAGAGTTTCCGGTTTGGGGACCTCAGAATCGCATCCCTGCTTTTTGCAGATGATGTGGTTCTGTTGGCTTCTTCAGAACGTGACCTTCAGCACGCACTGGGGCGGTTCACAGCCGAGTGTGAAGCGGTCCGGATGAGAGTCAGTACCTCCAAGTCTGAGGCCATGGTTCTCTTCCGGAAAACGGTGGATTGCACCCTCTGGGTTGGGAGTGAGTCACTGCCCCAAGCGAGGGAGTTCAAGTATCTCGGGATCATATTCACGAGTGAGGGTAAAATGGAGCGGGAGATGGACAGGCGGTTCGGTGCAGCGTCAGCAGTGATGCGGGCGTTGTACCGGACCGGTTTGGTGAAGAAGGAGCTGAGCCGTAAGGCAAAGCTCTCGATTTACCAGTCCATCTACGTTCCAACCCTCACCTATGGTCATGAGCTTTGGGTAGTGACCGAAAGAATGAGATCGCGAATACAAGCGGCCGAAATGAGCTTCCTTCGTAGGGTGGCTGGGCTCAGCCTTAGAGATAGGGTGAGGAGCTCAGACATCCGGAGGGAGCTCGGAGTAGAGCCGCTGCTCCTTCGCGTCGAAAGGGGCCAGCTGAGGTGGCTCGGGCATCTGATCAGGATGCCTCCTGGACCCTCCCTTTAGAGGTTTTCCAGGCACGTCCAACTGGTAAGAGGCCCCGGGGTAGACCCAGAACACGCTGGAGAGATTATATATCTCGTCTGGCCTGGGAACGCCTCGGGGTTCCCCAGGAGGAGCTGGAAAGTGTTGCTGGGGAGAAGGACGTCTGGAGGACCCTCCTTAGCTTGCTGCCCCCGCGACCCGGCCCCGGATAAGCGGAAGGAAATGGATGGATGGATGGATAAATTACTTATGGAGGAAAGTTTGAGTAAAATACTGAATCTTGGTCCCCGGAAGAGACTTTGAACTTGGATTACTCAAAAAGTATACATGTACATATCCAGCATGTGTTTTCACAGAGAGAAAGGATGGAGACTTTTTAATGAAGGGTGCAGGTGTCACTCTGACCTCTAGTTTGTAGCTCCTCTCTGCACCGGGCTTGTACATGCCCAGACTCATGCAGTTGAGGAGGATCACCAGTACGGACAGATAATCCAACCACGTGGAGGAAGGAGGTTAAGGGTCAAAATGTATACATGTTAATTCATTCATAAAACTTAGCAACAACAGAGGATAGATGATTACATACTAGAAAGACTTAATGGGACCAATAATGGTTAATCTAAACAATGTTAAAAGTATTAATAGCGACAGGTGATTGAAATATACATAACGGTTTATCTTCTCAAGCTTACTCACATTTGTATTATTTTTACACATATTTGGCAAATATTTTGTGTACTGTTACGCCGTGTAGCCTACTTTATATAGCAGTGCATTCATGGTATTTTATGAGCTCATCATATGTTTTGCACTTCTTCATTAGTTTAGGAGTTTAAAACATAAAATTATAGCTTTAACTGTTTTAGAAAATTATTGATAAATATTTGACAGAAAACAGCGAAAAGGTGTTGATGTAATTATTACGCGGATAGTTGTGCATAATCCCTTCATAACCACGACACTGACACTGATATGTGCACCCCAACACAAATTCCCATACACCTCTATTATATCAAGAAATGTGGAATAAAATATATGCACGGTTAGTTATCTGAGGGAATATATTATTATTTAGTTTTATTTAACTATATGTGGAAGAACTTGAGAAAAAGTGAGTAGCAATATAATAATACTGAATTACAATGTTACCTATAATTTAGGTATAACTAAATATTGTTTTTAGAGCAGCAACAATAATGTTTTTGACAACAAAGTCACTATATAAAGTAATTAATATCTCACTGGAAACAATTCTACATTCCCGATTGAAGTTTATCAATATACAGTACCAGTCGAAAGTTTGGACACACCTTCTCCTTCAATGGTTTTTCTTTATTTTTATTTTTTTCTACATTGTAGATTAATATTGAAAACATCCAAACTATGAAGGAACACATATGGAATTATGTGGTAAACAAACAAATGCTCAACAAACCAGAATATGTTTTATATTTTACATTCTTCAAAGTAGTTAAATGAGGTGTGTCCACACTTTTGACTGGTACTGTATATCACACGTTGCATAATAAGAACTGTCGGCAGCACGTGGTTTCAGCTTCCAGTCAGTTCTCGCGAGATTTGGCGGCTCCACACATTAGACATATGGCTTATGGTGCTAGGAACCGGTCGTAAAGTAACTTAGCATTAGAAGCGTGTTGTCTGTGATCAATATCACTGTGTACATTTTAATATGTAACGTCAAACACCACACTACTGTCGCCATCACCCGAGAAGTCTGGATCATTTAGAGGATCATAGAGATGCTGCCCGGTTGCTAGCGTGCTACAGTTAGCATAGCTACATGCTAACGTTAGCATCGTGTGGGACAACGTGAAGAGCGTCTTTACTGAGTAACAGTATCCGTCGTAGGTTCACAATGAAGTGTCACTATGACATACTGGGTGTGAAACGAGACGCAGGAGACGGTGACCTGAAGAAAGCCTATCGTAAACTAGCACTGAAATGGCACCCGGGTAAGCTATGCTAGAAACCCTTAACGTCAACCTTAACGTTAAGTGTCGTAAAAACTCCAATATTTAGCCCACCCTTTGACATCTATTGAAGGGACTGTATTAATGCTGAACTAACACATGCATGATTACATAGTGTTTTTACTTATGTGACTCTGAAACTTGCCTTATGTCTTATCTGCTATGAGAAAAATATATAATAAGTGTTGATGCAGTTTTCTCCAACCTTACAGAAATAAATGTATTATTTATGTTTTTTTTTTTTTTTACTCCCTCTGAAATTTCCAGATAAAAACTTGGACAATGCAGATGATGCGGCAGAGCAGTTCAAGCTGATTCAAGCAGCTTATGATGTCCTGAGTGATCCGCAGGAGAGAGCCTGGTGCGTACAGAAGAGTCACAGTATCATACCTATTGTCTGTGCAAACCACGTGGTGTTAAGTTAGTATCTCTCAGTTTGATGAAACCGTCTCCTTCTGTGCCGCAGGTATGACAATCACAGGGATGCTCTGCTGAAAGGAGGAATCAGTGGAGATTATGAAGACGACAGCATTGACCTGCTGCAGTACTTCACGGTCACCTGCTACTCTGGCTTCGGTGATGACGAGAAGGTTAGCTCTTGTGATCATGTGTGCAAGGGTCGTGTTGCTCAGTACTGACAAGGAAAACTCACCATGTGATATTTGGACAACCCAATATCTTCCCTGCTTTGTCTATATTGCACCCCGAGGAGACAAAAAAAAAAAAAAAAAAAAAAAAAGAAAAGCTGTTACTGTAAAAGCTGTACAGTTTTTTTCCACAAGAAGCACATAGATAAGTAGGAATGACCTAGAAATATGATCACAAACTCAAAGCACATGCCACAAAACTTTGGATATCTGTTGATTTAAAAAATACAACTATGTTACCCAGGAGTTGTGGCACCACACAACTAAATAACAGGTCAGACTGTCCGTCCTTGTTGGTAGACAGTACAAGTAAGAGGAAGGAGTAATGAGATTATTAAAAGGCAGATGAAGACAATGACGACATTTAGCCCACCTGCAGGACTGTGGGCAAGCCGGGAATTGTGCCCCACTTGAAATTGAAATACTACAAGTACACCTCCTTAACGACAGGACTTGCTGTCCTGGTTGGTGGTGGAAGGTTCAGCCTTCAGGACTTTGGGGACCGAAATTCATTGTGAATCTCAGAATATTTATCTTCTCGTTAATTGTTCCCCTCTTGTTGTGATCTTCTCTCTGTCCCTCAGGGCTTTTACACAGTCTACAGGAATCTCTTTGAGTCCATTGTTAAGGAGGAGATGGAGCATGTTAAGGTGGATGAAGAGGAAGAAGACGAGGAGTTTCCTCCCTTTGGAGACTCTCAGAGCGACTATGACAGCGTAAGACAGCACCACACTTAAAACTCTCGAGGTTCTTCCTCTGTTGGAGGATATAAGAGTTCTTTATACAATTCAGTTACATTAATAAAACATGTTTTCTGTGTTACCTTCTCTGAGTAAAAACATTACTAAAGAACTTAAATATTACTAGTCAACGGGAAACCTTATTAGTCGGCTTGTGTACTTAATCTCGGTCCATTTCCAAATTACAGGTAGTGCACGTGTTTTATGGCTACTGGCAGAGCTTCTGCACTCGCAAAAACTTTGCCTGGAAGGAGGAGTACGACACGAGGCAGGCCTCCAACCGCTGGGAGAAAAGGGCCATGGAGAAGGACAACAAGAAGACCAGAGAGAAGGCTCGAAAAGAGCGCAACGAGCTTGTGCGTCAACTCGTGGCTTTTGTTCGCAAGCGCGACCGCCGCGTACTGGCCCACAGGAAGCTGGTGGAGGAGCAGAATGCTGAGAAGGTCAAGAAGGTGGAGGAGCTGAGGCGGAAGCAGAAGCTCAGCCAGGCCAAGTAAGTCGTGGATGGGTAAATGTGATTTTTATTTTTAGTTGTTTCTTTTCTTATACTCATAATACCGTGCTGTATGTACCAGACTGGCAGAGGAGTACAAGGAGCAGAGCTGGGCGGCCATGTCTGAACTGGAAAAGGAGCTGCAGCAGATAGAGGCTCAGTACGGAGAGGAGTTTGGAGATGCATCCGAGAGTGAGGAAGACGAGCTGGATTTGGAGACGAACGGTGAAGAGGGAGGAGGTCAGTGAGACGTTTGAGATTGAAGCTTTTTTTAGACTTCTGCTTTACTGGGTTTTGTCGCAGGTACATGAATCAGCTCAGTAACAACATCTTGTGTGAGAAATCCGTCATCGGAGCTAACACTTTCAGAGCCAATTGCAGTTTATATATAAGGTTACTTTTTTTTTTTATTAATCCCAAAGGCAGCAGGTAATACTCTGCTAGCCAACGATGTCAGCAGATTTGAATTGGCAAGTGATGTTTGAATAGAAGTTGATCCCCAGTGAATTATAAAGTATTTTTCTTGTTCTTTGTGTCTACATGTAAAATGTAGTGCCTTTTTAAATTATTATTTTTTTTCTTCAATGCATCAATATTCATTCACAGAGGCAGAGCAGCCTGACGGAGAAGAACTGATGATCGATGATTATTATGATGATCTGTACTGCCCGGCCTGTGACAAATCCTTCAAATCCGATAAAGCGTGAGTAACCTTCGACTCACTCCACCTACCTGCTGTCCTCTGGAGCTACAAGACAATATTTACTTTTTTTTAGCAACTTTATTACAGCGCAGGGTCCAGCGATGCAGTGTGTTATTGATTTCAGCATGGCATTAAATACAAATCGTATTTTAATACACAGTGTTAATAGTGTATATATATCAGTCTTTGTCATTGTTTACACATGTTGTTGTTTCTGCATTTTTGTTTTGTTTTGTAACTCTGTGGGAATAATTCCTTGATTTGGCAAATTGAGCTTTTCCATGGAGGAATGTCAATAATTCTTTTTAATGAAAATGTTGGTATATGTTGGTGATGATAATGCAAATCTTCAAAGGGTGTTTATGCACTTTACACACTGTTAAATTTGGTATTAATGCATTTAACATTTCTTTTAATTTTTTAATTTCCCTTCCTTTGTACAGTATGAAAAACCATGAAAAATCCAAAAAGCACCGGGAGCTGTTGGCGTTACTACGACAACAGCTGGAGAAAGAGGATGAATCATTTGGTCTTAACTTGGAAGGAAAGGTGGGAATTGAGGAGGAGGACGAGGAAGACGAAGATGATGAAGACAAGCCAAGGCAAAAGTGTGTAGCCTATTTGCTTTATTTCCCCCCCGCCTGGTTGTCAGGGTGGTCAGAATACCCTGATGATGCACTTCATATCATTTCTAACATTTTTCTTTTCACTTACAAAGGCTGTCCAAAAAGCAGAAGAGAAAAAAGAAACAGCAGAAAGTAGCACAGGTGAGTAATACCTTTTTTCTTTCTTTTAGAAGCTGTGCATGGTTAAGTGTGAAGTGCACCTTAAACGACTTCTCTATTCACGCTGTCCTCCTCTGTAGCAGAGTGCTCCTGAGGTTGGGGCGGAGGGGGAGGCGGAGGAGGAGGAGGAAGTGGAGAAACCAACGCTGACCACCTGCGCGGATGATGCCCCCGAGAAGTCAGAAAACACTGCAGAGCCTGAGAAGCAGGACGATCCCACTCCCACCGAAGTCAAGAGGTCAGTCCTTTTTCACCAGTCGGTCTAACTCTGTCAGTTGTTTGTTGCTGTGCGGGTAGTGAACAGTTAGTTTAGTGGAGCCCTTTCGCTGCAAACAAATGCCTGTTGTAAAAGAGCTTGACAGGAGCGTTTATGAGTCGTAAAAACCAAAGCAATTACGCTAAAATACTCCGTACCGCTGTGACGCACGAGCAGGAACTGACTCTACTCAGTGTGCGAAACAAGTGATTCGAGTTTTAGATGATTGCCTGGTAGTTAAGAATGTGATTTTTTTTTTTTACCTATCTGTCATCTAAATGTTCCCTCAGCAGCTCTGTGAAGACGAAAGGAAAGAAGGGAGGAGGAAAAGACAAACCGAAGAGTGTCAAGTCAGACACAGGAGGAGAACAGGTTCCTGAGGTTTGTACAGCTAAACCCAGAGTTTAAGAGGATTTATGGGAGTGGTTTGTATTTATAATTTTACATTTAATAATTTGATCATTACAAATCTCTTCTGCTTACACATGCATCCACACATTTAACAGCATCAGTTTTAACTTTGCTGTTAACTAACAAAAATAACCCCTATTACATTATTTACTGTTAGAAAAATGATCCCTGATGATTATTAAATCACATATGCACGTTCCCAGCTCCAGGAGGAAGTCAACCTCCGCTGTGTGACCTGCAACAACGAGTTCTCCACAAGAAACAAGTTGTTCGACCATCTGAAAACCAGCGGTCACTCCAGCCCGCTCTCCTCAAACGCTCCTCACAGCTCCGTGAGCAAGAGCAAAAAAGACAAGAAGAAGAACAGATAACACATCTTCATCCGGGCAAAGGGTGCGACTCAGCAGGGACACCGAAAACTCTGGGAAGTCTCAAGAGAGAGAGGGAGGAAGATAAACTAAAAGAAACCTTTGAAAGTGGACTTTTAATGGACTGGATGGCACACTCTGAGGATATAGTTTTTTGTTTTTTTTTAATTACCCAATAATCTTGTTCAGTGGGACAGTTATGTGTGTGTGAGCGACTGAGACTCTTAGTACACTTCCCAGTAACTTATAAACGTGTGTCTGCTGATAAACCAGTGGAGAACATGCCGGATATGCATATAGGATGAACCCTTTTATCAGATCCTCTACTGTTTTTGGAATCCGGTATCTTGGTTTGTCATGAAGAACTCTGTAGTGGTATTACTGCATCCTAAAAATAAAGGTGATACTGCATGTTGGTATTTATAAGACAACTCTGGAATGATTTGCATTAATACCTTTTATTAAGCATTTCTAAAAAAAACTGTATATGTTTTAATTTACAAGTTGTTGTATTGGTAACACATAAAAACAATGACTTATTTAAGCAAATATCTCAAAGCACAAATATTTTTTACATCAAACATAAGATAATTAATACATTAAGATATAAAGCCTGCAAAACAATCATGACTTGTTTCGGTGGGTCTAATCGGAGCAAAATGAATTAAAAGTCGGTCAGAAAAACGTCTGTATGTGAATAAGGATTACTGATGTTTGCTCAGTGTATTGAAAAAGTATGAGGGGAAAATATGCAACACTGACTTATAACATGCAGATTATAGTTGAGTGTTAAAGTTCCTGTTTACAAAGGTACAAACCATTCAATATTTTAGTGCTAGTGTTTTCAGTGTTTAGTCCTCGGCATCGAGTCACTCCTCTGTCCCGTTCACTTTTTGTTGTCCATGTAGCCGTGGATGGCTTTGTCAAAAACTGCTAGGAAGAAATCCACATCCTCCTTCGTGATGCACATGGGGGGTTGGATGCGGAAGGTCTGAATTCGTGAGAAAACAAAGAAAAAAAGGGGAGATTAACCAGGGCAGCTGCTTTATTCTGCGTCACACAGTAAAGGAAGACATTTCTGGCACTTGAGATAAGAGGTAGAGCTAAGAGTATTCATGGGCTGGTTAAAGGGATAAGGATTGAAATTAAGAATTGGCTCATGATAGAAGTTATTTAATGTTTATCATGTATGGAAAACTGCCATAATTGACATTGCTTTTAACAGAGGGTGATGCGTTTGTGGTCTTTCTATTTTACGATAAATAAGATGAAGTGAATGGACTTTTTTGAAGCATTTGCCTCATATTCTATTTTTTTTTCTTCTAGCATAATAATCACTCTGCAACCAAAACAATCTTACCTGCTGTATTTTATTTTTTTCACTCTCAGACTCTTTAAGAGTTGCCCTCAGACTCTATTGTAGTATTTCTACCGCATGCTGGTGACCCTTCAAAATAAAGCGACAAGGGACAGGCTACTTTTGAGGTGAGTGCTGTTACCTGTCCGTAGATTCCGCCTTTCCCTATCAGGACTCCCATGTCCTTTATGTCCTCAAAGATCTTGCTCATTGCCTCAGGAGGCAGCGGGTCTCTGCTGGCCTGTGGATGACAGAGAAAAGGTTAAAAAAAAAGGGTGGATGTGGCTGAATGTGTTTTATTGACTATATTTAATAAACTAACATTATGAACACTGTCCATCTGCAAGTTTCTAAGCAACTAACCCCTTATGCTTAATGGCCTGCAATTTCCAGGCACATAATCAAGACCTAAAAAACAGACTGTTCTAACAAGGCAGCCGAAAACTGTGTCCTCAAGGGGTAATGATTTATCTATTAGCATACTAATTTGAACTGCAATTCAAAGTACTAAATTGCAGCATTTGCTTCAGGTTCACTAAGATGTTATGACTAGTGTCAGATATGCATATTTCCAAGTAATACCGGGCCAGAATCAAAGATTTGGATAGCAATACTAATATTTTTAATGATTATACATCTGGGTTATGTTCTATCATGTTGCTTTCCACTGTGACATGCATGTTAAAACATAGGACAGTTTTTAAAAGCAAATAACAATAACAACCAGTTTTTGTTATTGTAAATTGAACATGAACAATTGCAAACATTTATTTATTGAGATAAAATTATGTTTTAAAACAAACAGCAATGAAAAGAAAGAAGAAAACGTTGTTTCTACAGACTGTTCTACTATTTGATGAAATACAAATGGGTGTAGAAGAGAGAAACTGATCCTTTTTTTGTATCAACCCTCAAATCTTCAAAATTAGACATAGGTATATATGGATATGTTTGTATGAATCTGCCAGTCTCTATTGCAAGTGAAGGATTGGATGAGCAGAGAAGTAGACAAAAACAAAGCACAGAATCTCAGGTCCAAGCATGTGAAGGGAGGTGAGTGTTACTTCTAATACAAAATAAATACCTTGTCTTTGACCATCTCCACACCAATCTGCAGGCCTTTTCCACGGACGTCACCAATTATCTCATACTTGTCTCTGAGATTTGCCAGTTCTGTCATCAGATAGGTTCCCACAATAAGACTGTTCTGCTGTGTGCCGTCTTCTTTGATAGTCTGTAACGTAAAAGTCTGTCAGTTACTGTTTAAAGTCCAACTAAAGTCACTTAATCCTCATTTTTTAAATCAGTTTATAGCCAATAGCTTTTCATTATTATTATTAAGGGCCTGGGGCACACAATAAATGGTGGCGTAATGACTGTATTAGGGCTAGTGGGCAAAGTGCTATAGTTGATGAGCTACTGCTCTGCCTGATTGAACAGGGACATGCTTTAAGCAAACATGGTTAAAAAGAGTATATGAGTTAAAATATAGTGTGCTTGAGAGTACTTTTCAACCGCAGCTGCAGTAATAAAGCTAATTTAAGGCTACATTTTTTATCAAATTGAACTCTTTTTGTGCTAAAAAACAGGAATGATGTGAAAATAGAGGATGAATTCTTACGTCAAGCACTGATGAAGCAACAGCACAAGCCAGAGGACTTCCTCCAAAGGTGTTGAAGTGGAAGGCCTTACCAAAGGAGGCAGCAATTTCTTGAAAACACATAAATAAACAAGCTTACACTTCCAGCCACTGCTGCCTCAAACAAGGTTGTGTCTGTCTTACAGTACTATCTCACCTGGTGTAGTAACAACAGCTCCCATTGGGAAACCAGTCCCGATGCCCTTCGCCATCGTAACAACATCAGGAATGACGTCATAACCTTGGAAACCCCAGAAGTGGTTTCCTGTTCGCCCAAATCCAGTCTGGACCTGTCGGATGCTAAACAAGTTAGTTTCTCTACATTCTTTTTATTTAAATTTCAAGATATATGATATTTACTAAAAGAAACCAGGCTCTGTAAAGTCTGTTCTTTCATGAGTTTTACCTTTAGAGGTAACATGATAAAAAACAATAGTGCCTGATCTTCCCTTGTTACATGGTGTTCGCTTTATGTCCTTTATTTTTGAGCATAACATAACTTTGTGTATCTAACCTCATCGGCGATGCAGATCCCTCCTCTTTCTCTTACAAGTTTGTAAGCCTCCTTGAGGTAGTTCTTAGGGTACTGAACAGCTCCTCCCATTCCCTGCACAAACAAAACACATTCACATCCAACCATCTTGAATAACACGAGCAGTCATACTGAACATGAGAT
This sequence comes from Anoplopoma fimbria, assembly GCF_027596085.1. Lineage (NCBI taxonomy): Eukaryota > Metazoa > Chordata > Actinopteri > Perciformes > Anoplopomatidae > Anoplopoma > Anoplopoma fimbria. Next base: position 12,706,363 of record NC_072462.1, on the reverse strand, counting down.
AACAATGATCATCAATGGCCAAATAACAAGGTACGCAATAAGGTTATGACTTTTTCAGGTCAATACCAATTCCAGAAAAGGATTTAATACCTGAATCGGCTCTGCAAAGAAAGCAGCAATTCGACTTGGCACACTTGTAGCAAATGTTTCCTTAAGCTGTCCAATGTACTTGTCATTCGCCATGCAATGACCTGTGGGATTAAAGGAAATTGTTTTAGTGACAAAGTAGCATATAAATGCAGTATAACCAAAATAGTTCTTAACGCATTACAGCACCGAAGGGTTGAGCAATTATTCAATACATTGTTTAATGTCTTTTCATATAATACAGAAGTATTGACAAATGTCCAATTTCATAATTTGCTTTGGAAGATTAACATTATATTGTTGGAGAAATATTGAAGACGCTGTCATAAAGCAAGAGTCCCATGGACAATAGCGGTGAGTTATCCTCTTTATGAGAGCACCAAGAGTGATAACCAGAGTGTGTTGAACCATGTGTGCACGTGTTTGTGTACCTTGGGCACAGCCACATTCTCTGATGGTCTGCACAGGAGAGTCTCTGCAGTGGCTTCCTCCCCACGGACCTCTGAACACATCAGGACACATGGTCTGTTTGTTTGGGCAGAAACCTAGTCAGCTAGATCAACCCGACAGCAACAGTCACTCATAATAAAAGCAGAAGTTTTCACTACATGCACAAACGGCTCTTTCATTCAATTATTTTAGCTGAACTGACTATACTCCATCATCATCGTCACTGAATGTAGCTTTTAGCACTTAGAAGATCCTCTCATGGGTGACTGAGAGAAGAGCATGCTGGCCAAAGAGTATTGTGTTTTGTATTGCTGCGTATGACACTGCAATACGTAAATGTATACATACATTTGAGCAGCCTAAACCAGTGGCGATGGGATATTTATACGGTGAGTTGGAGGTCAGACCCATGGTCTGCTGGGTGCCACCGTGGTACGATCCTCTGGAGGATAAAAACAACACAAACAAACGAACAATCAGAAACATTTTGAAGATTTAAAGCAAGTCAACATTTTGATATAGCACATTAGGATACTAGACTTGTACCTGAAAGTGATGATGTCAAAGTTTCCTGTGTAGAGTCGAGACATCAGCATGGCCAGATCATTGGCTTCTGAGCCGCTGTTGGTCAGATATACCACCTGGACAGAGACACAAAGATCAGCAGATATTTTAATCACAGTCATTTACCCAGGCACCTGCTCTCAGCTGATCAGGGATAAAAAATAAAATAAATCACCATTGTACCTTAAGAGGATCTGGTAAGTGGGAAGCTAGTTTCTCACAGTACTCATGGATAGTAGGATGGATGTAGATGTTTGTAGTATGCCACAGTCTCTCCAACTGTCTCTGTGTGGCTGCTGTCACCTTCCTGTACCCACAGATGTCAGGTTCAGAGCAACAATGTACTCTGATTTTTGACTGATAACTGTCAGAATTAGACATGCTATCACAGCAAAGAATAAAAGGACCTTACGGGTGGCAGTGGCCCAAACTGACGGTAGCCACACCAGCAAATAGATCCAGGTACCGCTTCCCGTCCACATCCCACAGCCACTGCATGTTTCCCTGGTGGATGAACACTGGTTTCTTATAGTAGGTTATCTTCATGACCATGGGGTTGCAGTTCTGCCTGCGGATCTCCATCATCCGCTCTTTGGACATACCCTGGACAGAGACAAATACACATGAAAAATAATTTAAGTACTCATGAAAGACCTTTTAAGTTAAATGTCTGTCTCCATGAAATTTAATATAGACATTCAAGGTCCACAGAGGACCAAAGGGGTCTAAAGCTCCTCAGAGTACCTTTAAATATTATTAACATATTGCAGTGTATGTACTTTACTATTGCTGATCATTTCAATTTCACTTAAATTTGTTATGATTGTAAATGTAAATTGTAACACCTGCCATGTAAAGTTAAATATTTATGCAGCCCCGTTGCATGACTAAGTTAGATTTTATACCAAATTCATTAAAGAATCCAGCCCTGTCTGGATGCCACAACACCCTTACCTTGTATTCCTCTGGTTTGAAATTGCATGAGGGCATATCTGGGAGGTCTGCAGGTTGATATTTGAGGGCTGATTTCTGACATACTGCACCTGTGAAATGGTTTCAATTGAAATTCAGAAAGAGGTTAAGGAGATTGTTAGACCTATCGCTATCGGAGTCGCATTGAAAAACTATGAAGTGGTACAAAGCTCTGTTTCACCACTCTGTGGACATTGCCACTATAAACAGCTACATTATCCACATGGAAATGTGTGCAATGGCACACAATACTCCCATGAAACACCAGGATTTTTAGGAACTGCTCTCAGCTCAGCTCATGGGAGTACCACTTGACCATTCTTCATGGAGAGAGGCAATACAATCACACAACTTTCACAATGGCTCAAACATATCAGTCCACAAAGGTGTGTAATCTGTAAGAAAAATACTCCATTCTGGTGCATGCTTGTTGTGATTGTAGACAGGCTACCATGATTACCTGGCAGTAAAAAAATGAAAATAAAAGACAATTACAGGCAAAATTATCACACAAAACACAAAGTATGCAAAATCGGAAATGTCTTAATTTTGATTTCTTTCTAGTCAAGGCTCTATATTGTTTCACAATAATGAGATGGAACTGGCATTTCCCATTGATTTGCTAAAAAGAATTGTAGCTGTGGGAAGGCATTCATAGATTTGAAACCAGTATACATTTTATCTGCAAAAAAGGAAAGAGTGATTTTAAAATGTATAGCCTTGTTCCTTCATTCAGAATTATCTGGTCAATATTTCATCCAATTAAGACCTGGTTAATGTTGAACCACATTAACTTCACATTCTGCAACACAGGAAGAACAATGCTTCCTGTTTTTCCCAGTCTACTCATGGCTGGTAATGTCAGTTAGAACTGGTCTGCAGCACGTCTGGTGTTCAATCGCCCCAAGTTCTCCCACACAACTTCCCTTCTCCGTTCTCTACACTGGCTCCCTGTAAGAGCTCGCATCCAGTTTAAGACTCTGGTGCTAGCCTACAGGGCAGTGAAAGGAACAGCTCCTTCCTATCTCCAGGCCTTGGTCAAGCCCTACACCCCTGCCCGACCACTTCGCTCTGCTGCCTCGGGGCGATTGGTTGCCCCGTCGCTCAGAGGTCACAGCTTTTTTCTGTCCTGGTGGAATGAACTCCCCACTGACGTCAGGACAGCAGAGTCACTGCCCATCTTTCGGCGCAGGCTGAAAACTCACCTCTTCAAGAAGTACTACCCTGAGCCTTCCTCGTAGCACTTATTGCATTCGTATTAGCTGTTGCACTTACTGTATTCGTATCAGTTCGCTGCACTTATTGAATTCGTATTTGTTTACTGCACTTATCCTATTTGTAGTAGTTTGTAGCACTTATTATATTCGTATTAGTCTGTTGCAATTATTGTATTCGTAGTAATTTGCCTCTGCACTATACTTTTGCTCTGGTTTATGCTTTTAGATGCTTGTTTAAGAAAGGAGATGCACTTATGACTTCTGGTGACTGGTAGTTCTCTTGAATACCTATGTTGAATACACTTCCTGTAAGTCGCTTTGGATAAAAGCGTCTGCTAAATGACTGTAATGTAATGTAATGTAATGTCTGACAAATATATAATTGATATCATTAAATAAAATGTAATGCTGTTACTCTCTGGAGAAACATTTAAATTGAGCACAGAAAAGTGAAGATTATGAAGTCTTAGTCACTGTGTTAACTTTTCAAATAAGAAAGTATTTCCTGGCGTGTGTGCAGGATTTTATCTTTGCAACATTCTCTGCTTTAATAAAATTTGATGAAGTTGACTTAATTCTTACGTCACCGTATCAAGTCATGTTTGCAACAGTCTGTTTTTGAATAGCAGTGAGAATATATTACCTACTGTTGTGCAGCAATCTCTACTGCAGCCTTTAAAACAATATTAAACCAATTATTATCTCTGATTCCTGAGCTTCACAGAAATAAACAAATTATCTTAATTCTAAATGAATATCATTTAATTTATTCCTGAGCCAACAAGCTGATATTAATTACCATTAAATGTATTGCCACCTGATATTCTAAGTTTACTTTGTCACATCCTAAAGGCTACAGTTAATAAAATACCTCCGATCATCAGCAACAGATCATGATCAACATATTGTGTTTTTGTTCATCTCCATGGTTACTCACCACTTCCCAGGTGAAGTTTGGCCAAACCAGGTGAACAGCAAGGCTGCCCTGATAAAACCGCGCAACGGCCTCTTAGAGAGGAAACAACTTTAAACATGATGAGTAAATCAAGTACAGAGACCACACAGCTTTCCTACTCATGTCACCATCTGACACTAAGCAGCAGACTTATATCAGGCTCTTCTTTTTTTCTAAATAGTCTCATAGGATGGGTGGACAGTGAGCAGCCAATGGTACCCAGATCCCAACAAACCACAATGATTTCTCTGAAACGTCACATAAATAAATGTATAACCAGTGACACCTTGTCACCAGATTTCCACTGTACATGCTCACTGACTGGGTTTAGAAATAAAAAAAAAGATCAGATATGTCTGGTGGTGCCGGTTCTTTCCTGTTTGGGGCCAGAAAAGACGCTGACCTCACTCAGTCTCAGGTGAGTGATTGAGTGTGAGTGTGCTTGCTTTGCTGAAAACAGGCAGCTTCATGTCGCATCTGAGAAGTGGCAGTATTTGTGGCTATAAAAAGCCTGATCCCTCATACTGATCATCCTGGTCTCCACAACCCCTTAGGTGTGCTTCCTAAATAACACTTATATACATTCCTCTGCTTAACCAGACTTCCCTTACTGACTCCTTCTTTATCCCCAATCCCATCATATCATCCTTTATTGAGTAAACAAACTAAATTGGCATTTTCAACTTTTTTGTTTTGTGGACTCACTCCACGTTTGGTAGATTTAACAAGGACCAACTCGTAATGGCCTGAATATTACTTATTTGTGTCACATTTCATTTGGTGTTAATCTTAAAGTCTTAATCCATTAATTGGATGGAATGTATTTAACTCACTCTATTGTGAACTGTACAAATAATACGGCGCCGACCTTTTGGAAGCCCCAGTTCTGAAATCTGCTGAGCCACATCTCGTCAAGAATGCTAGGCAAGAAGTTATTGTGTTTGAAACTCTCACAGCCTAATGAGCCTAATGAGCCTAATGAGGGTCACCCCTCTAAGAGCCCTCATTTGTCTACAGTAGTTTTGGAAGCATACAAGTATTTGTGGTACACAGACAGATTACTGCAAAGATTAATCAAGTCCTTAAATGCCCTCGCTCTGTGTTGTTTTTTTTTACTTTGGGGCGGCTGTGGCGTAGTGGAGAGCAAGGTAGTTCTCCAATCAGAGGGCCGGTGGTTCGATACCCGGCTTCGGCAGTCGATGTGTCCTTGGGCAAGACACTTAACCCCAAGTTGCTCCCGAAGGCTTGCCATCGGTGTGGACTGGATGATGAATGTTAGTTAGAGTCTGATGGTGGCACCTTGCATGGTAGCCTGTCATCAGTGTGTGAATGGGTGAATGATATGTAATATACTACTGACTGTAAGTCGCTTTGGATAAAAGCGTCTGCTAAATGACTGTAATGTAATGTAATGTAATGATAGTTCAGTTGTTATAGTCAGGTAGTTTAGTTGCTTGCTGTTTGGGTAAAATTTTTGCATCCAGCACATTTCAATGTCTCATGGAGCGTGTGTTTGGGTACTGTACTCTTGTATTCGGACATTGTGACCCTCTTTTGTGCAGGACTGTCTAGAGCAGTTTGAGGAAGCACTCCCTTAGATGAATAAGCAAGAACTTAACAAAGAGATATCTAAGTATTAGTTTTTTAGAATGGATAAAGCATTTAATTATATGTGGTGTTTGTTTTTTGCTGGAGAGGAAGGAGATTAATTTAACACATAGGAAATGTCAAAAACTCTTTGACTGGAAGTCTTTGACTGTGTCAGGTGAGGTTAGGTAAGGTCACCCTGCACAGTGTTCACAGCTAAAAACCCATTAAGCCATTTGGACACTGCAACACCAGACGTGATCTGCTTCTGATCCAGAGCCAAAAGAAAGGTTACAGGATTTAAAAAAAAAAAAAAAAAAAAAAGGATTAAATCTTTTCAGCTTCCACGGTGGAAGACAGTAGAGCCTTTAAAATGAATACCTGCAGGGGGAGGTGTGACCAATGTGTAACACTACAAGGTTGTTCCTCAAGCTCACAGATTTTTATTATTATTATTACATTCACATCTATAATCAGCAACAAAACATGTGTTCAGAAATTACAATCATACAATCAACATTACATTCAAGCATGATTCAGCAGACAGAAACAGGCAAAGTGATCTTCAAGTCAGTTGTTATAAAGGCACTCTACAATATTATTTTTTCATTTATCTGTTGAGGTATATTAAATCTTTTGTAGGTAGAAACCAGTAAAAGAACCTGAGAATTTAAGAATTATCCAACCAAAAAACCCAGTCAGATGTTGCGAGTTCTTTGCCAACAAAGTAGCTAGCAGTACTAGCTCCAAAAGTTGCTTAAACTACACTTCTTTCCATGTAGTTGTGGATTGACTTGTTAAAAATTGCCAGGAAGAAATCTGCGTCCTCCATCGTGATGCACATCGGTGGTTTGATGCGGAAAGTCTAAAGAGGGGAGAAAAAACAGAAAACAAGAAGGGAGATTATGGGTTTGCAAATGATTTGTACCACATGCTGACTCTGCAAAAAAATTAACTGAGAGAGGGGCAGAAGGTGAGTGCTGTTACCTGTCCGTAGATTCCGCCTTTCCCTATCAGGACTCCCATGTCCTTTATGTCCTCGAAGATCTCACTCATCGCCTGGGTAGGCAGAGGGTCTCTGCTGGCCTGTGGATGAGAGAGAAAAGGTTGAAAAAAATGGTTGATGTGGCTGAATGTGTTTTATAGACTATATTTAATAAACTAACATCATAAACACTATCCATCTGCAAGTGTCCTAGCAACTTACAGCTTAATGGCTTGCAAACTTCCAGGCCAAAGCAATAACAGTAACTGCTTTAGTCTGATAATTATTCGATTGTGACTTAAGCACCTAACCTTGATTGGATCGAGAGGTTATACATCTGAATATTATCCTACATAGCAAATTAAGTAGTTTCTTTATGAGGGACACCTAAAGGGAATGGACAAATTATTTTTGTTTCGTTGCTATGAAGACTGTCAAAAGTTATTGAACCAATTTGATGCTAAGAGGCTGTAGTTTTAGTTTTAGACTGACTTGCTTTCTTGTCTTTCTTGCCATTACAGTTGTCATTTGTTTGCTATAGGTTATCATAAATTTGGATATAATTTTTCTGGCTACTTTACATAATTCTGGGGAATTCACTGCTGACACAACAGCACGCTTCCAAAGAATACTCTGAGTGTTTCCAGCTAAAATAAAAAAAAAAGAGGCAAATTATGGCATTAGAGAGGCCAGAGTCCTTAACCCTAAAATGCGTGCCCAATTAAAAATTATGCAATGTAGCAACGGAAAGTCTCTCAACCCATAATCACATATGCAAAGAACAGCAAAACATCTAACGCAAAGAGGAACATTGGTTCAAATTAAAGCCTTAACAACACTGACACAGCAGGATATATTTGGCCAAAAATCTCTGCAATTGCCTCAACAATTACTGAGTTGGTTCAAAACACAAAAACTGAACATCACACTGAAGGGAAATTAATGTTAATTGTCACAACACCACACAATTAAATATACCATCTGTATTTACCCCATCGTAGTATTAAGAGCAGTGGGTGACTACATACAGCACCCGGGGAGCAGTTTTGAAGCCCATAGTCATGCTCATGGGTACATTGGCAGTGTTCAGGAGGTGAAATGACACCACTCCAACCTCCTGATACCTGCAGGGACTTGAACATGCAACCCTCCCTCCAGTTCCCACGCAAAGTCTCCCACTGGCTGAGCTACTAATGCTGTATTTAATCCTGGACAACTTTTGAATTGTCAACTCGTAAAACTCACTCCGTTTACTCCACGCAAACGTATCCGATCTCGATAGCAGCGACAACGCTGTTGGTAGCGGTCTTCACTGTTGTGATTTACTCCTCGCTTCCGCTGCACAGCTGACAACGGCATGACACTGATTGGCTAATTGTCAGTTCACCCACCGCGTTTATTGATCCCTTTTTAATCGAGAAACCGCTGTTTCATGTCACGATGCCAGACAAACAGTCGACTTGAATACGATGGTGTTGTGCTGACTCGAAGGTCATGACCCAGGCAAGGACAGCTTTCTTAATTTATCAGTTTGCCTCTTTTCAAATACAATATTTGCCATTATAAACATATAAAAACATAACTTCAGTCAGTAGTGCATTTACTGCAGCTGAGATTGTTTTCTTCCCATTCACAAATGGTCACTGCCGCTCCAGCTAATGGTTAACTAGGGCACTGCTGAACCATGCCCCTGGGAGGCTCAGCACACACACGTTGTTCAGGCATGTGAGTTGAGGTTAGAACGTTTTATACAAAATGAATACCTTGTCTTTGACCATTTCCACACCAATCTGCAGGCCTTTTCCACGGACGTCCCCGATTATCTCATATTTGTCCCTGAGTTTGGCGAGTTCTGTCATCAGATAGGTTCCAACATTAAGACTGATCTGCTGTGCGCCGTCTTCTTTGATTGTCTGTAAAGTAAAAATACGTGAGGCATGTTTGAATTTATATTTAGTGTGGCTATGGGATTAGAAATATCTAATTATCAGATGCAGCTACAACAACATTACGCAGAAATACATGGGAAATATGGTCGATTTAAAAGTAGATGATTTCTTACATCAAGCACTGATGAAGCAACAGCACAAGCCACAGGATTTCCTCCAAAGGTGTTGAAGTGAACCCCCTTGGCGAACGAGGCAGCAATTTCTGGAAAACACATGAATAATCAAGCTTACACCTCCATTCCCTGCTGCTTCAAATAAGTAGGCTGTTTTGCGCTTGTTTAGTGGAGAGAATGCAAACTCTGAACTCTCAAAAAAGAATCACCTTGAAACATCCCTACCTTGGAAACCAGGTTGTCGTGTCTTCCCACGCATCTTGCAAATTTAATAGTGGAAATAATGGAGAACAACACACTTTGCACACTCACTCGTAACTGCATGTAATATTTTATGAATATACAAGCGGACAAGGTGCAAACAAGGTTTTTACATCTTAGGCTAATATCTCACCTGGTGTAGTAACAACAGCTCCCATTGGGAAACCATTACCAATGCCCTTCGCCATTGTAACCATATCAGGAATGATGTCATGACCTTGGAAACCCCAGAAGTGGTTTCCTGTTCGCCCAAATCCAGTCTGGACCTGTCAGGTGCAAAAAAGATGATTATGTTAAAATTCACTTCTCGATTTTTCTTAAACCTGAAATGCTCGACAGAGCAGCTAAAGAAATAAAGATATCTCTCTCATTTCAGTTAAGTGAATATTTCATTCACCAGGTGGCAGGAAGCAAACCTCCAAATCAATGAGAATGACATTTTTGTACAGACAATATTGTTTGAAGTATAAATAATAAAGAAAACCCATTATTATAAAATATGAAATGTGTATCTAACCTCATCAGCAATGCAGACCCCTCCTCTCTCTCTTACAAGTTTGTAAGCCTCCTTGAGGAAGTTTTTAGGATACTGCACAGCTCCTCCGACTCCCTGTACAAATCAAACACATTCACATCCCACAGTCCAAACACCAGCTGTCGTCACAATGAACACAAATGGCATACTAACAAAGTACTCTGTTCTTGATTTTCTGATGTCAGCTAAATTAATTCATCATTTACTTGCTATTACTGTGAAGACATACAATCCATAATGTTAATATTCATTGTGACAAAGCAACATATCAGACATACAAAAACATTAACGACACGTTGACACTAAGACTACATTTCTTGTAATTCTCGACAAAATAATTCACTACCTGAATCGGCTCTGCAAAGAAAGCAGCAATTCGACTTGGGACACTTGTAGCAAATGTCTCTTTGAGCTGTCCAATGTACTGGTCATTTGCCATGCAATGACCTGTGGGATTAAACAAAGGGTTTATTTTAAACTAATACAGACAATAGCATGTGTATACAAAGATAATGCTACTCTTTAAACAAAAGCTACAGGCAAAATATTGTTAATCATCTTTCCAGTTCATGAATGAATGAAAGTTAAAGCTTAGTCACATAGTTAGATTTTAAATTCTTGAACAAATACAAAACAACTTTGTTGTTGTTGAGATTTCACTCCTTCCATTGTATTTTAATATTTTTGAAATTGTATTGTACTTTGGGGATTGGGATGAGGGTGTTATAATCACCATGATATCAATTTTGTCCAAATTTTCTACATTTATAACAACAAATGGTGAGCTATCTAGCTGAGACACAGGCATGCCATACTATAACTTTAAAATTCCTGCAGACGGTAAAAGGTTAAAAGAGATAAATGATCAACAGTAGGAGACTTTGGACTTTTTCTGGGTTAAAACTGACCTGTTTTACCCTCATAACTTTTAAGCAGATAAGAGAAAGAACCACAATCGTGAATTGCAACTCTACAAACATACATACAGTGCACATTTCTTTAAGCTGTCACATAGATCTGTACAGAATTATAAAACTAGACAAATACTTTAAAATGTTTTTTCACCTTGGATGAAGACAAAACCCCTCTCAGAGACAAACATTCACTCTAACAAAAGATGCATTTATATGTGGATGTTGTGTTGCATGTCAAATAATTTGCAATTAAAATGAAAAAAAAAAAATACAAACGGTGTTTATCACTGTGCAGGAACACAACACAAAGACAGCAAGGTTAATGTTTTGTAGGAATATTGCAAAAGGGTAAAAATGTTTAATCTTACGGTCAACGAGAGTGTTCCTGTTTACTGTTTATGAGAGAAGCGCGAGTGTGTTGAGACATGTGTGCACGTGTTTGTGTACCTTGGGCACAGCCACATTCTCTGATGGTCTGCACAGGAGAGTCCCTGCAGTGGCTTCCTCCCCACGGACCTCTGAACACATCAGGACACATGGTCTGTTTGTTTGGGCAGAAACCTAGTCAGCTAGATCAACCCGACAGCAACAGTCACTCATAATAAAAGCAGCACAAATAAATCATCAAGAAACTTGGAATGCTGCCACAGCACTTCAGATAACTATGGCAACTAAACGAAAAACAGAAAATATATGCACGGAATAAGAGGCATTGAGAACATTATAAAAAAATTGTGCTTTTAATATGGCACTGTAATATATTAATGTATACATACATTTGAGCAGCCCAAACCATTGGCGATGGGGTATTTATATGCTGCGTTGGAGGTGAGGCCCATGGTCTGTGGGCTGCCACCGTGGTACGATCCTCTGGAAGAGAAAAATCAGAAACCTTTCAGTCATTTAGATGAGAAGTTTTCTGCAATTTCATATACTTTTAATCTAATTATGACTCACATGAGTATGTCATAACCCCTAAAAAGACTTTTACCTGAAAGTGATGATGTCAAAGTTTCCTGTGTGAAGTCGAGCCATCAGCATGGCCAGGTCATTGGCTTCTGAGCCGCTGTTGGTCAGATATACCACCTGGACAGAGACACCAGGAGACATTTTAATTTAGTCCACATATTTATCCAGGATCCTGGTCTCAGATGATAGGATAAAAACCACCAACGTACCTTAAGAGGATCTGGTAAGTAGGAAGCTAGTTTCTCACAGTACTCATGGAGAGGAGGATAGACGTAGATGTTTGTAGTATGCCACAGTCTCTTCAACTGCTGCTCTGCGGCTGCTATTACTTTCCTGTACTCACAGATGTCAGAAATCAGATATAAGAATGATTGAATTAATACATTTTTATTAGGAACTGTATATCTAGTCAGCAACACAGTAAAGAAAAAAAGGACCTTACGGGTGGCAGTGGCCCACACTGACAGTAGCCACACCAGCAAATAGATCCAGGTACCGCTTCCCGTCCACATCCCACAGCCACTGCATGTATCCCTGGTGGATGAACACTGGTTTCTTAAAGTAGGTAACCTTCATGATCATGGGGTTGCAGTTCTTCCTGCGGATCTCCATCATCCGCTCTTTGGACATACCCTGGACAGAGACAAAGACAGAGTGCAGGAGTTACAGTCAATGTCAGTATCAGCATATAAATATCTACCATTTTATATTAATAACTTGGTGATTACTGAATACAAGGCCCAACAGTGTGAGACAGAGACACTGTATTCCTGGAGGAAATTGTTCTTTATTACCGTGTATTCCTCTGGTTTGAAATTGCATGGGGGCATATCTGGGACGTCTGTGAGGGCTGATTCCTGACATAATGCACCTGTGAAACAATTGTGATAGAGGTTCAGACAGTGAGGTAAAAAGAGACATGTTTTCTTTGAGGAGCAACATGAGACGACAGTGTTAATTGGCTGATTTTGTGTGGCTTTTGAGTCACAAAACACCTGTCAGTGACATTTTACTGACATTTGAGAGTTCTCTCTCAAATATTTCCCCCTTATTATCTACAGACCGACAGATGAACAATTTAAATTAGTGTTGATGCTGTGATTGTTTACATGAAGTTCAGACTTTTGGTATGAAATACCAGAGCTTACACTCTAACCACATGCGTTCACCCTGACCCTGCATTGTGTAACACAGGATAAAGTCCTGCCTGTTAACCCTTCAATGTAAAATGTAAGATTGAATGAGCTCTGGTCTGGTTGGGTCCAGTCTGGTGACCAAATTTGACTGAAATATTATATCCAAGTGACTAACAGTCTTAAAATAAATCCTTTTTTATCCACCGTCCATACAGGTTTTCAACTGTATGGACTGTATTGGAATAAATTGATATAAATGGGGTAGACAAAACAATAGAAACATTATGCAAATGCATGGCTTAATACAATAACAAGGTTTAAGCCTAACTACCACTTGTGAAAGTTAACTAGTTAACTTCCGTGGATTTATTCACGTCAGGCTTTGCTAATAGGAAGAATTAATGTTATTAAAGTTAGAACAAATGTGCTGTTTCAACCTAATTATATATATATAGCTCACGCTGCATTCAAGACAGCTCGGAGATTTCCCAAGTTTAAGTTTTCCCAAATAACTTTTGTGGTGAGAATATAACTTTTAGAGATTCTTTACAGTAACCATCTACCATCTATTAACATTTGCATATAACATCATTTGATATCAATTTACATGCACAACAGATTTTAGAATATGATTAATATGTATATTTTTGATTAAATAAATGTACTTTATGTTGTATTTTAGTTCATGGTTTCCCATAATATAAGTGCTTCTTTGTAATGTGTTCAGAGTTTTCTGGAACGCAGCTTAATTAATATTCACCCCATGTTTTTGTTGTACAAGAAGCAATAACAGACCATAATAAACCAACTAACTCACCACTTGCCAAGTGGAATTTGACCGAACCGGACCGAGAGCAGGGCTGCCCTCTTAAAACACAGCGGCCACTTAGAGAGGAAACGACTTTGAACATGTTGACCACCTTAAGGGAGCAGCACAGCGACCCGACTCACTCTGCCGTCCGACACTCATCTGCAGAAGACCCTGTGAACTCTACCACGTCACAGGATGCGTGCGCACCTACACGAGTTGCATTTGTAAACAAAATGTCAAGTAAATGATTACTCTGCAAATGATAAGGAACTTTTTTTTTTTTTTTTTTTGTTCTCCCAATATCTTACATATTTCCCAGTGACTCAATATTCGTAATACCAAAATGTATCAATAGACTGGACACACAGGGCAAGACATGAATAAATATACATAAATAATAAATATTACTGAATATTATTTAACTTTACACTTCTATTATCAACTTGTCGTGATTGGCCTTTAATGCCTTTTGTGAATATGAATGAAACTAAATCTGACACTGGAAGTTATTGAAAAGAAAAATCATGAATTTATTTATGCACAGTACCAGTCAAAGGTTTGGACACACCTTCTCATTCAACTACTTTGAAGAATCTAAAATATAAAACATATTCTGGTTTGTTGAGCATTTGTTTGTTTACCACATAATTCCATATGTGTCCCTTCATAGTTTGGATGTCTTCAATATTAATCTACAATGTAGAAAAAAAAATAAAGAAAAATAAAGAAAAACCATTGAATGAGAAGGTGTGTCCAAACTTTTGACTGGTACTGTATAATTATAAAGAAGCACTAAAACACCATGAAGCGGTGTGTCCAGTATATCCATACATTTTTATGTTAAATTTGAGTCATCGGTTCTTATTTCATGGATGCTATTACAAAATTCCATTAAATATTCATGATTAATTTATGTAAAATAAATAATTAAACATCAGTAAAGAAAAGAAGTGTGCTACATGAGGAATAGGAGTCGATCAATCAGCATGTTTTTGCCTCATTATTGGTGATTACATACATGCAATAACAACAGGCATGTAATCACCAATATAGTGGTAGACACAAAACGTAAATGTACTTCCTGTTACTGTATATTGTAAATTTATTTTACAAGCTTCCAAAAATATTTGATTGCTGTTTCAAATAGCATTTTGTATATGGGTGGCTGTTTATAAAGCTAGATACTTATGCATGCCAAAGAGAAAAAAGGGTAAAACAGAGTCATTTATCATTGCTAAACAACAGAGAAAGAATTAAATAAACTAACAAGACACTATTTTCCCCATTCAAATGTTCTGCGCCATTAATTTGCTTAACTTTTAGCCGAGGTGAAGGCGTGCAGTCATGTAGGAAACGAAATATATGTTAATCTTTCAACTCTCATATGGAGCCTCTACAGAATAATGCATGTACTAGTACTTGAACTGAAACTGTTAAAAATATTGCAGTACCCCATATTGTCTTTAACGCGTAATGTGCATTAAGCAGAGAAAATACACACAAACAAAAAATTGAAACAAAACTAAAACATTTTATGTTTGAGCTTTCTGCCATTTTGATTTCACACAAATAATGTTAACAGATTCTCACATTACCACAGCATAGATCAATATATTTCATGAAAGGCATTAAAAAAAAAGTTAAATAAACATTCCTGCGAGTAGAGAAAGATTTATGAAATATAAAAGTATATAATTAATTATAATGACAGCATATAGTAGCACATCATTTATACAAACAACCATTCTTTTTAAACATGAATGCAGATTATAATCCATATCATTCATAAAAAAATATTTTGGATTCTCAAAACGTGTAACTGCAGTGTAATTAGAGAAAATACGTATCATACGTGAGAAGAAGTTGTTACTTAATGTCTGAGTCTTCTAGTTTTTGTCTTTTTTTCCTCAAAACAGGTCTTGCAGTGTCCTAGACCTGCCAGTTGGGCTTACGGGTCACCTAGCAAGTGTTCAGTGTGCACATGGTAGCAGTGTCAACATAGCCATTCACTGTCAGGGCCGTTTCGTCCTGTATCGGCATGGCAGTGTAAATGCAGGCTGAAGGCTTCTGCGTAGCGCTAACTGTGTACGATGCGTAGCAGTTCCCAGTCTCTTCATTCGTCTCCTGGTCCACAGAAGGACACCAGTCTTCTTCCATCCCCTCTCTCTGGAGCAGCAATATGTTCTCACTATCCACCGACTTCACCTTGCTGTAGACCTCCCCCTGGGGCATCTGGGAGCGGCCTTCCGTGCGGCCGCAGCCCGACACAACGGGCTGGAGAAGCACCATATCCTCATGGTTGACCCTCTGGACTTCAACGTACTCGGTGGTGCGGGGGGCGGGCGACCGCAGACCAGCAGGAGCCTGTTTGAGGCCGACTCTGGAGATGTCGACGTCGCTGTGGACCTGGAGTTCTCGGGCGACCGGCGTGTGGGGATTGAGCAAATGAGGCTGCTTGCTGCTCAAGAAAAAGTAGTTCTGTCCTAGAGCCTCCCTGGCGCCGTGGCCGGGCCCGGTGAGGTAGGAGGAGGTGGAGAGGGAATGCTGTTTCGACATCTCAAGTGAGCTCTGTTGGTCCAGCGGGCTTGAGCTGTACTGGGGCAGTGGAGAGAACACAGAGGGCCAGGTCTTCACCCTCCCACTGGACATGTCAGGGCTGATCGAGTCTCCATGAGCATAGGTCAACGCTTCCTCCTCCCAGTCCTTCAGGCGCCTCTGTACCTGCGACTGCATGCGACCGCTTTCCAGATCCGTTTGCCTCTCCTCCTCCTCCTCCTCCTTCGCCTCGTCGCACTTGTCCATCAGCAGAGTGCGGCTGTCGCAGCTGCCTCGGCCGGAGTCGCTGTCGGATGTGGAGTTCTCCGATTTGATGCCACCGTCGTGTAGATCCTTGCTTTCCTCCAGCACCACCTGCCGCTCCTTGGGGACGTAAACCTCTAAGCACTCCACCAGCAGGTCCTCATAATTAGATGATGCAGTCGGAGGGAAGTCGGGCACCAACAGTGCACTGACGATCTCGTTAGATTTGCCATTCTACACACAAAAGGGGAATAATAAGTTACAGAAAAGTAGTGATAGAATCAGTCAAAAGTACCTTTTCTTATTCAAAAATTACTATTTGCAGAGTTGTTTAAGTCAAAACATTGTTCCATATGTAGCTGCTTTACCTTGAGAAGCTGCTTATCAAATCCTTTTATTTTAGGACCAGGGACGGGCGG
Organism: Anoplopoma fimbria; assembly: GCF_027596085.1. Taxonomy (NCBI): domain Eukaryota; kingdom Metazoa; phylum Chordata; class Actinopteri; order Perciformes; family Anoplopomatidae; genus Anoplopoma; species Anoplopoma fimbria. The sequence continues at coordinate 12,689,640 of NC_072462.1, read as the reverse complement.
CAGAATACAATGCTTCAGACTTCACACATGGAAAAAAAGAGATCTATGTCAGGGTTTGTGAGAAGCAGATGAAAATAAATAAATATAATTCAAGACGAATCAGCACTTCTTTTGTTGTATTCTATAAAAGCTTAGTATTCTATAAAAGAGAGTATTATTTTATGATCACAACTTAATTATCACATTTTCTAATAAACTTTTTCACTGTAGGATTTTCATTATCTTGGAATAACAAAATTATCATTTAGTTGCCAACATTTTAAATAAATATAAATAACAACAACTGTTACAAATTAGCATTAACATTTTAACTATTTTGTGATGGTTCATTTTTAAATCCTGAAATAACAGACATTGTTTTTCTTCAGTTAATACTTGAATTTCTAATTAACATATTACCATTACCTATACGTTGTTAGTTAAAAAAAGATTCCCAGTGAATCAGTTCTAGTTAGATTTTTGTCCTCCCAATTCTTTAAACTTGAGATCTTTCTGTGCTTATCACAACAAAACAACGACTGAATAATCTGCATAAAATAAATATGAATACCTTTTTAGTGGGACAGTTAAGTCATGATCACAACAATATCCTAAAATAAGATAATGATTGGGATTTGATCGCGAGCTGGACCTCTGCTGCATAAAACATGTCACATGTATTCATTTTACACAAAAAACACATTGAAATTCATGATCATTGTCTTACTTGTGTCGGTTCATGTGTAGCAACCACGTGAGGATGAGGAAGGTGAAGGTAGAAAAGACTGTAATGAGGATCCACGCTGATGTCTCACGATGAAAATCTGCAAGACACAACACAACATCGTTAGTGGGTTTTTTTAATCTATTTCTTCCTGTGGTGATTAGTATTACAGGATATTAGAGCAGTATGAATTACATTAGCAATAGTGAAAGGAATAATTCACATTTTGAGAAATAGGTCAGATCAGAACATCTGTCTGTTTATTATAGGACTGAATTCAGGATATAATTAGCTTAGCTTAGCATAAAGCTGGGGAACAGCTGGTTTCTAACTTAGGCCAGAGCCAGGGCTAGCCATTTCCTGCAGTTTCCAGTGGTTATGCTAAGCTAAGCTAACCATCTCCTGGCTGTAACTTCTGTTGTGGTATGGGTTTTGTTTAGTTTATTTCCTGTTTTATTTTGAAGTTCCCTACCTCTTGTGTCCTGTGTTTGGCTTTACTTCCCTTCTTTGTCCCTTTTCCCCCACCTGTTTTACACCACACCTGTGCGTCATTAATTGATGAGCCTCTTGTGTATTAGTCTGTGTGTCATTGTAAAGTTGTCTGCCTTTGTTTGCTGATGTCGACGTTCCTGCGTGTTCCTAGTTGGATTTCCTGCCCTTTTACTAGTGCCTTGATGTTTGTACGTTTATTTGCCTCGGTTTCTGTTTCTTGTCGGTTTTGCCCATTGTACCAGCTTTTGATATTACAGCTGGCTCTCTGTTCAATTCAACCGGTCTGCCTGGAGTCCCGCATTTGGATCCTCCTTTGGTCTGACATGCGGGACAGCTTCATTCTTGACAGACTGTGATACTGATGAACTCATCTGACTCTCAACAAGAAAGTGAATGTGTATTTCTCAAAATCTTGCACTATTCCTTCAATAAATGCATTACAGCCTATTAAAAAGTAGCTTTCTGTGTATTATACTGTACATAATCATTGATGGATGTCTTACATTCAGGAACTTTGCTGTAGGAAGTGGAGCTCCATTCACTCCAAAAGCCATGATCAGGTTTACAGCGCACCTCGACAAGGTATTTACCACCTGACTGCGGGCTGAAAATGTTAAACATCTTCTGCTGGCCTGCAACGTGCATCTGGAAATAAACACACACAGTTGACACAACGTGAGTGGTTATGCACAGTCCATTTGGTCCTCCAAAATGTCAACATATAGTTAAAAATTATAAATTTTTCAGTTTCATCTTAAGAGGAAATTAATCCCTTGGTTAAACCAACAGGGCGAGGTTAAATTAGACGTTTTAAAGGTTAAAGTAAACAGCAGGGCTAGTTCTTCCTCACGGGGACTGAACGTGTTAACCACCGGTCCCGCTCCCTTGGACCACGAAGTACGTACCTCCCAGTCATTCTCCTCCTCCAACCTGACGCGGAGCTCGTAGATGAGAGTGATCCAACCCGAGCGGGTGTCAGCCTTATGCGGAGGTTCCCATGACACCCGGAGGAAGGGCCAGCGCTTGTCCTCCAATACAGTCACCGTTACCTTCTCTGGAGGATGAGGCTTGACTGGAATCAGAATCAGTATCAGAATCAGAAGCTGTTTATTGCCAAGTACGTTACACATACAAGGAATTTGGCTAGATGATTGACTGGTGCGGACAGTTATTAACAAACATAGTGCAATACTAAAGACATCATTTCAAAATAGAAATGTGAAAATATACAATAAATTATGCTAAAAAGTAAACAAATAAGAGTATGAGTATGCAAATAAGAGTATGCGTTAACAATAAGAGTATGCGTTAACAATAAGAGTATGAGTTAACAATAAGGGTATGAGTAAACAAATAAGAGTGTGAGTATGCAAATACGAGTATGAGTTAACAATAAGAGTATGAGTATGCAAATAAGAGTATGAGTATGCAAATAAGAGTATGATAAATAAGAGTAAGAAAGGGGGGAGAGAGAAAATGTGAATGAGAATGGATGTGTGTGTGTGTGTGTGTGATTGAGAGGGATGAAGAGAAAAATAATTAAAGCGGATAATAATGTTCATAAAGTAAAACAATTGGAGCGTTCCCTATAGACAGGAGTGTGTGCATGTCTCTTTCTCTATCTGAAAGTAAACCAATGCACACCTCCAGCGGAGGAGCACTGTCACTGCAGCAGTGAGTTCACTAATATTTGTTGAAGCAAATGTTAATGTTTAGGCTTTAAGTTATCTTCTTGGAGACACAAAGTTGACAATGACGAAAGACAATGAAAGGTTAGGACTGATAACCAAATCAGATCAATGAAATGATTAAAGAGGAAGAGGTGCACATTGAGATAAGGAGCCTCAAGGAGAATACTTTATTTATTTTTTTAATCCTTTATACTCCCTTTCGGATATTTCATGGACAACATGCTTTTGTATTAAGCAACATGACAGGATGGGACTCCACACCTCATACGATATTCATTTATTGTTATATAATATGAAGTAGAAGCGCCCCATATTCATATTTAATCAGATCTCAGATGAAAGAAAATGGCTGGAATTATTCAAATTGTTTCTTTTTATGAATAAATTCCATGAAAAGTCCAAAAGTGGTGGGTTTGTCCTTATCCTGTCTATGCCCTTTATCCCCATGCCCTATTTTTTTATTACTATAAAGGGCCACTGTTGATTTTTATAAAACTTTAATCTTCAAATAGGAAGTATAAATGCAGTCCTTGCAGACTATTTTCAGCCTTGGATTAATACATATTTGGTGCTCTGGTGAGGATTTCCACCAGCTATTGTGTATGTGGGAATGACTCAGAGTGTTTTTGAACATTAATGTACGTCTGTGGCGCGGAGGAATAAGATATATTAGACTTATAGCAATATATGTTCGTAGAATCAGTTATTAGTTTTAATATAGAATATAATTTGTTTTTGTATTCACTGCTTTTAAATGGTGACTTTCAGTGTGTAGTACCAGCTGGAAGGAAGGGTTAGTACACTCAGAGAGGCAATAGTCGCAATATAACCCAGTGTGCCTTAAAATTGTGCCTCATTGAGCTGCCTCATCCTAAGAACAAACACAACAAAACACACAATTCCTCACCAATGTTCACCACATCTATTTCCCAGGGGTCGGAGAAGGCCTGGCCCTTCGCATTGGTGGCCACTACTGTGATGTTGTAGAGGACCCAGATTGCTGTGTGGTTCTTGTTAAAGAAGCAGGAGTTGTCTCCGGCCGTGCGGTAGTCCGGGCACTCGTACACCTTCTCAGAGCTGCAGAGAGAGGCAGGGGAGCCGCATGTCATTACATGTGTGCACTTTTACTGTGCTCCACTGTAAGATTGCCTAGGAACAGCATGCATTCTTTAAGCTACGTTTCCTGATACTGTGTGTGTGTGTGTGTGTGTGTGTGTGTGTGTGTGTGTGTGTGTGTGTGTGTGTGTGTGTGTGTGTGTGTGTGTGTGTGTGTGTGTGTGTGTGTGAGAAAGGGGACAAGATGAGACATGAAGAGAGGGTGATTGCAAGATAAACGGGGCGCCATGTTTTTTGTGATGCAGGCGAAAATTACGGAAAACGTGGAAACATAACAATACCCGTGTTATTTCCTTCCTATTTCCTATAATCTCAATTTGCATTTTATTGTTATCTGTACTCTTTTCATGTTGTCCTTTGATGCCTGCAGCTCGTGTAAAGAAGCTCGTGTCAGAAGCTCCTACCCAACCGTCTTTCCTACAATAGCTTTTTTTCCCCTCATCTCCAGCGTTGTTTTTTCTTTTTCAAGAGGACGTGGAAAATAACTCTGCTGACGTGTTGTGTATGAGCACTTGGCCCATCGTTACTGACACTTGGCTTTCGTATCCCAGTGGACCCTGGGTCCGCTAATGAACACGCCTGGGAGTGTTTATGTTTAGAAAGCTGAAAGATGTGTTGTTGCCGCTTTCTCAATCCTTTCTCGCCACTCACGTTTCTTTGCGATAGTACAGGGCGTAGGTAGTGTGCAGCCCCCCATCAGAGCCGGGCTCCCACCAGCAGGTGAAGGTCTCTTTTTCGGGAGAACGGCAGCTGGTCAGTGCGGGCTTCCCCGGCGGGCTGTGGGCTAAAGACAGACAGGGACAAAAGGAGGAAATGAAAGCATTGTGTATTATATAACACTATAAAGAAGGACAGATTTGATTTGACAATGATGTGTAGTATACCACAGAAGTATCCACGGATAAACAACACTATTACTAATCATATTGTGAAGCTCTGGCTTCTGTGCTCCTACATCCAAACACTTACGTTTTCCCCTCGCGTGCACCGCGAAGAACAGCAGCGACGACAGCAGGATGACCTCAATGATTTTCCTCATCATGGCTCCTCAAAGCCTTTGGCTGTTGTATGGAGAAGAAATAAATTCATAATTACAGGTGGGTGTGTATGGTGGAACTGTCACACAAATCATGTTACCCACGTTTAATGCCATCCATCACGACAGCAGAACTACAAGTCTTGAGTTAAAACTGCCTGCTGTAGCCGAGATGTTTTCTTGTCGTCTCACGCCTTGCTTGAGGGTTAAGTCATACAAGCAATACTTCAATTCATTCAAATCCCCCTGAAGACATAATTAGGACCAGATAATGTAGAAGGACGCCATTCACAAGTGAACCATTCAGAATATTGGATACATTACTTCTGGGATAGTTTATGCTTCAGCAGGGATACAGAATAGATTTCAAACGCAAATTTGTTTGACAACATTACTGAATCCTCTCATTCAACGTACAAAACATTCTTGCCTTAAACAGATATATCATGTTACTGTTAAATGAAACCAACTCGGACTACACAACGGTAAATATGATGACCTGAAAGAAAATCTCCTACAAACCATGTCTGCAGTTTCACAAAGGATTAAAAAAAAAAACATCCTCTCCGCTTCTGTCTACCTCTACCAGCTGGCACATGCAGCGTGACTGATTGCATAAGTTCAGGCTGTTGCCTCAACGGCAGAGATAGACAGCGGGAGGGTGGTGTGCCCGACTCCCATCCGCATCACATGGAAATCTGCGATTCCCTAGCCATGTGCAGATGTTTGAGTTAATACTGAACGCGTGGGTCGGGCAGGGAGGGAGGGAGGGAGGGAGATGGATGGTAAATGGATGGGAGAGCTGATGTTGCATCGGTGATCAAGAAAAGTTGGTAGAAAGCACGTCGTCTCTCACATGCTCACTTCCTTTCGTCTCATTACAGATAATGAACTCTTCTGCCGTTGAGGATTCTACAACAGAGACTTCTTGACTCTCTCTACTCCATTGCTGCAAGGAATGCTCCCATTCTCACATGACACACACTGCCTTCAAAATGATCTGCCTTCCCACTCCCAGCCGGTCAGATATTAACCTCAGAGACACCACGCGCCTAGCACTCACAAAAGCAAATGACAGCAATCACTTTATTCTTGAATTAAATAAAGTTTAGTCCAGATAAATATTATTATATGCAAATGACTCCTCTATATAACAACCCCAAAGTATAAGGCTATCAGAATTAAAAAAAACATGGAAAACTGAAGTTGCAAAAAAATGTCTGGAGGCACGGGTACCAGGAACTGGATCATAAGAAATTCATTTCGCAACAGACATTTCTCACCGGACTTTATTGTTATTTTGATTTGGAGCTTTTTCTAGTGTGCACGCCCCAACAACACGACCACAGCTGTGTGCTCCCACAGGCCCGACATACAGTGGCACGGCACCAAACGCTCCTTTCTGGTCATGATTGTTTTCCCGCGCACACTTTTAAAACAATATGCACTTAGCTGTATGTAGTACTTTTTTAGAATGTCAGTAGGAAAAAAAAGTGGCGTCTGGCTCACAATGCATTTATTTTACTCTGAGGACATATCAGCACTCAGGCCATTTTCAAGATCAACATTGAGAATGTCAACACTTCACCTTAATGTCTTGCCAAGAATCTTGGTGTGTTAACACTGTGTGCATTTTACGAGACGTTGGGCCTCATGCAGGTAGCAATACACAAACAAATCCTCATATTTTTGTTCATATTTTGTTAGTGTCCATTGATTTCTTGGATTCACCAATGTTTATTTATTTGTACTCGTCTCTTAGGTAAGAGAAAATATCTAATTTCGCAGTCTACAGTTTTTTCGTCCAATGCGAGCGTTCTTTAAAAAAATACACAAAAATGTCATATTATTACCATCATTTTTTTATTTACAATTATTAGATGTTTAAGTCATTATAATATTGTATTATTAAATAATGAAATAACATTGGTCAACTGATCCCAATTAAGACTATTACAAACCCTTGAATGATATTCCGTGTGTTCTCTTAAAGAAAAATTTGGAAAAAATATAAGACGAATTTAAGAGAATGTTGCTGCATGAGACCAACTGTACGGTACAGATACATTTGGCATCAATAACAGGCTCCAAGATCAGTCAGGTTTTCTACTTTTGCAGTTCTTTGCAGGCAGCATGGTCACACTTCCTTAATATCATAAAGACTGTCGGCAAGTGACTGTTATAAAAGGTTCTTTATGGTGCCTTCATTTCAATAACGTAGCCACGGTCTGATAATTGGCATTAAGGTCAAGGCATTGGATTAGCCTCCTGCTGCATATAGCCTTCTTACATAACCAGTAGCCCAAACTGAATAAGCTGCTAAGCTGGGGAAACCCTGGCCAACAGTGAGAAGCTCCTCCTTCACAGATAATAATGGCCTGGACTTTTCTCAGTTTCACCTCAGGAACCACCTGTTTTATGTGCTCTGTATCCCTCCACTGTTACGCTTATCAAAGAAAACCAATTTACATTTAACTATTTGCTTGCTGACCCACTGCTCCATAGTCAGGTTCAACATGGTGACCTTATGTACATACAGGCAACTAACATTGAAGGTATTAATGTAAAATATTTAGAAATTGAGCACAATCTCTACTGCAGATAAATAATACACCAGGAGTGTACCTGTATGATCTATACATTCACTTAATTCAACGCCGTACAACATACAAAATGTAAAAAATCTGAGTCAGTCAGGTCATCCTGAGGCTAAGACTAAAAGTCAGACTCGTGATTATGAATAATTTACCATTTGTGTTCGACAGCTACCTCTCAATGTCAAAAGGGTGTGAGAGGACGTGTCAAATGGCATGTTAAGCTATACAGTGAGCAGTGAAGCAAGAAGATCCCCGCGGGGCATGGTTGGACAACAGCACACCTTTGCAAAGGTGATTAATAAGGAATGTTTCTCTCTCATGCAGCGAAAGACACACCTGAGCACCACGAAAGCAGAACTACAGCCGTTTCCAAGAACACAATATATCCTCAATGATGATTTATGGCACCCGTCGGTCACGTGATTCAGTTTCACATCGGAGATCAGCAGGTTTGGCATGAAAGAAACAATAACTCGAGTATCTGTCCTCTTATAAGAGTGTAAATATTTCCCGGTACTGTAAAAAACAGGTTTGATCATCAACCCCCACGATCTTCTAGGAAGTTTTTTTTTTTTTTTTTTTTTTTTTTTTTTCCCTCTTAGAGGGGCATTCAAGGGCAAAGAGCAACAGAAAACAAGATGTAGAACTTGGAGTTGATATTATTGGTGGATACTGAAGACTGCCTGACACAACCTAGGAGTATAATGATGACAATATACGATCCCAGTTTAATACCAGTCGACGCACAAGCATGTTTGCAGACAAACAGCCATGGGCATGCGTCTGCATTCATGAACAAACAATCCCCAGAGTGCATTTATGGCAACTACATACAATAAACCATAAAAAAACACAAATCATGGGTCAACAATTTCAGCTCTGTTCCACTTACAGTAACTGCTTCCTTCTTCATTGTTGTTGTTCATTCATTGTACTTCCTCTTTTGTCTTGGCCAGCCTGTATTCTGTGCCCTCCTGTGTTCTTTGAACCACTCACGCAGAGGGAAAAAAAAAGGCTTCAAGGACAGCAGACGACACACCCTTCCCTACCTGCGGCAACAATTATCCCACTGACCATTCCACTACCGTGAAAATCTGTGTTTAAAGAAAGCCACTAAAGCGCAACATAAAGGCCCGGTGAATGTTTTTAAAAAGGTGAAATATTTCAACATCTCATTTCTGTTGACATAGCTGGAGTGCCAGGGATAGTAGATGGCTTTGCAAGGATACGATTGCAGCTGCAAGTATGTGGTGGGCGTAATTATAATATCCCAACTCACCCAAACATTGAGTGCGATAGTTGTTTGATTAAAATAATTTTTGGATAGTGCATTATGGTTGTGAAGAAATGTATTGTCATAAGTCACCACTAATTTTGCCAATTACTATGTGGGCCACGTCAACAACACCAACCACTACATTACATGTCAATGAGGCTTTTAATCCAGCCAATGCCAACACAGGTACAATTTTGTGTCACATGATATGGGCTAGTGTACAGAGCATATTCATATCACAGTACACTTTGTCTAATATAGGGCAAAGCCAGCACTGATCTGGGGAAGTGATCAAAATGATATTCACTTTTCAGAATTGTATCCTTTACATGTGAATGTACTACTTTAAAATGTAATCCTAGATGGATTTTATACTTTAATCAGCCTGTGTGACCTAAGAATCCCAGCTGCAGGTTGCAAAGTTATAACTGACTATATAAAGACCCGGTGCAATACTAACAGTGGAAAGAGCCAGTAAGCTGTAGCCACCTGATCCGATATTAAGTTGATCAGCTTGCTATAATGGCCAACAGCCTCTTTAACCTCTTCTTAACCAGAGCAGGACCAGATCATGACCCTAGAAATCCCATTACACTGCTGACCCCTCAGCGTCATCATCCTCCTCCTACGCCCGGAAGGAAATAACCTGCCAATCAGTCAGTGGTCAACCAAGGGAACATGTCTTCATCCAGAGGGACACAAAGATGGTGTCTGTTAACTGATTCGCAGTTAAGTTGTTGATCAAATGTATTTCTATTTGCCTCTAAATGACTTAGGACAAATAAAGAAGTCGTTGCCCATATGGAAAAGATCGTACAAAATCATACAAAAGGCCCCATGTCATATATATTACTTATAAGTTTCAGATAAAAGATATAACATTCAGTAAAATGTATATATATATATCTTTTCCATAAGGGTGTGAATGCCAAAAAAAGTGCTTTACAGATAAAAGTATGACTGATTGATATGTGCATGCCACATAGATTCAATTTGGCTTTAGGCAAAACCACTTCAGTGATTCACATGATCTGAAAAAAAGTCTGTTACTCTCCAAAGACTGGCATCCAAAAACCTGATGTGCTTTTTCATCTCGATCTCAGTTAATTATCAACTTTTTAACAATAACTGTTTGGGCCTTCAACTTTTAAAACCAGCATCAACAAGTTTTTTTTGTTTGTTTTTTTTTAAACAGATTTTTATATCATTTTGGCATATGAACACACACACACACACACACACACACACACACACACACACACACACACACACACACACACACACACACATTAAACCTGTTGTTGCCTCCACCCTTAAGCAACATTCAAAACAGGATATTTAATGAATTAAAGTGCTGTTTTTTAAAGGACACATGCTTGGTACAAACATGACCCTGATGCAAACCATCCTCAGGCCGGTCCTGATGATGCACGTGTCCGTCCCGAGTAGTAAAGTGATGTCTTACCTGCAGCTGAGAGGAGATTTTCAGTCTCTCGCTCGGTGCCTTAGCCGTGGTGGCTCCCCCAGAAGAGCACACACTCTTACACCGACTTGTCTGACCGGTTTACCGGGGATGACGGCGAACAAGGCGGCGCAATACCGGCAGCTCCGTCCCGCAAGGTAATCGCAACATCAACTCTTACGTCTCTGTGATCCTGAGGAGGGCGGGGCCAGAGGAGAGACCGCCCCCGTGTAAGCCCCGCCCCCAACCTCGGTTGCCATGGTTGCCAGACCTATGGGTCGGTCGAGGTCGAGTTCCTTAAAAGTGCATCATCTAAATATAGTGTGACTTTAAAACTTGTTCAATTTAAAAGCCGATCATGTGTATTGATTTTATTTTTGTGGCCGCTCAATCTATATTAGGTAATATTATTTCCATCTCAGCTCACAACTCAATTTCCAATTCAAATAGCTTTATTGGCGCCAACAAAATCATGTTGGTGCCAAAGCAGTTTCCAGAAGATATCTAAATACCCAGGTGTGAGGTTTAATATAATAGTGATGCAGTCAAGACTTTAGCACGATACAATACAAAGCTATTGTAAAATACTTTAATAAAATGACTTATTATTTGGGAGATCTGGGCTTTTGAAGGTATATATATATATATGCCTGAGGTGCTGCTGTACTTTGAACTATTCTCTTCTGGGAAGTTTGTTATTTTCTTCTCTTTCTCTCTCTCTACTTCCCTCTCACACTCTTTATGTGTGTGTGTTACAGTGAGGGATCGTATTACAGTGGTTGTGGTTAAGGTAACTCTCCAGGAAATGAATGACAGTCAATGCATTTTTTCTTCCTCGATGACAACCACAAGAGTGACACATACTACTACCCCAGAGAAGCATTCTTTAAACACATTGTCTCACCTCCTCTAATGAGCTAATCTATTGAGGGATGTTATGAAATTCCTTGTTAGCTATCAATTACTAAAACTGTTGCTCTGTAGTAGACCAATACACTATGTCCTTGCTGTAAGTAAATTAATTTACTTGTTTATTTAAAAGAACCTTCGGGGCCCAGGTTTTGTCTGAAAAACAATCAGTCACTTCTTCTTGGGACAACACATGCTGCCACCTTAGTGACATTAACTCTACACATTGCAACTGGTTCCTTTTACTGGGAGCTGTAAACATAGCAAGGTCTTCCAGTACTTAACATCCCTCTCTCCCTCCCCCCTTTCCTCCTCTCTTTCACTGACTCAATTTCTCTTATTTAGCCTATCACATTATGCACACATGTGTGTGAGAGAGCATTTCTCCCACTTAATACGTAAATGATTAACACACTTTGTTTGTGAATGTTCTTTTATGTGATATCACACGTACAAAGAAACATAAATCCTCTGAAAGAAAGACAGCAATATTTGATCACTTTTACAACAGGACCATGAGTATTTCCTGGAAGTTCCTGGAAGGTTGTACCAGCATAGACGAATCATGTGGGCCTGGCATTAAAATGTAAACTACCTTCAGGCGAAATCATGTGAAGAAATCTTTACTAATCAGTAAAGCATTTGTCAGATATTCAGTATAACAATCTATTGATCTCTATCAAAACAGTGATGGAAGAAGTAAAAATGCAGAAATGTAAAAAATTAAACTTATGTCACTTAAGTATGTAAGTTGCATCAAAGGGAAATACTCAAGTAAATTAGAAGTACCTCAACATTGTACTTAAATACAGTACTTCAGTAAATATACTCAGTTACATTCTGTCACTGCATACAGTCAAATTTGAGCAATACATGCCATCTCATGGTGAAACCGACTTCCTGTCAGTAACATTTCGGTGATGTGTATATGATGATGTATGATTTCAATGATTGGTGAATATAAAACCCTCACTAACATATTTGAATAAAAAAGACAACAAATCTAGTGTTTTTTTTGCCAAGTTAGGGACATTCCTTGGTGCATATTTGCATTAATGCCTAAATGAACGTGGCTTTTAGTGAGTAAACATAGAAACATTCTGTGGAAAGCATTTGAAAAGAGTGAGTGTTGTTATCATGAGAACTCCAGCCCTCCCCATTTCAGCTCTACTTAGGAGCAATAATGTTATGTAATATGGCCATCTGCTCTCTTCACGTTGATTTAAAAGTCCCATTAAGCGACATATCCATGGTGAATGCCAGTGAACATATGAACCTGGATGCTCTTCATGATAAAGATAAGTTAAGGAGTGAACTGAGATTTATTACATTTAAAAAAAATTGAAAAGAACTGATCTGTCATTCCTAATTCACGGTTTCGTGTGCGTGGCAGAGGATGTGTCAGATATGTTTTGGTGTGACAGATTGCGTGCCTTGTTTTTCAATGCTGGTGCTGGTGCAAAAAAAGAGGAAGGAGGCATGAGCTGCAGTCAGTGATGCACTGACCTCTAACTCAATAAAACCCACTCTCGCTTTCTGTCCACGTGACATTTGCCCTCTCAGTCACTGGACATCTGGTATCAGGCTTAAGGGCCAAACCGGTTCAAGCGATGGAGAGATAAAGCCTGACATCTAGCTGCGCTTTTGTGAACTGGTTTGACAAAGTAATCTGGGTCTATGTAGACTGGTGGAGTCTAGGCGGCAGTATAGGACCACAAGTGTTGCTGGGATTTAAGAGGGTATCCTCTGAATAGGAACGACACCTCTGAGGACACATGTAATAGTTGCCATCTAATTAAAAATGTGCTAATGGTCGTTGGTTTATAGGCTGGCATCATTATTTTTAGACTAAATATTGTGATGTAATTGTACAATGTCATATGATATGAAACATCCAACACACATTAATTATGAATTTGGTAATCGAACCCTGACTCAACAATCAATAAAAAAATAAGTAGGCCTATAATATACATGAAAAACACCATAGACACCAACAAGAACAAGAACATGAATAATCCACATGTGCTGTGTCATGGTAATGTTTTTGTTTGTTTTTATGGATTACTTCCCTTATGCTAAAACTCTATATTTGTATTTTCACATACAACTATAACATCATTGTTATAACTCTATTGTTGCATGTCAATTAGGAATGAGAGGTTTTATTCCCACGGTGACTCTAACTTTTGCCTCTTCATCGACCTAAATTCGTGATGCAGATTTTTTTATCTGGTTCTTTCTGCTCTGTGATTGGCTGTGCTTTTCCCACAAGCCCCGCCCCCTGACATGAACCGCTCAGGGCTGAATGGTGACAGGAGCGGGTAGCATCGTTCAACAGACTAGTTAAATGAAAGTGGTGATATTATATATTATATAGATACTTAAAAAAAATCATGACAATGTTAAATTTAGTTGCTTTGCGAGACACACACACACAGACACAGACACAGACACACACACACACACACGCTCACAGACAGCCACGCCCCCTGGATATATGATTGGCCGCTGAGGAGCTTTGTGGGGAATTGACGTCGCATCTGATTGGTCGACGTTCACAGCAATCACCTCTAATCGTCACCCGATTGGCTGAGCTGTTTAGAGGAAGTCAAGTGTCAGAACGTTTCAGGGGGGATAAGCTCGGAGTTGACAAAAGCGATCTGTTTCACTTGAAATATTTTGCCACACTGGTTTTTTTTGTAATTTCCAGGTTGTGTCCTGGACTGTGGAAGGATTACGTTAACCGACTGATACACACGTACCCCGTGCCGTGCCAAAAGGACCCGATCTCCCCGTGGATTTGACGGCAGAGAGCAGCAAAGTGGGACTTTATTGTTCAGGGCTGGACAGCTAGCTTGTTTTTGTGTGTGTCTGGCGTGGACCGCAGGCTATATGGCTGCGAATTACGAGCCGATATATGGACTATCAGAAGACGAGGTAAGCTGCCATTCCCACAAGGCTTTATTATATGGATGTCAGTCATGTCTGTGTGTCTTTTCTGTGGGGTTTACTGCTAGCACCGAGGCTAATCTGCAAGCTAACAAGCAGTCACTCACATTCCATAGTAATGTTCGACCAGCTGTCAATTTCCTGCCCCCCCCCCCCACCATGTCTGCGTGTCTTAACATCTTAACATCAGGAACAGATGCACCCCTTTGCAAGCTTACCAACCTCTCTGCATGCCCTCCTCCTTTTTCAATGAATGCATGGTAGACTTGTAGATCCAAATGGCTGTTTTTTTTTGGATCCCCAGATGTGCAGAGGAGGCATTATTTGCACAATTGAAAAATCAAAAAATAAAAACACATAACATAGATAAATGATATTACAGTGCTGCAGGAAGAGGCTGAAAGCCCACTGGGCTTATTTGAAGCCTCCACCTACAGTACCAGTCAAAAGTTTGGACACACCCTCTCATTCAATGGTTTTTCTTTATTTTTATTATTTTATTTTTCTACATTGTAGATTAATATTGAAGACATCCAAACTATGAAGGAACACATATGCAATTATGTGGTTATTATATGTTTTATATTTTAGATTCTTCAAAGTAGTTGTCTTGATCTGTCAAATGAGGTCGATATTGGCTTCAGTGGTGCCTTTGACACACAGATGTAACGTTTTGTTAGTTTTAGTTTATTTGCACAATTGAAAAATCTAAAAATCACATAACACAGATAAATAATATGACAGTGCAGGAAGAGGCAGAACGCCCACTGGGCTTATTTGAAGCCTCCACCTACAGTACCAGTCAAAAGTTTGGACACACCTTCTCATTCAATGGGTTTTTCTTTATTTTTATTAACTACATTGTAGTATCAAAACACAAGGGACACACAACAATGATTTTAGAAAGCATACACACATCTGTTTTTAAACACTAATTGGCTTACAATAAAATGCTTACTACAAAAACAGGTTGGTTACGCTTTAAATTGGTGCCAAATGTAGTGTAATTATCTTACTAAATAAAAATGTATTCCATTGCTACTCCACTGTTGTAACCTATTATATGTTATCAGACTAAAACGATCTTAATGATGCCAAATCAACACTGTGCAAGATAACTGGACACACATTAGTACATCAGTATTCTCTCCTGTATTATTATAGTATACAGTACCAGTCAAAAGTTTGGACACCTTCTCATTCAATGGTTTTTCTTTATTTTTATTAACTACATTGTAGATTAATATTGAAGACATCCAAACTATGAAGGAACACATATGGAATTATGTGGTAAACAAACAAATGCTCAACAAACCAGAATATGTTTTATATTTTAGATTCTTCAATGTAGTTGTCTTGCTCTGTCAAATGAGGTCGATATTGACTTGACTAGTGGCGAACTCTGTGCCGCCTTTGACACACAGACGTGACGTTTTTTTTAGTTTTAGTTTTTTTTAGTTTTGTTTAGTTTTAGTTTAGTTTTAGTTTTAGTTTTGTTTAGTTTTAGTTTTGTTTAGTTTTAGTTTAGTTTTAGTTTTAGTTTTGTTTAGTTTATTTGCACAATCTAAAAAACATAACATAGATAAATAATATCACAGTGCAGGAAGAGGCAGAAAGCCCACTGGGCTTATTTGAAGCCTCCACCTATATAATAATATAAAAAGAAATCACAATACTATAACGAATACAAAAAGAATATACATGTGGTATTGTTGAAAAAGCATTTTTACAAGATATGATTTATAATAACAATACATTATAAACAACAAGAAAACAAAGGGAAAAAATGCATTGAGTCAAGATGTGAATGAGTGTAAGTTCATATGTGTGCATTTATGTGCGTGTGAGAATAAGCCGGGTTTGATTTTGATTAAGGGGATTTGGGTTTGTACCCCTGCATTTACTCCTACACAAAAGCAATGCTACAAGTCCCTATGAATGCAACAACTACAGATTACAAATACAAACTGAAACATGGAATACATATAATACATAAGGAAAGTAATTTAAAAAACAGGGGTAAGGTTGTCTTTTAAGCATCTTTTGAAACTTTTTATAGACATTTTTTTGTTAAGTGTGAAAAGCCATTCCATAATTTGGTTCCCCTAAATCTTATCGAAAATTGACCTCTATAAGTAAATAATTTAGGGGGATGAACTTTGCATCCATAATTAAAAGTTATGCCAGGATGCAAACGTGGTTTCACATGGCAGCACGATAGTCAAACATGGGGACACTGCTGAGCTGCAAACTAGTGCTGTCAAATCAGCCAACTACCTGTTATGTTACTAATGCAGTCAGAAATAGTAATGCTAGAGATGTGTTTTGTATGATCCGGTTGGATGACTAAACATTATTCTTTCATGTGTGTATTCAATGTTCTTATGGGAGAATAGGGGCGTGACTCTGACTGTTGAGTTTGTCACAGTAGGCAAAACTGTCACTCTTTCACATGAATGTAGGCGAATATGAATGAGGCCTTACATCCCAGCTCAGGGGACGTACATCTCGGTAGATACACTAAACATTTTCAACTGGCTGATCTCTGGAAAGATATACCCAATTAATTTGTGTTGCTGACATGCAACTTTTTTTATCAAGATCAGAACAGGTCACGAGGAAACTTTATTTCACTCGGTATGACTTCTTTCTTTTATGAGGTAGCTCTTTTCACTTTTCATAGCCAGTGGTCTGTCAGTCATTACTGGAGGGGAAGCATGCCAGTAAAACATTCCACACAGTGCAACACAGGGAACCTCAGAAAGGGTTGGTTAGTTTTTTTGGTTAAGGTTAACCACATTGCAGGCATTAAATAACATCATGTCATCCCCACAAGTATTGGTTTTAAGACAATGGTCGGTCCGCATTCCATGAAACGCTGCACTTCCTCTAAGGGAAACATTCAGAAATGCTACACCGTCTGAACAAGGCCGTGAACTAAGGTAACAGCTGGGTTGGTCTGGCCTCCAACCCCAACTCCCTCCTTTGCTCCATTATGTAGCACATATATTAAACTTGTGACAGAATTAGGTGTAAAGCTCCATGTAAATATCAATTACTATACCCACCAAAGGGCCATGGTCATGGATTTGACTTAAGATTCTGTTTCAGTCAAGTAGAGAAGAGTGTGTGTGTGAAGCTGTAAACCAAACATAGTGTGAGTGGATTTAACTCAATGTACAGATTCCCCGACAGGAGATGCTGTGGGAATTACATGCACCCACACTATCTATCATAACATTGTCTTTCTCTGCAAAATTTCAATATATAGCTCCAGCTTTTGTTATGTCATCTGTGAAGTTCTAAATGTTCTAAACTCACTCAGGGCTGAAAGCTTTTCTAATACAGCCCATTTCATTTCTAGGTCAGGGCTATTGACTTAAAAATGCAGCTTGAAATGTTTTGAAGTGGCCTGATGTTATGCGATATTTATTCCATGAATTTGATTTATTGTTTTGGTCCATCATCTCTTTCTTCTGCAGAATGAAACGAGAGTGCTGCGGGTTAAGGTCATTGCCGGAATGGATTTGGCAAAGAAAGACATCATTGGAGCCAGGTGAGCATCACATGCTTCTTTTTAAGGGACTCACCAGAAGATGCTGCCTTATCAGAGGTTTCTTAGTTTTTACGCCGTTATCTCGCTTTGATGTCGTTATTGTGGAATGGGTGTGTCGGGCTGGTCACTGCTTCAGTTCAGGTGCACTGCTCTACATCTGACGTTGCACTTCTTTTGGCCAATCTAGTCTTATGTTTTTAATATGTTGGCTGCTTTCTGGCTCGCTAAAAATCGAATGTGTATTGTCATGTGTGTTTTGTAACCTACTAATATTTATATGTGGAAAAACAAATATAAGACCAAGTACGGGAACTGTGATTATGTTATTGAATGTATTATCCTTCCCTCTTTTCAACCTTGAAGAGCACAGTGTTATGCAATTTGATTACGCTCCTTTTCCCCACAAAGACCTTGAACTCCACGTGTTAATCAATGATTACCCGCTTGCCTCTCATACATGACTCATATCCCACCTCTGTTACAGTTTTTCCGTATAAATGCGTTTTACTAATAATCATACATACCCACGTAGTTTCTCACACGCAGGAAGACACAGTTGTTAAAATTAAACTTTTGTGGGTCATTGTCACATAATGGTCATCAAGGGGCCATTTTCCTACGCTGTCAGACCTCCCCTCTCCTTGTGCGATTCTGTTATAAAGCGTTACTCACTGTTATCACAACTTGTATGCAACAATACATAATATCCCTCTGTGGAGGTTTATTTCAAGTCTGTGTTTGATTTTTTTTTTAAATCATGGCCAAGCGCTGTGACTTCTGTCCTCTGTTTTAATTGCCTACCTCTCTGTACTTGTGAGTGCAGCGCTGGAACGTCGTGATGAATTACTAGTACACAGCGTGACCATCAATCTCTGCTAAATCGGATATCATTTTGTTTTTGTGCCTTTTTATGTGCTCTTAGCCCAAGCCAAACACATCATTCTGTCGAGGCTCTAACTTAAATGATAATACCTGTTTATTTTGAATCGGTTTAGTTCAATTGATTGTACCCAATAACGTACTTGCTTCAGCTAGAATGACCAACCTTCCTTTCTGCTATAGATTTGTTTAACCTTCAGGAAGTCCGAGGAAGCCGTTTTATTTAAAAAAACACACTAGTATTGATGTCATACGCTAGCCTATAGCCAAATAAATTCAGATGCACAGAAAGAAAGTAAAAAATCTTGCAAAATCCAAATTGTATCTAGGGATCCAGATATAATTCCGTTTGCTGCAGTTATGATGTTTGTTTTTTACTCTTGACCACATGTTGCCTTGAAAGCAACATTTCAGACAGCTGAACTGATATTCCTGTACAGAGGCAGCTGCTTATGTCTGTACATACAAATACAAATATAATGCATATACATGTAGCAGTACGGCAGAAATACCATCCCAGTCTATTCCACTGAAAATTGCATCATTCTGTAACTTGCATGTTCATGTGCAACTTCTGCTTTTAAGACGGCACAAGAAGTTCCAAGAATAGTGAAGATGAGACGGCTGCATTTTTAATGCACTTGGTATCTGGCTGAAATCCCCATTTGCCAGCCTCATCTACATTTGAACACTGCTCCGACTGTTGTTTACAGCGATGCATTGTGTCTGAGCTAGGAGAGAGCCGACATTGTCTGAGAAACGAGCCTGGCTTGTTTAGCACTGTGTGAGTACTACCCGCGTGCCAGAGTGCATGTGTTAGCATCCCGATGCCCTGCTGGCAGGACAGCTCCGCCTGGCTAAGGAGAAATCTGAACTGTAACGAAGAAACTCAGAATGAGGTCTGGATGTGTTTGGATGTATACCACAGGAGACGGGGCTGACTTGGCAGTCTGTCACCTCCATAAGATGCTCGAACAAGCCTGGCGTGTTCTTTTCCCTCTTTATGCTCCAAACTGGTTCCTGTTGCTGCTGTATTCTTTAAAAAGTTACTTTGATCTATTGTGTTCTGCTCTGTTATTTCGGACTTACTGAAACACCCCTAGGTCTTGTTTTTGTTCCGGTGAAGTGTTGATAGAAACTTGAAGATCTCCAGGAAATCAAACAACAAGTGGACCGAGCTGCCATTTGAATCCAGCGACCCGTGCAGGCTTTCATTTACTCAGTGTTGACCCGAAGTAGCGCCTCCCTCGGCAGGTTTATTTATTTATTTTTTGACAGAGGGAAGGAGACAAGAAGGAGTCTCAGTGCAGCCGAGATACAGTAGGCCCATTGTTTTAGTTTAGTCACAGCACATCACGGACCCACACAAACACACAATTAGAGGCTCTGGGGTTTCTGGAGATGTTAATTAACAATCAAGGAGCAGCAGGTTCACTTTGGGTACATTTTTTAAATATTTGCCATCCCTTCTGCCTTTTTCCTTTTGCTCTCTCTCAGCAACTTCCTTAGAATCAATGTAAGGCTGCGCTCCAACTGGCAGGCCAAATCTAATTTTGGATATATCCAGACTGGAATTAGATTGCTGTTGGGCCAAAAATCCCTAGGAAACTGATAATAGCAAATCCGATTTAAAACGCATTCGTTTGAAATGTGATGCAATTCAAATTTCTACTTTGTGTGCTTAGTCCAGCCCCTGAAATAAAAAAATTTAATTTATTACACAGCAAATGCAACACACACCAACCTTTTAAAATGTGCATTGGAAAAAAAAATAAAGATTTGAATTCCCTCAACCCTCCTCATCATCTGGGAAGAGTAAAAGCTAGATATTATGTTGGTGTGAAGGATTAAGTGTGATGTCTCGCCTGCTGTTTTACTTCCACATTGGAGAAGCACACCAGCAGATACGTGTCTTGAAATAACTTCTATCGACGTATACGCACATAATGTAACAGATGGTGAACACATTGATAGAAGTGATTTCAGGATACACAGTATATGAGCAGAAATGGAAGCTTTATGGGAAACTTTGACACCTCTGAAGTACATTAAAAGTTTGATAAGTCAGTTAAGAAAATTGATCATCACGCTTTGGATCATTTAAGTACGATTTTGGACTTTAAGTCACACAAAAAAAGACATTTGATGATGTTGTGTTAAGCTCTACGATATCGTTATGGGCATTTTCTTTTTTTACTGTTTTCTGATGTTGTATAGACCAAACGATAAATCTGCATCGAGCATCAGCACATTAATAAATATCAAAAATACTCATAAAGTAAGGGAATGTATTTTGTGTTTGAACGTTGTGTTTGCATCAGAAGTGAGTCAGGTTAAACAGCATGATGTTATCTTGGAGTTTCTGAACTCCATTCGGAGCAGTCACTGATGGTTATCTTTTGTGTTGCCTACTATGAAATGGTTATAAAAGTCAATAACGGTAGAGAATCCTGTGTTGACAGCGCAACCTCTCCACATTCTACCTGCTATAAGACTGGTGTGTTTCTTCTCATGGAGGTTTTGGACAGGTTAGAACCTGATACTGTACCTTGTGTTGCCTGTTGGGACTGAGACCAGTAGAGTAATTGGTCTGCCTGGTGAATAGTGCTCCTCTATCTCTCTCTATCCAGAACTGACTGGAGAGTTTTTTTTCTTCCCTGTCAGCACCTTCAAATAAACCAGTTGGCCATTTTTAAATGGCACCCTCACATACTGTGCTTACTATTTGCGCCGCTCACCTCAAAATGTTTGTAAGTTTCTATTTTTAGCGCTCTGCTTTGTCAATATCACATTATAGCCTTATCTCACAACTGGCAAGCAAGCAGCTTTTATCTGCTGGGCTGCTGGTGGCAGAGGCAGAATCAGGTTTCAGGTCTGGAAACGAGCTGTGTGTCAGAGAGAAGGTAGCGCACTAATAAGGGCTCTGGCACCTGTGTCCACAGTTAATAGGACTAACTAAGTTTAGGCACACTAGACCGTACACATATGGTATGTTTTTTCCTCTCAAGACCTTATAGTGTGTCTTAGTACAGAGTATTAAAAGCAGCCAAGTTCTTAAAGTTGACACTAAAGATTGGTCAGATATTTGCTTTTTAGTCTGATATTGTCCGATTTAAACCATCACGTTGTTCATAGTATTTTGGCTTATGCTTAAAAAAGATTTTAGAAAGATATTGCAAGAATATTTTTTTGGTATTGGCGTTGAAGTTTTATGTATCTTGTCAGCAATGCCACTTGTAAATATTTGAATTATTATTTGATAAATATGCTCCTATGACTGTAGGGAGCAGATCTGTGATTTGGATCGAGCTGTTACAAAGTGAGAACTGTGTAAAAACCTCAAGATTTACCCACTGATTTCCTTAACATTCCTGTTTTTGTTTCTGCAGCGACCCCTACGTCAAACTCTCCCTCTATGTTGCGGATGAAAACAAAGAGCTCGCCTTAGTCCAAACAAAAACCATTAAAAAGGTAAGTCCTAAAGTAAGAATGCCTTTGATGGCTTCCTGTGTTCTGCACAGAGCTGTTGCCTCGTAGTTACAGACCCGATGAACTCTAATGTTTGTTTCAGATTGGCCTTTCCTGCCACAGTAATCTCCTCCCACACCTGCACCTTTTTTAAATTTACCGCACTGCCACTTAAATGTGGCTTTGTTCTATCCCCTTTTTAAGTCACAGGTATTTAGATCAACAGAACATCCTAATCCAACCACCAAAACCTCCACCACCACCACCACCACCCTGGTGGTCCTTCAAATCAAGCGAGCTATATCATCTTGAGAGATGGAAACCACATGAGGGAACCGGAAGAAGTGCTTCCTTTTCTGCTCACTAGAGTGTAGACGGAGACATTGTGCAAGCTCTTTTCCCCCCAGTGGCCTATTTTGGGGAACAAATATATTCACAGCAGGGGGAGCTATTACTTTTTATTTGTGTAAACTCCACTCAAAAGGATATTTTAATGTGAAAGTGGGCTGTGATTCTGAACCAAATGTCAATATTTACTGCTTGCGTTGTGGAACGCTCTGGGCTATAAGGTTTAAAATGAAGTCTAGAGAGCTCTTCATTAGATGTTATTCACATGTAATGCATGTTTTCTTGCATAACATGTTACATAATATACAAGTGTGAAACCCCAATGGAGCAGTTTGCTTCTGACACTGTAAAGCAGCCTGACTCATATTTCATTATGTATTTTCTCCTTTTCTTGGTAGTTAAGGTTAGCGAACATGTAGCTGCCAGCCAACCCTCTGCTGGAGTCGGGCAGCTCGGGCCTCCATGCAGGCAGACATATGCTGCCAGTGGCCATGGTTGCCTTACTGGATATAAATAGCTGACAATGCACTGCTATGTGGAGCAGAAAATGAAGCATCACTGCTCGGCTCTTCCATGGGCTCTACGTGTCTTTAAGTAGGACACCTTTGATGGCATCTTTGTCGGTGAAGCTAAGAGTACGGCTCGTGGCTGGATGGCATGAAAAATGATGAGGAATGTTGAGCCAGTCAACATCAGTAACTAGAAGCTAGCCTATACCAAACATTGATATTTGGCATACTTTTCTGGACGTTTTCATTATTTCACCAATAAGACTTCAACAGAGTTAAATTGGCTTCTTGTCACTGGGTTCGTTTGTATTTTTCTGCTTTATCAGCAGTCGATTTAACAGGGATGTTAGTTTATCGTTGCCGTAAAATGTCGTGAAGTGTTTATTAATCAGAGTGACTTGTGAAATTAAGGCTTCATTGACATTCTAGTGTTTAAGGCATTTCAATCACCGGAGGAATTTTCATGAGATTTGTCACGTAGTTCTCAGTGCAGTAAAACATAAAATGTGTGAGGCAGAAGGAGAGAGTCTGTGCGACGTGTACTGAGCTGATCCACCCAGAAAGAGGATGAAAAAAAACCTCATGGTAGTTAATCTAGGGACTAATGCCAATCACCGGGACATGTTGTTAGCCACAAACTTTCTCTAACAACGTAAGAGGATCATTGACGCAGATTGAGTCCAATTTCTCATTCCGGCTCTCTCGGCTCACTCTGTGTTGGATCGGTTTCATACATCTGTTCAGTTCTTTATGTAAACTAATGATGGTGTTCACTGTTCAATTCATTTTTAGCCTAACCACGTCTGCACTTTCTGTTTCAGACCCTCAATCCGAAATGGAACGAGGAATTCTACTTCAGAGTGAGTTCAGGTTTTGAACTCTTTGTGTGATTCATTATGCTTCAGGTTCCCTGTCTGTCCCAGTAGCGTTCCTCTACGACGGTCTGTTGGTGCACTTGTTTACTCTAGAATGGTAGTGTCAGGGTTATAAATCTTTGGTTGCAGTTTAACTCCGAGCTCAGTCCCACCTCCTCCACCACTGTAATCAAACAGACCATATCAGACTTTAGAAGCTTAGCTGCACGCGTGTGATTACTCCCCACTGGTTATTTATTAAAATAATTATTGTTCAGCCCTACGTTATAACAATTTACAGATTGACTACCTTCTAGCAAAAGTAGTCGTGAATTATTGTGATGCGAAACCCTTTTTTTTGTTTGTTTGCATGCATGTACATCTACATTTGCTTTGCTCTGTATGCCACATAACAACTGGATGACTGCTGTATTTGTATTTTGTTTCCAAAACAGGTTTGTCCGCAGAATCACAGGCTACTCTTTGAGGTGTTTGATGAAAACAGATTGGTAAGATTTACACCTTGTAACCTCTCAAACTAAACTCACTTATATTGTATACTCACTATATATTGCATATATCACACATTGTTTTTAAATCTAATTTCAGTCATGTTCTGAGACTTGTCACCGTTGATTTGCTTGGTTCCAACCCACCGCGATCCTCACGTCTCTTCATTTACTTCGTGCAGTTTGTCTGCACTCCAAACTATTTGGATATATGTTTTTTTCTTGATAACCATCTTGTTCCATTTCATTTGGCGATAATTGGCTTTCCAGTGGTACTTTCTTTTATGATTTAGTCTCAGTCATGCAAATAAAACTTTAATGTGCCACCAAAATGAAATGTGATGTTGCACACCTGTATTGCTTTGTATGCGAATTTCCCTGAAATAGTTCTGCTCTCAGTTCACAACAGGGATCCTTAACAACCTGGAATTAATTGTATTGACTTCATCTGCACCCCTGCGTCTTCACAGGTTTCTTCTCGTGAACTGTATAACACATTGCCAGATTTGATATCACAGGGTTTCAGCTGTAGGCTCAGTCAAAAGTACAAAAAAACAAAAAGTGCATTGCAGTTATCATGGAAGACGGTACAGCCTGTTTAGTTTTATTGCTCTACTTTAAGGCTGTAGTCCACCAACAACTCCTACATTCCTCTTATGTCAAATTTCTCAGATTTCCACCACAGACGAGAACACTAGTTTCATTGACTTGTGAAATTAAGCCCGTTTGCAGGCCCTCAGTTGTCATGACAACTAGATTAAATGGCTGCTCATTGTCAAGAGTTGCAGCAATTAAAAAAACTGCACAAGTAGGTCATTATAACCGATTCACTAATTCACGCTTTTGTATAACCTTCACCTTAGCGAACCATCTTCAGAGGGGACAGAGACGAGTGAAGTGGTGGTTGGCGTAATGAAGACATTGTTCTGTGGAAGAAGAGAAGGGCTTCCTTATAAACAGTTCAGCTCTGCGGTTGTATGTTTGTTATGAATCCTCAGTAACTCTAGAGGTCTATGTCTTGAGTTGGATGTTTGATGAAACAAACAGCGGATGCAGCCCCAGATAGTATTGATGTTCACTGGATAAGGCACATTCTGTCCTAGCCTCGCAGGTTCAGGACTTCCATGCTTTTGTGAATGCAGCGCCGACGTGGGAGGTCGTAAGATTTGAGTTTTTTTTTTTTTTTTTTTTTTTACACCACATTCTGCAGTTTTCCTGATAATTTAATTAAGGGAATTGTATGATTTTTAAATCTCATTCAGTCACTTTTTATGTGCATGTTACTGATACAATCAGTGCACACATTAATGCGTGTTGTGTGCATGTTCGATAGAGGGTGAATTGCTGGCGCTCTGCCCGTTTAGAAAAGGGCAGCTCAGTTGTTTTTTTTCCATCACTACAGTGAGAGTTCTCAGCTGCTGTATAGAAGAGGATGACAAAAGAACGGCACAGCGCAGGCAGCCCGAAGCCCGGTCCTCTCCTTATATGTCTGAGGAGGTGCTTTTCTGTCTGTCTCTAGGTGCATGCCAAGGCAGCTCCTCCACCACGAGCCAGTATTTCTTTGAAGGGGCTGCATGTTCTCTTTCATTCTTTAATTTATGGTTTATTCGTCTTATAAACATTTACTGTTTGACTAAGCTTTGTGCTATAGCACGTATGATAGATTGTGGTTCACCTATGTGTACTTATAAAGATATTAAAGACACAAAATTTCGACTTATTTTCCTACAAAATATAGAAGAACTACTTGACTGACAGCGAGCAGCGAATGTAAAGATAGGCCTACAATACAGTGTAGTGCTTAGTTTGAAGCAGGCGTGTTATGTCATTAGGCAAGCTGGGCTCATTGCCATTGGACCACACATTGCCGTTTTGTTTCTTTTAGACGGAACATTCTCTATAACGCTTCACACACATTTATTGACTAACAGTAGGCAGTGTGTCATCGCAAAGTGTAACTGGCTGCCAAGCCACGATGTCCTCTTGCTCTACAGTCTTTTTTTCTTTTGGCTGTTTCTCTGCCTGAAGTCAATATCGCTTCTCTCCTGGAAGCCCTTTTTTTTTTCCAAAATGGAGATTTCATATTTTAGTTTTTTGTCCTCTCCTTTTATCCCCTCTCCCACTGTGGTGCACCATCGGTGGCTTGGCTGTCAGCTCGTTGCAGCTTGCTTTTTGAGACGAATAACCTGACACACTGAGGACTTAACCATAGGTCGAACCAGTCAGGTTTTTGGACGATAACATTCTGAAAGGCCTAATTATCATAGAGGCTTTTTCAGTTCTGTGCATGGAGGCAGCCGGCTTGCCCACAAATTCTGGTCTCAGTGCAAACTAGCCCGAAACCCCCATTCTCACATGCTGATCCACCTGGGAATCACTGTTGTATTAAGAGTGCTCTCATGAATCTACAGTATGTTGTGAAAATATAACATTTTCTCTGTTTTTATCTTGTACTTTACCGTAATACTACAGTACAAGTGCGTAAGCATTATCAATTGTGTGCCTGTCTTCAGCATTGCAGACTAGGATCACAGCTGAGTCGTGTCTTGGGCGTTTTTTAGGATGCAAACAGAGTGGCCTATAAAACCACCAGACCGTTACGTTTTTGTCTGTGTAAGGAAGACAGCATAGTTTATTCTCTTTGAGGACTTGGATATCTTTCTCCAGAGATAATTGTGCTGTTTGCCTTATCAAAGCTGCAATCTGTCAGATATGCTGCTCTTCACTTTGCCGCTGCCTTTTTTTCTCTAGTCCATTTTTAGCAACAACTTCCTTATGCTTCTTTTTTTCTGTTTCCGGGCTACAAGAAGTAACAGGGCTCAATTTGTCCTCCGGATTCGTTGGTAAATTTAGCTCGTTAGTTCATGTTGAGACGAGTGTACCTGTTGAAAGATGATCTAGGCAGATCAGTAACAGCAGAAGGGGGAATGTTACGGCCTTATGTGATTACATGAATGAAGAGATAGTTTAGAGCAGTGGTTCTCAAATGGGGGTACGTGAAGGCACTCCAGGGGGTATGTGAGATTTAAAAAAAATATATTTAAAATTAGCATCCATTCAAAAATCCTTTCAAAATAGTTATTTAATAAATATTCAATAAAAGTGTAAGTTCATAAATGACAACCTTTGTTGCAACAATGCAATCTTCAGTGTTGACAGTTTAATAAATCAGACACTGATGGCACAGCGCTGTGTATTACATCTTTTTTTCCAACCAAAAATGCTTTGCGCTGGTTAGGGGGTACTTGGCTGAAAAAATATTTTACAGGGGGTACATCACTGAAAAAAGGTTGAGAACCACTGGTTTAGAGGGTAAATGTCATATTTACCAGAACAAGAAACTGAGCTACACTCTGATACTTAAGGTGGCAGTTTAGGTAAAGTAAAAAAGTGGAAGCTAACGTTTCAGGGCCTAAAAACTACCAAACCGCGTGGTCCCAGAAGTCAATCCGTTGGTGAGGGGTGTGTCGGCCGGGAAATGGGCGAAGGTTAGAAAGATATCATGTGAAAGGAGGAAGTGATGGACAGTGGTACGTGGGGTGTATTTGGTTGGGCCCAGTTGGCCCTTGAGGGCAGCATGGGGTTGTAACAGGAGGTGCTGGGGCCATTTGTGGTCACATGACTTACAAGCAACCCACTGTCACCTCGGAAACCAGGAGCGCCGACCACTCTTATCCAATCATGTCAGGAATGCCGGCCGTCACTCGGCTCAGGCTATTTCTGCTGTCTGTCGCTAGAGCTTGGTAGTGCGAAGAGTCTGGCATACAGGGGTCCGTTTTATACCCCCCTCTCCTCTCCCTTCCCCTCCTTATCCCCATTATGCCATTCCTTAGAGTGTGCAGTGTGAAGTTGTCAGCTCTTTTTTGCAGTGTTCAGTTTTGGTGGTGTGACTTCTTTCCTCCGAGCAGTTTACTGTGGAAGGAAAGTTGTGGAAGAGACTAGGAGAGGGTGGGAGGGGTGGGGGTTAGGGAGAGTGGAAGAAAAAAAAAAAAAAAAAAAAAAAAGGGGATCAGTCATCCAGCCAGCCAAAGGAGAGAAGTGGGCGACACTACGAGACAGAGACTGGAGCCAGAGGAGAGAACCAAACAGCCAGTCGGAGAGAAAGTGAGAGGGAACGGGAGCTGTGGGGACAGGAGCTGAAAAAAAATGGCTCAACGTCTGCGTTTGTACTTTGGCTCAGGCCGCAGCAACACAGCCCCGGAGATACTGGAAGGAGACTCCGAGGAGCAGCAGGGAGACAACGATGTGGTCACGGCGCTCCGCATGCAGCGGCCTCCGGCATCGCCGCCCTCTCAGGAGCCAGCTGCGCAGCATGTCGCACCAAAAGCTTCGTGGTCGGAGCCCTCTCTGAAACGCAGCTCCTCTATGTTCATACCCCAGCTCGCCACCTACGCTGAGCCGCGGCCCACCAAGAGCTCCTCCATGCACATCTCCCTCCAGCGCTCCAATGGATCAAGTAATGGAGATTCCCGAGGTTATGCTGACGATGTCCCACCACCCTGTTATACACCTCCGGGACCTGCGCCTGCCTATTCTGAACCCCAGATCCAAGAAGACGTTCCACGACACCCGCCGCCTCCGTACTGCAGCCCAGATACTTCAAACTCACCGACTTTTACGACGGAGCCGAACCTGCCCAAACGCAGGGTCTTTAGCATCGGCTCCAATGGCCACACTATGTATAGCAGAGGCCAACCTAATATCAGTGTTGGTGGTATTTGTATCCAGAGGAACTCCCCTGATGGTTCTGATGTCCAGCATTTCAGAATCCACCCTTACGGTGGTACTGGCTGGTCCGTCCAGCAGCAGAGCTCGGACCAGGGCTCTGTTGTTAATGGTGGATCACAGAGACTAGTGTTTCAGCTCCAGCAAAGTCAGAACCAGGATCAGAGCCCACAGTCCGCCGCATCCCAGGAAGAATGCACAGATGTTGGCGTTGCCAGCTCAAGAGGTAGCCGTATGGTGCGTTACCCCAGAATTCGACTGGAGAGACGCTCGTCTCAACAGAGGCTGTTGCTGGAAAATCAACACCAGGAAAGTGGTGCAGATAGCCAAACTATAGAGGAGATCCAAACAAACACGGAGAGAACGGAAGCAAGAAACAGCTCTAATGGCTGTACTTTCAAAATCCGTGGGGATTCTTCCAGGAGGCAGCCTCATTTCAAGATATATTTTACCCCAGGCGGAGGTAGAGATCAGGATGTTAGCCTTGGCAATGATTTGATGGAGAATAATCCCAAGGTAAATATTATTTGAAAACTTTAATGAATCTAGACATGTTTTTAAATGGAAAACGATTTTGGATATATTGTAATGAAAAAAAAACCCCCCCATGAGATTAGGACTTTTATTAGAAATTTATTTGACAATGAATCGTAAACAATCACTTTAAATCGTGGATGGGTCATCTCACTCGTATGGCATTTAATTGAACACATGATATCTTGTGTAGCGTAGCCAGAAGGAGGAGGGCATTTAGTAGAGCCATGGGAATAAAGAATGAGAATCAGGGCTAAAATTATGCTACCTAAATTATGCAAATGTTGTGTGGTGTCTTAAGTATTTCGCATTTAAGTCGTCACTCACTGAATCCAGCCCAGTTGAGGAGAGATCAGTATGGTGTAGGAAGAGGGTGGTGACATTCTGGGAAGTGAGAAGCACAGACATGGCTACTGAGCTAAATCACACACACACACACACACACACACACACACACACACACACACACACACACACACACACACACACACACACACACACACACACACACACACACACACACACACACACACACACACACACACACAAACACTCTGGCCTTCTTTCACTTCATAACCACAGGCATTTGAAGTTTTTTCTCACATCGGCCAATTCAGTCATGAAAGGATAACAGGAACAGGATGAATGGATAATTTCTCCCCATGCACTTGTTGCCTTCTGTTTCACAGAAATGTGACACTTCAGTTTGGTAATACCCTTAACTGCAGCCAGTGCTCTTTGAGAGTTGGCTGCTTCTATCTTTAGTCTGTTTCTATTGCGGTTGTTGATTTTGAGAGCGGGCAGGCGGCATGTCTTTGGCTCTCGACTGGTATGGATCCGTATCCTTGCAGCTGCTCCACGAGTGATTAAGAACGAAGATGTCATTAAGGGCCAAACGATCAAGAAGTTCAACAAGCCAATCAGTATCTATGTTTCCTGAAAGCCCAACCTCTTTTGATGTTGCTGTCTGCTCTTCTATCGTGTATAGCTAAAGCTTTGGAAGCAAAACAGATGTGTTGTGCTCCAATTTCTTTGTTCCCCTATCCTGTCAATCATCTCATGACAACTCAGATTTTTCCTGTGACCTTTGGGGCATCACGACTCCCAGGCTGGAAACTACTTTACTACACCAGGGAGTTATAATTAATCAAATGTGAAGGTACCCTGTGGTGTTTTAAGCCTTTAATAGTGCTATGGAGCATTTTATTTATGAGTGGGTCCCCGTTTTGTAAGTGGAAAGAACAATGTACCGCCCTGCCAAAGTTTGACATTATTCCCCTGATGACAGGTGGTGGAAATGTTCAATGATTAAACCAATACAGCAGCAGAGGCAGTGAGGAAAAACACTCCTAGCAGGTTAACATGGATGTAAACAAATAAGGTTTTAAAATACTAAAAAAGCTAGATGTGCAAATGTTTTATGAGGTATAAAAAGGCATTTAACACATTTGTTAGACCTAAAGGATACACAACATTCAGTTTGGTGAGTAATACTGAATGTAAACATACCTTTTCTTTGTTTACAAGAAAACTCCACACGACACCTTCAGTACTGAACACACAATTGTTTATTGTAAGTTTTGGAAGACGAGATTAATTTGCTGTAGTTTGATGCGTCGCCCTAGGTTTCATCTCTAACTTTTCGTTTCTTGAGGATGGTGATAAACCCAGTGTCTCTTGCCTTCCTGACCATTAAGGCCACATAACGAGACATATGCAGTCTGCTAAGAATTGCTTACTTTTCATCCAAATGTGATTCATCCAAGATGGTGAAAGATATATTTGTTGGTTTATTTTTACACCTTCTCCTCGACTTTATTTTAAAGACACGTGGTGTTGTGTTCCCTTAGGGAATCCCGTTTCTCATACAACAAGGAAATCCTCATTTAGACCATAATGACAGGTCTTCCCCAACTGTTAGCCCGGACTTGGAGGTCCCCTTTTAAATCCCTGCATGGGATACTACGAGCGTGCGTGTATGTGTGTTTTGTGTGTGTGCCAGCGAGACTAGCTGGAGACAGCTATGCCACAGTGCCATACCCTCGTTACAGCCCTGTCTCGACGCCCCCCAGTTTCCATTCACAAAGAGCTCTTGCAGGCCAACTGGTTTGGTATATTTACAGGGTTGTGGATGGATGGGGGACACGGGGGTGGGGGGACTATTTTTATTTTCGTCCAGTAGCATGTTGGAGGGGTTCAAATTGCTATTGTTGTGAAGGGCTTTTCTCTGTCAACTCTGATCTCTGAGTTCTGATACAATGCGTGGCATTGTAATTCAGACGTGTCAGCACGGAGACTGTTGAGTAGGTGAGACGACCTTTTCACACTTCAGTGGCAGTCTGGACCCGTTCAAGGTTTCTGTACATCATAGACTCTAAGTCTGTTACCACCTCTCTTCATGGCAGTCAGTACGGCTACAGTTACCATTGTCAATGTTATTACTTAAGAGTAGTGCCTTATAGGATTGGTTCACACAAAAGAGCATTTTTTTTTTTTTTTTCTTGTGTTATCCAGGCAAACAGTTTTGGTCTTATTTGTTTGGGTCCAACACTATGGCAGCAAATTAGGGCATTTGTAGGTAAAATCTGTAAATTTCTGAGTAAAAAAAAAAAGGTGAGATTGAATATTCTTTGAGATTATTAAAGTAAATCTACAAGAAATAAATGTATCAATTCCCGTGAAAAAAATCGAATTCTCAGAGATTATGGTGTCCTATCCAGAAGAAAAAAGTAAAACGTTTTTTCATCAAGGATCAACCTCATCACATTATAGAAAACCCTGCTTGCCATGCATTATGCCGGCTGTAGTTGAACTAATCAAATTAGACTTGGCTCAAGTCACCATATTATCATAAGCATCCAGACTTTGAAGGGACATTGCTGGGAATTGGGCCTGTTAATGATTAGGTTTTTTTCTCAGAAATGTGAGTTCTTAATTTTTTACCTATGAATTGATAACAGGGACATGGTTTCTGGAAAGGAATGTCGCTCCCCTTGTTTTTTTTAAATGTAATTTTTTAATGCTGTGAGCAACAAAATTTAAATTGTAATGACCTCCATTGTACTTGGGTCGCAGCAAAAATCTCACAGACTAAATTGTAAAACCCCAAACCTATCTGCATACGACTATAAGTTTGTGAGATGAGGTGAATAAACCAACCTGCTTCTGTCTTATTCGCAAACTTTTTTTTTTTAGCTAGTTTTACAATCATCTGCCTCCTTCACTCGTCCTCCCTCCTTCTGTTGATCGTAAGCGGCGCCCTCCCTCTCGGAGTGTAACCTGGCCCTGGGAGGCAGCTGCAGGCTCAACTGTGACCCTTTGATGACTCTGCAATTATATCCCTCTTCATACACATACCCACAGCTTAACATTTTAGCTTGTTATTGTTATGGACAGACCAAAAAAACAGCCTTGTGTCCCATGAGTACATGTGTCACATGGGATTCTGACATTGTCACTGACTATCTCAAAGGTTACAAGCCAGAGTGGCACTTTGTTTTATAGAACAGAACATGTTAACAAGGTAGATTTCAAGATACGGATTAAATACTTGCAGTGACTCATCGGTGCCCAAAGTCATGGCTGGTTAGTGAAAACTCTGCAGCATGTATTGTTTCGCTAAACTTTATTTATAAAGTGAACAGATTCATATTATTATAGGTTACAGGTCAACGCATGTGTAATACTATCAGGACTCATGCTGTGGTCCAGGTTGCTTTTGTTGCTCTGTCCAAGTTCAGATGAACCTCATGATTTTCTGTTTTGAATGACTCGGCAGTTATTCAAGAAGTAAATTAATTGTGTGGTTGGTTTGGGAATTGAAAGCAGATACTGCTGTAACTTAAACAGTAGTGACTCTGGCTTTCCCAAGAAGAAATAGTTTAAACAGTGTGTGTCTGAGTGTGAGTGTAGGTGTGTGGATTTGTATGTGTGTGTGTGTGTGTGTGTCTGTTTATGTGCCTGAGCATTAATAACTCAGCGTTTTTATGTGATTCATTTGTAACCTTTCACCATTGAATTCCAGGTCTGTTAACAGTGCACTCACTTCCCAACACTGCTTTAGCCTTCTCTGTCTGATGATCAAAATAAACCAGAGTCATATCTGTGTACCTTAACCTCTTACCAGCTTAATTTTTTCCTGTTTTTCCACCAAATGTTTGATTTCACAAAACTAAATTTGATAAGATTTAAAGAACTTTTCTTCTATACACACATTTCTTTCAAAGTAAAAAATGGACAAGAAATCTCATTTTCAAATCAAGTTGATATACAGGGTATCCCACACTTAAAAGTTGGATTGGAAATGTTTTCAAATCTCCTTACTGAACCTTTATGACTTTATTACTAACACACTTACAACATTGAAACTATCTTCTTTGGCCCATAAGTCAAAGAGAGAAACACCGGACTAGTTAAAGTGGCTAGCATTGTTTAAGCTCAGCCTCTCCTGTCAAACCAGTGTCTACAAACAAACATCATCGTTAGTTAACGCCTGTTGTCTTAATCCGTTGTGTCCCACACGCAGGCTTCTTCCAAGAATGGCATTTTCCATCTCACACAGGTAATCATTGCTCCCTCTGGGG
Organism: Anoplopoma fimbria; assembly: GCF_027596085.1. NCBI lineage: Eukaryota > Metazoa > Chordata > Actinopteri > Perciformes > Anoplopomatidae > Anoplopoma > Anoplopoma fimbria. Next base: position 12,655,441 of record NC_072462.1, on the reverse strand, counting down.
GAGGGGGGCTGCTGCTGTGCAGCTCAATCATCTGCCCAATCTTCCCCCCGGTTCCTCTCAGAACAGATCAACGGGCTTCTTAAATCTGAAACACAAACCTTCCCCGGTTCTCCCGTGATGTCCCCTCTATCCTTTTCTCCCTCTGTCTGTCTGACTGACTTGGCTTCAATCTGGTGGCAGTGGGTGTTGTTTTTCCTCGCTGGGTTCACAGGTTCTTCTCCTATGAAATGATACCAAAGGCCTGTCCATAAATATAACCTTACACTGAGCCTTCTGCAATGGACACTTGTCTAAATGATTTCCCAGAAATCTGATTGGTAGAGAAGATTTTGTCGCCTTTTAAGCCACAACAAACTAGAGCAAACATTATATGATCTACTATTTATACTGTGATAGAAATTGCTCAAACATAATCTGTGATTATCATTTGAGATTTAAAGATCACTATAGGTGTTCAGAAAAAAAAAGGTTAGAGGATATTTCTGGATGGGGCTGTCCATGAAATGAAAATCTTTGTCTCATTCTCACTATGACAAATAAACACACAAAATGCTGCTGGACCCTCTGGTGCATTAGGTATTTCACCTCATCATTGTGTGTTTTCCTCTCTCTCTTCCCTTGCTGGGAATTTTGGTATTCCCCAAACACACCCAAAAAGCTGTTACTCCTAAAATTAAGCTGCTGAAGGTGACATTTTTTTATTTTTTTCTCTCTCCCTAGACTAGAGATGATTTCCTGGGACAGGTTGATGTTCCTCTCAGTCATTTGCCGGTGAGTTATTTTTCATCTGTCTGTGTCTGTGTCTGTGTCTGTGTGTGTGTGTGTGTGTGTGTGTGTGTGTGTGTGTGTGTGTGTGTGTGTGTGTGTGTGTGTGTGTGTGTGTGTGTGTGTGTGTGTGTGTGTGTGTGTGTGTGTGTGTGTGTGTGTGTGTGTGTGTGTGTGTGTGTGTGTGAGAGAGAGTGTGACCGTGTGACCAGTCTGAATACTCAGCTGTTTCTTATCTTCAATTTTGCTCTGCCTGATTAACCCCTGTGAAGGTCAGGCAAAGACTGTGTTTGTGTCCGTCTGTCTTGAGTGTGAGAAAGTGCTAGCCTCACACAAGTAGAGGGGTTGTTGTGATCAAACAGCATACTGCTCAAAAGTGGAAAGCGGGCTGTCTAGAATATAAACAGAGGGGAGGTATTGTGAGGGCGGGCTACCATCAGAACCAAATGGAAAAAAGCTACACTTCGCACAATGACGTGTACTCTCTCGGAAAATGTGGACTGCTGGGAGATGAACGCCTTTGAAAACAATAACACGCAGAGTTTAGGTTAGATACGAGTGAACGGGACCTGAAAACTCAATTAGACCTTCAAATCATTCTCACCTCCCGTACTCGGCTGAGAACTGTCAGACGTATTGAGGCTCTCTGAAGTTCTCTCTTAGTTGTGCGCCTTAAAAGCATATCAGTAAAAGGTGTTGGGGTTAATTATTAATGTCCTATTTGACTCCCATAGGTCCAGGAAATTAGCAGCGGATAAAAGCCTCAGCTGAGTCATGTTGGGGGATATTTAGTCCTGAAATAGCCATTAAATGAATTATCCCAGGACGAATACGCTGCTAATGCTTGTTTCCATAGTGGGATCTGTGTCTTAAGTGTTTTGGCTTGATTCATTAGTTTCATGCATGACTACATGTTATAGAAAGTCTTATTCATAGTTCCTGGACATAGGTTTAGTCATCACCTTTTTTCTATACCAGCTTATTCTTTTTCCCGTCAGCCATCTTGACTCATTTTAAGCAGTCTGGTAGCTACATTTGCCTGATGGAAGCTTGAATTTTCTTAAAACATTATTCATGCACCATATGGCATGACACCTTGTGCCCGTTCATGTACCTAGCCCTCGTTTTGCACTAGTAACCCATAAAATGAAGTGCATGTTGCTCCAGGCTTTTAACAGCAATGTTTTCAAACAGTTATTTGGATGCATTATTTACGAAACTTGATATCAATTCTTAATGTCTAGGATGTGAAAGGACAGCTTCACCACATCTCTTTTTTTATTATTATTATTATTATTATTATTATTATTATTATTATTATTATTATTATTATTATTATTATTATTATTATTATTATTTCTTCTGCGTTCAAGATCGTACATTTGATATAGAATCTGACTGATTCAGTGGTATGTGGTAGAGCAGCCAGTGTGGACTGGTTTGGCCCAGTCAGAGAGTAGTAGGAGATTGCGGTGGATTACAAAAGACCTTTCTGCTGTTCAATATGTAACAGGAGAAGCTCACGGTTGCATAATGATCCTGGGATGGCTGCGCAGAGCGTTGCAGACGTGCTGTAAACCCATCCCTCTGTTATTTTGTCCAACATGTGTATTTGCTTGTGTGTTCGATTGATTACTGTCAACAAACGCCTCCTTTTTAATTTGCAGACAGAGGACCCCGCTATGGAGCGGCCGTACACATTTAAAGACTTCCTGTTGCGGCCCAGAAGGTCAGTTTCTGCTGGATGTCACATGCAGGGTGAAACGAGTAAACAGTGAAATTGGATACCAGTAACTTGGGTATAACCAGCCCAATAACTTGGATACCGGTACACTTTTTGGTTTAAATTGTGTCTGATTCCTCCCCATTAGCAATTTGAATAGATATTAACAGATTATTAAACTCAGAGTTACTCTTGTCATGGTTTACAACAGTTCTTCTGGTGTCATGTCTCCAGAGAGCAGTTAGGTTCATGTGACGGGTCAGTTGAGCACTGAAGGTGAAAGACCATCTGGTGCTAATAGTTTGGAAACCCCCGTGCGTTTAAAAGCATTAGCCTACTAAGAGGCTCTGAGGTTTGCAGGCCACCTGGTTTTTATGTGCTGTTTTGACATGCATCTGTTTTTGCTGACGGTATTCTTCTAGTCACAAGTCCAGGGTGAAGGGTTACCTGCGTCTGAAGATGGCCTATCTGCCCAAACAAGGAGGACCAGAGGAGGAGGCTGGGGAGATGAGGGAGGAGGCTGAGGTAAGGTCTTGGCTATTGATGTTGTTGGGACCAGTTGAACTGCTGATTTAGCATTACTTAAGGTTGGCTTTTCGACCGTTTTATTCATAACAACCTGAAGCCAAACCAGACTCTAGTTTGATTTCCTCCTTCCCCACAAAGAAAACACACTTCTAGGCTTACAGATGAAAGTGAGCGTCCTAAGTCGAACCAATATAAATGTGTGTTTTTTTTGCTGAGAGTGAGAGGACAAAGTGTGGCTCCTCTTTTTATTATTTTCTCTAAGAATCTGGGCAGCATCTTGCTGCCAGAGTCTGGTGAAAGTCTTTTCCAGGTCAGGGTATGGAAAAACCATTTGCAATACTGCCTGTTATTTTGAGAAATAGGAGCTTCTCGTGTGTGTGTGTGTGTGTGTGTGTGTGTGTGTGTGTGTGTGTGTGTGTGTGTGTGTGTGTGTGTGTGTGTGTGTGTGTGTGTGTGTGTGTGTGTGTGTGTGTGTGTGTGTGTGTGTGTGTGTGTGTGTGTGTGTGTGTGTGTGTGTGTGTGTGTGTGTGTGTGTGTGTGTGTGTGTGTGTTCAAGTGTGGATTTCTTGTGGATTGCCAAAGAGTGCTAGAGAGGTGCTAGACATTTCAGACAGTGAAAGGCTTTAGATTAGGTGCCAATTAGCAGCGAAATTATGGAAATTTGAATGCCACTCTGTTAACCACCTTTCACTACAGGCTCTTGCTGTGAAATCGTATTTACTTCTGTACCCTGACCTCCTAAATTAAATGTATTATGCAAGCGTGTTTTTTGTCATGGTTAATTCACTGCCAACCTAAATGTTAAAGATTCAATGCCGTCAGCGATATTGATGCACATTACCTCAGTCTAATATCTTGTGGTCAGAGTTATCCCACCCAGCTGGCAGCTTGTCAGACAAAAATAAACACCAGTAAATGCTTACAAAAACATTTTAAGAACAACCCAGCACCAAGTTTTGAACAGCCACAAGTGAATCAGACATCTTTAATGTATTTCCATGCTTGAATCCCCTATTAAATCGGGTTCTCATGTGTGTCTGACAAGCTGTCAGCTCACTGGGATATCTGTGACCCTGGGCTACCAGAGAGTTACTCACTCTGCCTCATGTCAAAAAATCTGAACCTCCTCCTTCAGGGATGGGATGAGTCTGCGGACTCGGGCTCCCAGCGACCCCAGCAGCTGCTTCCTCCTTTGCCCCCCGGCTGGGAAGAGAAGGTGGACAACCTGGGACGCACATACTACGTCAACCACAACAAACGCAACACGCAGTGGAAACGACCCTCCAACATGTACGCCTGAGCTCTCTCCTTATGTTAAAATCTATTTTTACATGAGTTGTTGTTAATTCAGTAGAACAGTGATACCACAGGCCTGAACGGTACATTTTTAAAGTGTACACTATATTAAATAGGTGTGTTCATTTTCTCTGGGTCTTTGAGTCCAGTCCTCTTACTGTAATACCTCCTGTATTTATCAATTGGATTTTGGTTTTGTGTTCAGGGCATAATTCTAGGTCTGTACGGAATAGTTTGAAGCCTCGAAGCTTCATTCATTAAATGTACATTCAAATTCTTAATCAAATTAAATAACATTTTTGAGTGCAAAGATTTTAAATGATCATTAATATTTCTACCCCCTTTTTGTAAGGGAGGGAACTTAGCCTCTAAAGTGTACTGGATGTTGAACGCCAATACCACTTACAAACAGTCTCGGTAGTTAATAGTATTATACTATTTGTAGTATCACATTCCTGTGGTGGCTTTGTAGGATTGTTCCAACTTAAATAAGCCAAATATTTTCAATAACTCCCAAGCATTGTAACGTCAAAATTGATTGGAAATGGATAGATGTAATCATTTTCATTTCGGAACATGTTTTTAAACAATCAAAACATTCTGCTTTAAACCATATTTGTTGGCGTTTAGCCTTTTAGAAACCACAGTTTCACTGCAGTCCAAAATATTTAAGAAAGTTGATTTAATACAAAAATATTAACTCACCCAATCCGATTATTTCCCTTATTTATATTGAGGATTTTTTTTTATGGTGATGATCATAAAATCTGACAACATCTTTATTGGAAAACTATAATAGAAGCTTTGAATGTAAAAAATAAATAAAATACATTGGGGTCATTTTAATTTTCTTTTGTATGAAATAACTTCTTCTTCTTCTCCTTCAGGGATGTGGTTTCAGAGACTGAGAGTGACAATCAACAGCGGCAGATCAATCAGGAAGCACACCGTGTTTTCCGTTCGAGACGCCACATCAGTGAAGACCTAGAGAACGAGCACATGGAGCCGAGGGACATGGACAACGTGAGAGCGATGAATACACACATATACACATATACATACACGTACTGAGCCACAGCTGTCTCAAGTGATAAGGTCACTGAATATAATTATTGTTTCACGGCTGTGTCTCGTTTTTTTTTAACCCTGTAGTCCTGGGAGCTCATCACAGAAGAGGATCCTAACGACAGCCTGGCCCAGTCTCAGCCGGGCCCTTCCTCCGTCTTGACACCACAACTACCATCAACACCCGTCAACCAGGAGTTTTCTGAGGATTTAAATCTGAGGCTGTCACTCACTCCCGACACCAACGGCGAAGTGGCAGGGCCCAGCTCTGCTCTGGTGAGACTGGGTGGTCAAAACCCTCAATCACTCCACATTAAAATGGTTTTAATGGTGTGCATGTAGGCAGGTCTTTTTTATTTCAGATAGTAGAGTGATGGTTTATTTATCTTTCTTAACAGAGCCAGCTATCAAGCAGACTCCGATCCTCAAGTATGACGGATGGTGTCAGCGATCAGGCCCAGGCTCCTCCTCCTCTTATGGTACATATTTCTTTACCCTCACATTTTTCCTACATCTTCTTCTTTTTGCTTCCTTGACTTCCTCCCTTTTCTTGGCATGTCTCAGTGCACTGGGTGTACCACACAACAAATCACCTTCTTTGCTCCTCCCTGCGTTTAAAATTTCCTCGTACGCGCTTCCTCCTCACTTTTCCTTCCTGCTCTGTATGCTTCTTTGATTTTACTGTTTCCTCTTCTCCACTTGCCTCTGTAGGATTAACACACCTCTTCCTCCCACTCTTTTACCAATATTACTCTCTGCTCTTTGTGATTCTCTCGCCGTTACGTTTAATGTGTTGTAGAAATGTTGGTGTTACAGCTTTGCGCCAGCAGAATGACCATTTCTCTAGAATCCACTGGAAAGGGAGATTTAGGACAGCGCCACATTAGATCAAACTTTCCCAAATAGAGTCCTGAGTCATAGCATCAGTGGGGACTCAGCTTGAACAAACTGTCCCAAGATCTGAGTCAGATGTTTGTCACACAACTGAGTCACAGCAGTGAGCTTTGTATTGTCAAGCCAAAGAAAAGAACAGGTGATATTGTCACATTTCCTTTGAATGACAAGTCTCTAAGGACTGGAGAACAATATGCCGAATAGGAAGCTACCAAAGGGGAAATAAAATCAGCATGTATTAGTGCGAGGACTTGGAGAAGGTTAGTTACAGTTCACCAATTCCTAATGATATAAAATGTGTATTTAGGGGGATGGGTAATGTTTGTACAGAACAATAACTATGACATTAGCTCTTGGATAAAGGTAGCATCCAAGTGTGACTAAAGGTTACATAACATAAAAGATGAGGTTTATGTAATTCTATTTTTTTTTTTATTGTCATCAAATAATCCCATAATAACTACCTAATCAACAATGAGTCTGTTGACTGCCAAGTTGAGTCTGTCACTCAACTTTTCAACTTCTACACCCTGTTTATAGCACTCAGCCTCAAACCCATTGGTTCTTATTAAAGATGAATGGATCATAAATATAAAGTATCAATTTAGAAAAAAAAAAGGCTGAGTAATTTCTTAAAATAGCTGGGTGTTGTAATTTTTTAGGAAACGTTACTCAAACAGGCGTATATAATGCATTTGTATGGGACTATAATAGTTATGGCACAACAACGAGGAACAAGCTACTGTATGTCTGGCTTTTGCTGCACAGACTCTGTTAGTAAAATCAATAAATTATTGGTTTTGGTCTTGGGTTTTATTGACAATAGTATAAATATAGAATATAACCACACTTATCCTTTAACTGGAGGTTGTGTGTTAACTTTAAATGTCAAAATGGCTCATGTACAGATGGGGGCATGAATGTGAACATGTTTGTTTGTTTGCTTTCTTTTATGGTTTTGACATTAGGAATAACAATTGAGGTCATTCTTTACTGTAGGAATAAGGTCATTTACTGTTATAGAATTGGTAATAATGCAACTGTAAATTCAAATCAGGTTACCAGTTCTTCAAGGTTATGTAGCTTAGAATAAGCAAAACAACATCCATTGTCTGCTTGCTGAACTACACTGATATTGTCATCTTACTCGTCTTTCGGATTGCTTAGATGAAACATTTCTCTTTTCTTTTTTTTTCCTGCATTTGATAATTTTCTTCCAGTTCATGTCTGAAATTCAAACTCCTTTTTCTGAACTTTCTTTGAACTTCAGCACAGTTTTTCACTTTCACTGCTCTAAGACTTTCAGGACATTTTCTCTGACTGATGTTTCTACAGCATTTTCCATTCGTGTTGAGATTAAAGATGCTCCACTGGTTTGGGATTACATTTATATTGTTCAAGGAATATAATCAATGTCTTCCCCTCCAGCAGGGAAATGCAAGCGTCTTCGGCTCAGGCTGTGTTGATTTTTTTCCTCTGTCTGTCTTAATATCAAAGTTGATTTACTTTGCACGAAAGTTACTGAAATCACACTGCTAAAAGTTCCCCTAACCCACATTTGGTGTAATCACGTGAACCAATCAAAACTTCCAAATGAATTGTGCACCTTCCTGCTACCAACAACCTCACAGCTTCTATGCTTCACTGGATGAATCTCCCCACTTCCTGTCACTCTTTACCTCCTTTTAAGAATGAAATCCCTCCCTTTGTGAATCAGTTTTTCCTCACTTAACCTTCGTCACTGCCCCACCTTGCCCACACCTTGCCCCATTATTTCCACCCTGGCATTTAAAACATAACACATTGTGAACTAAAGACCATCTTCCCCTGTTGTCTACCACCAGCAGGGTTCCCAGACCAGAAGAACGAGAGCTCAAACAGTCTCAGGTGGTGAGGAGTCTATGGTAATATCTGTTATTAAACAGTTTAAACCCTATCGGTCGTACACCTCGTAGTTCCCATACACCACGTAGGAAGGGCTGTGTGTGTCCCCTGACTAGTTCTGTCAAGCACTTTGATAAAATCTTGCACTTGGGGAGAAGGCCACATAATGACTTTCAGGGATTTGTTATCCAAGAAGGCAGAATACCAATTTTTTCATAAAATTACACTCCATAAGCTAGAAGGGCACACAAAGAGCGCAGACTTCCTCCTAGGCCAATCCGCTCCAAAATTGAATTGGTTCTTCCTTGGCGCCTGCTACACCCTTCCGCTATGTTTTATGAAATCAGGCCTGTAATCTTTCCGTTATCATGCTGACAAACAAACAAACCAGCAGCAAAAAAAACACAGCCTCACTGGCGGATACAGCTAACATTCATTCTGAAATCGACTGAAGAAGTTTGTGTGTAAATTCATTAAAATGTTTATCCTTACTGGCAGACAGGAAACGATCAGTTGATGAGGCCATTGACAGCCAAATTAATCTGTTCTGTTACTGGTGAGGTTATGACTTGCTGAAGTGCTTATTTAGATCAGCAGTTGTCCCAAAGTTGTTGTATATGTTGTATACAATGGAACGTGTGTGTGTGTGCACGTTGTCTCCTGATGTGGCAACCTGTTAGTCGCTATTAAGTAACACGCCATAAAGCAGCATGATAAAAAGTCTGGATCACAGTTTAATTTGAATCTTTTAATATTGAGTGTCTGCCAATACAGGGTCTGATCTGATACTTGTGTTTACTTAACTATGTATCTGAGACATTGATATAACAGCTGTAGACTCCTTAATGTGACACAGCTTATTTTTCAGGACTTGCTTCCAAATACTGGAGGTCTTGTTAAGAAATAATGACACATCATGACGCAATCCACTAAAGAGAAGATGTACCACTCTGTAGGATTATTTTGGAATTACAGAAACGCTCTCAACTGAGTCACTCAAGTGCGGCAATTTTTTTTTTTTTTTCACATTTACACGAAAATACACTCACATATGCAGCAAAATCAAAAAAAAAATCAGCTCAGGGCATCTCTGGTGTCCAATGTTCAGTGGTGCTGTCTTTTGCGCAGGCATGTCTAAATACCACCACAGGTAATGTTGTGATCGTTTGGTATTTCAGTGATCTTAATGCTACAGATGGTTAATAGTTCACTCAGTAAAGTAGTAATGATCCACTTCTTTCCCACATGTGGTGTTTAGTTTAGTACGACTCTGTGTTTCATTGTTTTTCTTTGTAGGTGACGGTTCAGGTCAAATGATGTCACTAACTTTTCCATTGAAGTAAAAAATGTTTTGTCACATGATGTATCTGAAATGTTCCTGTCACTGCGCTGCGCAGCTGGAATTGGAAATTATTTTAAAGCCCTCGATAGATGTGGAAAAAAACCAAAAACAACAACTATGATTTTAATATTTTTTTCCCTCCACATGTCCTTGCTCATACCAGCCTGTACTGATTAGTTGTCTTTGCTTTCCTCTTTCTCTACACTCGGCCAGTCTCCCACGGCGACTGCTTACGCCTTGACCACCCCCGGCCTGCCCCCTGGATGGGAGGAGAGGAAGGACAGCAAGGGAAGAACTTATTACGTCAACCATAACAGCCGCACCACTACGTGGACTAGGCCAATTGTGCAGGTACAGCAGGTCTGAAGGCTGAGCTGGACTCTATGCATGGGACTGGACCTTTCTCTCGGGCCTCTTCCTCCATTATGCCTCCTCGTGTTTCTCCTCTGTGTAGCCATAAAGATTGACCGAAAAGAGACACGGCTTTGCAACCTCAAAGTCTCCTTTTTCTGTCTTTCTCTCTGCCCGGTTTCCTCCTCCTGTCCAACTTTACTTAATGTCTTCCTCCTCTTGTCTAGCATTTTGTTTGATACTCTGGGTGAAGTGCAGCTCTGTATTAGCCAAGCCTTTTCCAAACCCTGGCATGGAACTGCAACCACCACTTTTCCCTCCCTTTTCCCATTTTTCTACCCTGTTTTTCCACTTGTCTTTCCCCCTGTCTTTCTGTCTGCAAATGTGGCAGCTCCACATAGTCTGAGTTCTGGGAGAGACTGTTACATGGGACTGGGTGTCTGCTTAATGCCTCTCCTCTTTGAAATTCACCCTTATATTTCTGCTTTTGTCAGAACACAGGGGTTATATTATACGTGTTCATCTGTTGTCTTTCATCACATGGTCTTCTCATTTTCTGATTCCCATCTGTTTTTGTTACGAGTCAGTAGGAGAGGACCCTACCAAATGATTAACATAACAATATCCTAGCATTGCTTTGTTTTTTGTGAGTAGTTGTGGCTCATTCTAAATGTATGTACCAGCCACTTTGGGTTATGGCTGTAAGTAACACTAACTTTTATTTTTCCAGTACATTTGGTTACTGATCCCATTCCTCCGTCCCTGTTTTTTATTTGAACGTATAATCTTAATCATAATATTTTAAGGGGACATAATTGATTTTATTCTCGGGCCTACATGACCCATGCTTTCGATATTTTTAGGAACTCTTTTCCCTGTGAGAAAAGCAGACCATTCCAGTGCACGCAAGCATCTGCCAGCATGGATTACGAGAACAAGTTTTGTAATTTCACAATTTATTCCTACCTCTTTCCTACCCCACTTAACCTCAAAAGTGCTTATTCTCACCGACAGCTGACTGAAGACGGACCCAGCACCTCAGCAGCAGCATCAGGATCAGGAGGAGCCTCGGCCCTGGCATCCGCATCCACCCCCTCATCCTCCTCCTCCAATGCCTCCAGCAACCACCTCCATGAGCCCCAAATCCGACGACCTCGTAGCCTCAGCTCCCCTACTGTCACCCTTTCCACCCCCTTGGAGGTGAGAATTAGTCACCTGTACCATCCCACTCCGCCATATAATTTTCCTCTTTTCACATCCAAAGGACTTTTTCCTCTCTCGTTATTCCTCCAATCTTTACCCCTCCACACTTATTGGTCATGCAATCCTTCATTTCCATCCCTTAAAATATGACCAAATCCTCATTCTCACCCATCAATCCTCCTTTTACATGAACCCATTATTTTCATCTCTCCTTCTTTCAGGTTGATTCGGTTTTGATGCTGCTTCTCATCTTTAACAAATGAAAATATTAATTATTATTTAACTGATCTTTTCTTCTCATCTCTGAGGATGATTTCATTTCTTCATACTGCTCTTTTTCCCCCCATCTTCTCTTGATAATGAGCCGATGACAGAGTGCTAAAACAGCTCTGTGATAAACAATGAATAGTCACGATAAATGGTCAGAGCTTTACTCCAGCTTTGTCATTCATGGTGATGAGTTTGTGGTGAACAATATGCACTCTTGACCCAGTCAGCATTTCATTCTGCAGCACTGTGTGTTTTAAAGCAGTAAAGCATTAAACAGTAATCCAAGAGGGTAGATCCAGTTTCTGCTTGATGAATAAATTATTTTAATTGATCACAGGCCCCAAATAAATTGTTGCAATTTGCTAAAACAAACCCGGGGATATCCAAATCAATGATATTGATCATGGAAACTAAATATCACTTAATCCAGAGGCCAATTTAATAACACATTTTTATGGCATGGCATCCTTTTGTGAAAACCTTTTTTATAAAAGAACCTTTGAGAAACCTATCCCTATTCAATAGAAGTGGTTACACAATGTGTTGCATTTTAAAATCTATTGAGATATGAACTTCCACAGTCGACGCCTGTAAAGTCCGGGTCATCAGACAGTAGACATTAGGTGCTGCTGCTTTCATTTTGCTGTGCTGTGAAGCTGCAGTGTCTGATTCTTAAACAAAAATGTGCAGAACATTTACAATGTACACCAACTTTAATCATTGAAAGTAAGAAATGCAGCAAGCAGACATCAGTGGAGGGCTTTACTTTACTGTGAAGCAGCTGCTGTGCGTTTAAAGTGTTTGGTTCACCCTCATGTAGTGGGCGGATTAAATATTTGCATTGGTTGTAAAAGAGTGTAACATTGTTAACTTACCCTAAATAATCACTGAACTTAAATAATCTAAGTAGGAATGACCAGTGATGTATACAAGGATAATTTGTTGTCATTTTGCAATACAGGGTTGCACAACAAAATGCAGTTGTAGCCCATTTGCTTCAAAAGAAAACACGTGACGAAACAAAACAAAAACAGTGGTGCATTTTCTGTATTTGCATCAGGAGAATCGTAAACGGCTTCAACAAAACTATTTCCCTGGCACACTGGGAAACATTGTCCATGAATTTGACTATGTTTGAACACCAAGCATCATTGATGTAAACACAGAGTTCACCTCTTCTTGTTCTACCAGAGTCCTGCTCTCTGTCATGTGATTCATCGGTCAAGTGCACTTTGTTATGTTATCGTGTCCTGGCTGAGTTTCTTATTTATTGGTCAGGGGGTTTAAAAATCAGACAGCATGGGTGGTTAATGTGTCATCCACATGACTCGACAGGTAATAACTGTAGAGACACTGTTAGTTTTGGCTTGAGCAGGCAAGCTTTTTTAGGCTGTGACATTATATTAATGACTGACTTGGTCCTAAAGCTCTCTAAAGTTTTATAGTTGGATTTGGTTGGATGGTTGGTGTTTTGGTGTATGTTTCTGTTGGGAATGTTGTGTTGTTATGTGTGTGAACATCCAATTGCATTTTAAAAGCACGCTGACATTTAGAAAAACTTGTGAAACCTTTGGTTTAGTTACTTATTGTCAGGGCACATTTATCAACTATGCTAATTACCTTTTAACTTAAACTTTAAAGTATGCAGTGTAGCTATAAATACACCACACAAACAGGCTGTCTTGTTTTGACCTGCATTTAATGGTTTGACTCTGTGCTACTACCAAGGGAAAAGACCTGGAGAAGGGTTTAATTAAGTTTTATATCTGCGCACATCTGTGTTTTGACAAGGCAGCGTAGAGGTAAAGAAAGTGTAGAAAGTTGTAATTAGAACTTCCAGGAGGTGGGAGGTCTGTGGATTAATTAATGCGGTCTTTACTTTTGCTAAAACCAGATCAGTCAATAATTATTACGGTTAAAAGAATAATGTGTCGTGTGAACACTCATTAGCCTGAGCAACTTTAGTTGGGTTAAAGTTGCTTTAGTTGTTTTTAAGATGCTAGGGATGTTATGCTTTCTGTAGATACATGGTTTCTGGAAGAGTGGTATTATGTGACCAAGGTCTCTCTCTTTTACCAGAAATAGATTCATAAAGAGTTTTGGTAGTTCAACAGTGTGATTATCAGATTTTCAGTGTTTTTTATTTTTATTTTCCATCTACAAAAATGTTTTTGCAACATAAGGCCTCAGAATCAATGTCTGGGAATCAGAAAAAGCTGTAGAATCTTGATTTGACACTTAGACTGACAACTTGACAGGCCGTTGGAGTACGCAGCGTGGATGCTGATTTGCTCCCATCCTCTATACATGTTAATAAAAAGAAAAATTACCCTGTCTTTCTCAGTTATAATATTGTGGTAACCATGGTTATTGTTTTTCTTTTTTTAATCTTATTAATTTCTAACAGCATACCAGGGCAGACTGGTTTCCATCCTTTTTGTTGTTGGATGTTTTCAAAGGAGCAGAAGTATTTTGTTTCATGTCGTCAGTCCTCCCCTTTATGCTCCCCTTTTTACTCCAATGGATGTGATATTATTACGCTTAATTTCATTCATTTTTCCATTTTGGTTCCAGGGAGCCAACAACATCCAGGTGCGGAGGGCTGTGAAGGACACGTTGTCCAACCCGCAGTCCCCCCAGCCGTCCCCCTACAGCTCCCCCAAGTCAACACCTAAGACACAGCAGAGCTTCCTGCCCCCGGGCTGGGAGATGAGGATAGCCCCCAACGGACGGCCTTTCTTCATCGACCACAACAGCAGAGTTACCACCTGGGTGAGCTAAAACACTTTGGTAAACAGGCTGGAGTGAAATTAGGTTTGGAAAAAAATATGACTGAAGGGTAAAGCTTTATTTTACAGGGCTGTAATTTCCTACCAAGTTTCCAGGGAAGGAACCATGTTATTTGGTGATAATTATAGGGAAAGAAAAAGACAATTTTCAGTTCCAGTGTACTGCTTGCATAAACTCAAGCACAAGGTCAGCTGACAAACATACAATGCAGCATATATGAAGATTCCAATAACAAATGAATAATAAATGAGCATTTCAGGCCTTAAATTTCAAGGAAATTCCTCTCAAATCAACATTTTTGTAGAAACTCAACTGAACTGAAACAACTTTCTTACACCTTCGTCTCTCTTTGCGTTACAATTAGTACCAATTTACATAGTTCTTTTCCATTAAAACCCATTGGGACCCTAAAATAACATATACAAAGCAATTAAAGCTATGCAATTGATCAGTGGTTTATTGCATGTGATAATGAGGGTTTGCATGTTATTATGAGCATTATTTGACAGCTCTAGTTATGAAATATACACAAAATATCTTATAAATCTAGGGCAGTGGTTAGTGTTTATCTTCCAAGATCTTGTAGTGACATCTGGTGGTGTGACAGTCAAATTTGAAATTTACTTCAGTATTACTGTAGGATTCAGTGCCACTAAATAGTTAAATATTTTCCTTCACCCTGTTTTGGAATAACATTTCTGCACATCTTCCTTCTCTCTTTTGACAACCAGGAGGATCCCAGGTTGAAATACCCAGTCCATATGAGGAATAAGAACTCAATTGAGCCCGGTGAACTTGGTCCTCTTCCTGTAAGTACAGTCACAATTAGACAAACTGCATATTTAACCTCTGTCCCCCAACATCCTCATAGATCCCAATAATTGCTTGAGCTTTGTTCACTCACTCATTAACTCATCTTTACCAAGATATGCGTATTATGTGTTCTAGATCAGCATATTTAGATTAATGTAGCTGTGTAACTAGTTCCCTTAGATACATTTGAATGAGAAAAGGTATTTATTCACCTTGTTGCAACATCAGTGACTTTTTATGTGTTTTTTGTGTTTTTTGTCTAAAGGTCATCTTAAAAAAAAAAGTCTAACTTAATGCTCCGTGTTTAATTTTGAGATAGGTGAATGAAGTGGCTTTTGCAGAAAAGGATGAGACACGATCTTGTGATCAGAATGTAACATTTCCCTTTTTAGTCCTGTTAGAGAAGAGGGTGTCAGTAGGAGAATGTAAATTGCGAGGATGAGAAAGCAGAGTATGGGGGCTGAGTAAGAATCCATAATTAGGAGGTGGAGACTGCTCCCCGCGCTATTATCTGTTTTATAGCAACTAACTCTCAACAATTATGCCTAATGGTACCTTAGGTAGATGTTGAATTATCAAAGCTTCATAGGCTTGTACATCTCACTGGCTTGTGTGATGTGTGCATGTGTGTGTGTTCTCTCTCCCTCTTTCTCTTTCTCTTTTTCTCTCCATTCTGGTGGATCTAATGTATGCTACTTCTTCTACACCTGGCCATGTCTGTTTGGCAGAACCTACCAGAGGAGGTTGGTTGGTGCCTCCCTCCCTCTGCCTGCCTACCTACCTGTCTGGTCCAGTCCAGTCTGGTTGAAATGCCTGCAGACAGCCTTGCGCTTCTTTTTTTGTTTGTTTTTTCTTTTCTCTCTGGTTCTATCTTTTCTCTTTCTCTCTCATGACCGGCATGAATGGACTGTCCCTCTCCCTTCCCTTTTTTTAATCAGTATTTATACCCCACTTCCTCTCTCTGTGTGCCGCCTCCTCCTGCACCTGTATCGGTGTCCGAGGCACACATAGACGAGTCGGGGAAGTGGATCGAGGCACCACATTGTTAGAGAGGGAAAGAGACTGAACAAGAAGTACTGAAGGAGGAAAAACGGGTTAAATAAAAGGGCAGAGGGATGGATAGAAAACAAAAGGAGCTACACATGTATGTTAGAGGAAGTAACTGTCTGTATGCTGCATGTGTTATCAGCATTTCATCTGGTCTCTCCACTCACGCAGTAGCAGCATACGTAGAAACTCACACACTGTAGGTTCACCATGTTTGACACGTTGTCAGACTCGGTCCCTTTCCCCGCCCCCTTTACTCTCAATCTACTGTTTTAATTGCCTGATTGCTGGTGCTGTACGACAGTGTGTGTGTGTGTGTGTGTGTGTGTGTGTGTGTGTGTGTGTGTGTGTGTGTGTGTGTGTGTGTGTGTGTGTGTGTGTGTGTGTGTGTGTGTGTGTGTGTGTGTGTGTGTGGCCTGTGACACTGTACACTGAGTGGTCAGCGTGTCATCAGTGGTGTACTGGTTTGAGCTAGTGATGGTGATGAACCTTTTATGTTGTGGTCGTATCCCTGTCTTGCTGACGTCTCAGGCCTTGACTCAAATTGGGGAGAAAAATCCTTTCAGTTCCTTTGTGGTGTGTGATTGAACTTGCAGTCAGTGTTTGGACACTTTAATGGTCAGTCAAGTTCAATCAAACATTAATAAATAAAAAAAAGGAAAAACATAATTGATGGATTTAAATGACTATTTGAGCATGGCCTGTTTTGATCTTTGATCTTTTGTCTAATGGTGACTGTGTGCTTGTTCTCACTCTTCTTCTTTCCTCCTTTCTTTGTAGCCTGGATGGGAAGAAAGAGTTCACTCAGACGGACGCACCTTCTACATTGACCACAGTAAGACATCTCCATCTAACATTTTCTGTCTCTTCCGTGCTTCTATTTTATCACGTGTCTCACTTATCTGTCTTTCTCTTGAGTAACCTTTTTAAAGTGTGCAATGGTTGCAGTGCAGCAGCAGATTTTTCAGTGTCAGGGACTTCCGAGCAGCTCATTGATTACAGCAGAAACTCAGTGATCTTGTTGTTTAAGATTTATTGTATGATGGCTTGATGAAGAGCAAAATTCTTTTTACTAAAATATGTTTGGTCATAAGAGTTGCTCGCAACTAACGATCATTTTCATTACTGCTTAATCTATTGATTATTTCTTGAATTAATTGTTTGGTGTATGACAAAATGGTGAAAAGTATTAATTTGATGTTTCCCAGAGTCAAATGTGACTCCTTAAAATAACTTGTTTTGTCCGACTAACAGTCAAGATACCGAAGTTGCAATGATACAAAACAGGGAAAAGCAGTGAACCCTCACGTTTTGAAAAGCTGAATCCTGAAAATGTTTCAGTTTTTTGTTTGCTGAATCAAAAATACTTCATCAATTATTTACAGTGTTGTTGATTTATTTTCGGTCAATGACTATAATAGATGAATTGACTCATAATTTCTGCACAATTTTCATATTTGTGTTTGTTTCATCCAGATACAAAGAACACGCAGTGGGAGGATCCTCGTCTGCAGAGTCCGGCTATCACAGGACCTGTGAGTAGTTTCCTCTCTCCCCCCCCCCACATCAGAGAGTCTCTTCAACTTTAACATTGCTGTCCTATCTATCACACTCCACCATCGGCCTCGGTGTCATTGTTTAATGAAGATAAATCACTTTGTCGCTGCGGTTGTCACTTAACACGCAAACACCTCCGTGTCACTCTGTGAACGACTTCAGATATCAGTTTTCCCATGTTGTCAACTCCCTTCCACAAGTCGCACTCCGTTTAGTTTTTTTTTTGGGGTGTTTTAACAAAAAATAGAAGCCTAGTTAGTTTTACTGTTGAAACATTCTCACCACAAGCCAAATGTTTTAAGGGCATTGATCACTTCTGTTGTGTGTTGTCTGTGCAGGCTGTTCCCTACTCCCGAGAGTTCAAGCAGAAATACGACTACTTCAGGAAGAAGTTGAAGAAACCGGTAAGAAGACAATTTTTTAAAATACAGATCTGTCTTGAGTTTCTGGGTTCGTTCGGGGGCATTTTCTCATAACAAAGCTTAATTTGATTGAAACATCAGGACTTCTCCTCGCACATGAAGGAAGTCTAATTAGATGCTATTTTGATTCTGCTTGATTACATACTTCAACTTTCTTCATACTGTTGTGACACTGTGTGACTGAGTTTGACATATTTATCACACGCTAGATATTCATTGCAATCATGTCACATTTCTCCGTGATTAACACTTGCTAGGTGGAGTGCATAATTAAAAGTTACTGCCTGTTTTTTTCTCTCTAGATATATTTTATTTTATTTTTTTAATCTTGGGTGAACAATAACAATAATAGAGTTGAGATTAATTTGGACTAATCTTAGCCTTGACACAGCGTTCAGTCTTGTGCTAGAGTATGTTTAATGTCAGGAAGCAGGATTGACATTCTGAGTTTAATATGCAAACAGACGTTTTCAAAGAGGAAACTGATGTGTCTTATTTTTTAGATGGAATAATTACTTCAATAGGCGTTGTACCAAGGTCACATTCATTTAATCCCCCCCCCCCCCCGTATTTAACATAATATTGTTTTTATTTGCATTAAAGAGTTCTTTGTAAACTATTCCAGGCTGACATCCCCAACCGATTTGAGATGAAGTTGCACAGGAACAACATCTTTGAGGAGTCGTACCGTCGAATCATGTCCCTGAAGAGGCCTGATGTCCTGAAGGCACGGCTGTGGATCGAGTTTGAGTCAGAGAAAGGACTGGACTACGGCGGTGTGGCTCGAGAGTGGTTCTTCCTCTTATCGAAGGAAATGTTCAATCCTTACTATGGCCTGTTCGAGTACTCCGCTACGTAAGTCTCTGCTTGTTTGTGTGTGCTTGCTTTAGATTTCCAGAGCTGCCTCTTGCTGAGGAGAGGGGTTTCGACAGGATATGACACAGGACATAGTGTTGAGCAAAGCTGACGTAATAAAGGAAACATTTCATATGTTTGCAGCCTTGGAAAAATACTTCTCCACTCATCTGTTTGTTTTTTTCCACAATGTGGAGTAAGGGGCGGAGCTGCCATATTGTTTCCCTATGAGACTTTTAAAAGTTTCCTTTAATTCTGATGAACTTTTCCTCTCAGTCAAAAAGCCATCCTGGAACAAATGTTTCCCACATACAGCAAGCAATAAGATAATAAAAGTGACGTACGCTTTGTTACATTTCTTGGCACCAGCATCAATAGATGATCACTCTGTTGATTCTCTTTTTGAAATTAAAACCACACTGTGATTATTCATCACAGCACTTTTTAAATATTTAGTTTTAACGTCATAGAGCAGCTAGAATTAAATAATAAGCCGATGCTTAGCAACCACCTTGAAGTTTTCTGTCTCCCATTGTGTCGGCTCCTGTGTGCATAAAAACAATCTTCCAAAAATGTTGTCCTTAACCTTGCTTCTGAGGCCACACAACAGCTTTAGCAAAACAATATAAGGTACTATTTGAATTGTGTTTTTCAAAATAAGATTTACGATGCTCCAAAACAGCATCTGTGTGAATCATGCATGGTTTTGTTGCCATGGTAAGGAGAGAAAAATATGACATGTTTTACATAATCTGCTATAAAAAAAACAAAAACTTAAGATTTCAGCCCAGCAAATGTTTGTTTTCATAGCTTACAGCTGCAAATAATACGGAAATTTCAGTCAAGATATACGTTTTCTGTAACAACATGGACAAGGAGAAATAAACCCATTGAGTACCGCTGACTGCTCCAAGCCTGACTGAATAACCTCGAAATGAAGGATTAGTTTGCAGGTGTTACCTGGAAATGAAACCATTGAAATGACTTTCTTCCTCTGCAGAGACAACTACACTCTCCAAATCAATCCCAACTCCGGCCTGTGTAACGAGGACCACCTCTCCTACTTCAAGTTCATCGGGCGTGTGGCAGGAATGGCTGTGTTTCATGGAAAACTTCTAGATGGTAAGGTGTTTGATGTTTTATCCTGTCTAGGACATTATACATTTATTGAATGCATCTTTTGTTATGTTTTAATGTGTTTTTCAACACTTTGGCAATGTTTTTTATTTATCTTAATAAGCTTTTGTTTTTTACACACATAAAGTTACAGCACAGTGTTGTTTTCTTCTTTCTTATTATAGGTTTTTTCATCCGACCATTCTACAAGATGATGCTGGGAAAACAGATCTCCCTTAAAGACATGGAGTCTGTGGTAAGATCTCATTGCTACAGGAGTTTTGAACTTGTTCATTATTTGAAAAAGCTGCCGTTCTGGGCCATTACATTTTACTTTGTGAAATAGATTGGAATATGTATTTAGGGAATATGCTTTTCATTTGCAAAATAATTTTAATAATACTAGCAATCAGCAATGTTTTTTTTAACAATTAACAAGATCGATCACAGGGTTGATTGTTTAATTAAAAAGGTTCTCCATGAAAGCAATTTTGACAAAGCCATGAATTAAATTGTGCTGTCTCACAAATAAAAGCCCAACGAATGACTTCGTATTCTTTGTGTGTAATTGTTATCTCCCCGGCGTTGCATCCCTGCAGGACAGTGAATACTACAACTCTCTGAAGTGGATCCTGGAGAATGATCCCACAGAGCTGGACCTCAGGTTCTGTATTGACGAGGACAACTTTGGACAGGTGCGCACGCCCCAAAAATCAGTGACTTTGAATCGGTTAAACGTAAAGTCATCTAGTTTGGTTTCTGGAGTGTCCCAGCCTTATTTTTTCTTTGTTTGTTTCTTGTTTCTCAGACGTACCAGGTCGACCTGAAGCCCAGCGGCTCAGACATGGTGGTCACCAACGAGAACAAAAAGGAATACATTGAGTAAGAACATGACAAATAAGTTGTCTTCTTATGAATAGCTCCAAGCTTTTAGCAATGATTCTACAATATGGCTACATTATCCAACATGAATGTTAATATAAATCATCTTCTCTCTGACAGCCTGGTCATCCAGTGGAGGTTTGTCAATCGAGTCCAGAAGCAGATGAACGCCTTCTTGGAGGTATTTATGTGCAATAATAAAGTCACCACATGGGGGCAGTGTGACCTCAGACATTGGGTTTGTGTGCCTGAGGCCCTCTGTATCTAAACCTATACCTCTTCTTTGAATATTTCTAGATTTCAAAATTTGATCAAATCGCTCTTATATTGTGAGGTTCTGTTGCTATGTTGCTTGAATCAAACTTCCATCAGAACTACTCTTTAATTCTCTTTTTCTTTCATTTTCAGGGCTTCACTGAGCTCATTCTCATAGATCTGATCAAGATCTTCGATGAAAACGAACTCGAGGTACAGTGTGGAATTACTATTTCATCAGTTTTCTCCTCCGATTATCACATCTGTGAACATAATGACACTTTTAAAATCAACATAAAAGTGACAATGGTTGTTAATACTTTGTTTTTCCTGCGGCATTGTCTCTGTGTAGCTGCTCATGTGTGGTCTAGGTGACGTCGACGTCAACGACTGGAGGCAACACACGGTTTACAAGAACGGCTACTGTCCCAACCATCCTGTGATCCAGTGGTTCTGGAAGGTACGCCTGTGATACACACATACTCAGACGTGTTGTGTTAACCATAAGCTACATTTAGCCACATATTAGTCAAGGAAACTGGATATTTCATTATAAAAGTTGGTTCCAGTCATCTTTCCCTCTGTCCATCATGTGATAGGTTTGCTGGCCTCACTTTTGAAGATCAAAGTCTGTTTGGAAGAACAGGCTTGTTTGCACTGATGAAAGAGCCTAAAGCAGTACCTGCCCTGGTTAACATCTGTCTTGACATGAGCTTTAACACGTGCAGCAAACACACTCAGACAGCAAACAGCACACACAGGCCATAATTTGTGTGTGTGTGTGTGTGCATGCTTATGCACACAGACTACAGTGTCATGTCATTTGATTATCTGAACTGGCTCAAACAGCTTCTATTTGAATTCATGCTGGGGGTTTTTTTCTTCTTTTCTTTGATTTTGATTTTATGTTTTTCTTTTCTTACACACACACACATGCACAACTGTCAACAAAAGCTTTGATTGATTTCATCATCTTTTTTCTGTGTTGTAGATGTAAAAATCTGAAAATGTTTCATATAGTGACTGATATTTGATGAATGAACTATTTGTCACAGAGAGATTTTATGTGTCATCAGGTTGTCCTGTTGATGGATGCTGAAAAGAGGATCCGACTCCTCCAGTTTGTAACGGGAACGTCACGAGTGCCCATGAACGGCTTTGCCGAGCTTTATGGTACGTTACCTCCCCAGATAACCTCAGGTTTCTTCTTATTTCCTGCTTGTATAATAGTACCAGTTCTTTAAAAATCATATATTATCTGTTTAAACTACAGGGCCTGAACTTAATGTAACAGTGTCACAAGTCAACAATTGCAATTCCAAGAATTGAATTACTATCACTGTACACATACAAGTGATACATATGTATAAAACAGATGAAGAATGAGCAGAATACAAGATACTATGAATGCTTAAATGTTCCATATATGCATTCCATTGTATATACCATAGTCATTTGCACAGAGCTTTAAATTATTACATTTTAGAACATATTTACATTAATTAAATTATTTAGATAAAAAAGATCTCCTTCCTCCTCTTTCTCTAGCAACCATTACATCTATTGATTTCACATAGAGGTTAAATTTGTCATCAAATAAAATAATTTCTAAACTGTGTCTCAATTATCGTTTTGTGCCAGGTTCTAATGGACCTCAGCTGTTCACAATAGAGCAGTGGGGAACACCAGAGAAGTTGCCAAGAGCTCACACGTGGTATGTTACCACACACACACACACACACACACACACACACACACACACACACACACACACACACACACACAGCCGTGACAATGCTAACATGCTGATGCTAGGATTATCGTTTACCACATTCACCATCTTATTTCAGTAGATGTCTTTTGAAGGTGTTTAGTCATGAACAAAGTTTTGGATAAATTACAAATTTGACTCACTACAGAAAGAGTCTTTGGAGCATGCAAGTCATTAAGAACCATGATTTTTTTTTTTTAACCAAATTTTGTGCCAATCAATCAAGTATTGGTTGAGATATTTTACTGACTGACATTGCCGTCCATGGAGCTATGCAGCTAGCACGTTAGCCGCTACTACTTTGCCATATTATTTCTGCCTTTTAAAGCCTAATACCAATGTTGAGTTTTTGTAATTCATCAAACGTCTTTCTCCCCAGTTTCAACCGCTTGGATCTGCCCACCTACGACACATTTGAGGACCTGAGAGAGAAACTCCTCATGGCTGTGGAGAACGCGCAGGGCTTTGAGGGGGTCGACTAAGACTGCAGCATCTGACTGCATCCAACCAACCGACCAACCAACAATTAAAAAAATAAATAAAACAAAAAAGACACAAGGATATCAAACCAGCTGCTGTAGCAGTTCTGTGCAAGCATGTTGTACTGTGATGCCTGACTGTGAACCCCTTCCACAGCACCGTGGCTTGAGACTGTACAGCGATTCGTCGAGGCCGACGCGCCTACGTCTTTATATCTTTTCAGAGTGGCTAGGTCACTCCTTAAAGGTGCTGGATAATGAACGGGAGTGTTGAATCTAGTATCCACAGGCATGAGCGATGAATGAGCTGGCCCCTGATCCGCTGTTTCTTTCCCCCTCTACCCTCGTCCTGTGAAAATCTACAGTGCTGGAAAACACTAATGCATTTCAATAGCTCCTTTCTGTACACTCTAGCACAGTATTCAAGCACCCTTCAGTGGAGGGCACTTAGCATGGCCTTAATCTGGCTTCTACATGCACTATTTCTTTAAGAAACTGCAACGGCACTATGATCACAACTCTCTCTCAAATCCTTAGACCAACACCAGATTACCTTAGGAATGCTAGCCAATCACATTTCAGGAAATCGGCCACGCCCCTCCATAGAGCCTTGTCTATATGTTGTTTGATCAGAAATCGCCGCTGCAGCCTTTTTGTAGAATAATGTTTTCTGTTTTTTAAGCCACGGGTAAGGATTGAAGAATGGGGGGGATGAAACACTCCCCAACGATGCTTTTTTTTTTTTAAATAGTTTTTGTCATTATGAAAGAGATTTGTTTATTTGGGTTTTTTTCTTTTTTAAATCATTGGTATAATTCTTGCAGGAAAATACTCTCGACGTATTTGTACTGATGAACAATGTTGTTTACTATTTTGACAATGCTATATGACATGGTGTGTGAAGTGTAACTTTGGCTAGTCGGGGAATTAATTAATCCATATCATTTGTTATGGTGATAGCAAATGTGTTGAATAAAATGTTTTATATTGTAGTGCTAAATGAAAGCAGCATGAAACCGTACCTTGTGTTTCCTTTGACTACATCGTAGTAATTTGGACGTGTAATGGATCTCGGGTTCGAGAAGGGCGAACTAAAACTTTGGGGTAGTTTCTCTGAGACGTTTGCTTCATGATATATATATTAATATTCTCATGCCTGTTGCTGTTCATAATGCTGTAAATTGTTCTTTTGGGGGGGGGGTCAGGGAACACATTTTAAGTTCTTTCATGATATATATATAAATGTATGAATCTAACAGAAGTATTACTGATCAACAACACTAAAAATGAAGCTGTGTGCGTGCGCGGGTGTTTGAGAGAAAAGCTGTGATTGCCACTGAATATATAGCAGCACGTTTCCTACAAAGAAAATGTTTTTTTTTTTCTTTTTTATGTTTTTGTTTCTCTCTCCTTTTTCTAACACCATTGAACCTAAAGGGCACTTTATAGATCACTCTGAGGTCATGTCGCCTATTGTATGTCTTTTGTCATTAACTTGAATGTGATTCTTTTTTTTCCATTCAGAGCACTTACCTGGTGCAATATAAATAGTCTGTAAATCTGGGCTGCTGCTAAGGTAGATATAGTTGAAAGAAGTGAAGCAGAGACTTCACACCCCCTCCCTTACTCTATTTTCTCTCTTCTTTTGTCCCCTTTCTCGCCCCCTTTTCCTCCCTTGTGTTTCCTCCTTGCTGTGATCCACCACTCAAACTCACTCAGTAAATATTAGTCCTTTTTTTAATGAATGACAGGAAATATCACTTTTGTTAAAGATTCCACCACTCTCTGCAACTCTTTGTGGTTCATTTAAATTCCGTCAAATAAAAATGAAACTTCTCAGAGTGTGTTGTTTGAGTTAATATGACTGGACTTTCTTCATATCACCAGTAGAAAACAGAAGAGCAATACAAATACACTACATACTTGTAACTAGTTCATGTTTTACTAACCCAAAATTTGATATCAGACATTTATTGGAGTTTTGTTTTTTTTAAACTATAAAATCCTTTTGGTTATTAATAAATATGAAACCTTATTCCACAATAGTAATGTGTCACTTGACAGTAGGTACATTTATTCAAGTTTTTTTCCTTAGGTTCAACTTTGAGTATAATTATATTTTACCCAAGTACTTCCATTGCTTTAAACTTTTACATTTCAGAGAAAAAATATTGAACCTTTTTACTTATTTATAGGTACTGGTTACTTTCAAAAGTAAAAAATGTATAAAAGTATAAAATCACCCGTCCTGAGAAATGAATGAGACTTAAACTCTGTCTCCCTGTCTCTCTACCCTTTTTATTTTTCGGTGTGTGTGTGTGTGTGTGTGTGTGTGTGTGTGTGTGTGTGTGTGTGTGTGTGTGTGTGTGTGTGTGTGTGTGTGTGTGTGTGTGTGTGTGTGTGTGTGTGTGTGTGTGCAGGTGGTGTGGTGAAAGGACCTCAGTTCATTCACACAGGCAATCTAGGAGATATCAGCTCCAAGGACAAGCAAATAAAAGCCACCCTGCCTGTCCGGGGACATTTTATCGAGCCCTGCTCACTGCGATCTGGTCACAAACAAACCAGGAGCCAACTCTGCTTTAGATCCACCTTTAAAAACATTCCGACTTTTTTGAAAAAAATGCGCAAATGAGAGGTAATCTTGGCAAAGTTGCTTATAGAATGACTCATATAAATAAGCACAAATACATTTATTTGGTTTTCTATAAAAGATAAGTCAGTTTTACAGTCTGTCAGTCTCCCAGCGGCCTCTTTTCTGTTACGCCACAGAGTTGACCTTAATGAAACCCTGATGGGATGTTAAGGCAATAACCCGGACCAAAAGAAGATGCTTAGAAGTTGAAAATTGTTTAATGATTTTCAAATCTCATGTTGTTCCTCTGATGAGTCTCATGTTGGCTTTCCTGTGGAATATTTGTTTTTAATATTAGTTCATAAGATCCATCCAAAATATTTTAAGACTTGCTAAATTCTTACTTTTAAACACCTTCAACAACAATTTAACAAAACAATTTAAATAAGCAGAATTACCTCTTTCTGATTATGGTCAAAATGTTGCAGTGTAGCGAGTGTCTTTGGCAGTAGTGTGAATGTAGTTTAATGTTACTGTTACTGGTCTGTAGCTTGCTGTATTTTAGATGATTAATGGTAGCAGTTATGGTAATATCTTGAAAAAAATCAAAGTTAGAGAACAGAAATAATAACTTGTGTGGTACAATCACAATTATATTTTTTGCCTTTTTAAGATTTACTGTAAAATCAGACACCAAATGATTTATGTTCACAGTGATACAGCATATTCAATAATTGAATTAAAGTAGCCAAAAGACATTCTTACTCTTCATATTCTTCTTCAGAAAGAGTACATGTTTTGCTCATTGCGAAAACTCGAGGTAATGGCCCCTGTGGACGCTGCTTTGAGGTGAATAGTTTATGTTTGACAACTTCAAAGACAGTATTCCTGTTTGGGAATCACAGATTCAACATTTTGGCTTCAGAGGTTGAAAACTGATTATGAAACTGATTATTTGGGGCGGCATGTCATTACTGATAGTGTATCCATTAACTGTTTTATATCCATTAACCATTAACTACTAAGAATTTGGACATTCATTATTGGAGATGTTTTAAGTGGACACAGTGGGGATTTACCTTGTGGACTAGAAGCCTGTTGACTCGACTCTTTGACTTGTTTTTAATTTACGAGTGTCTAATTTTACTCCAAACTTCTGCCTGCCTTGCTGACTTTTTGGCCCCGTCATCTTCACCAAACTCCATATCTTATTACATAGATTTTCCAGTTTGTTCTCCTGTTAGGAACCTTCACATTCAGCTCATGGTGGTTGAGCCTTGGTATTAAGGCCCTGTTGCCTCACCTTGGGGCAGTTTTTTTTGTCTCTCCCCCTCCTCCACCCCTCACCCCTCTACCTCTGGTCAGGGTCGATCAATACTTCCCCTGTAGCTTATCACTAATGTGGAACTGGCTGTTTGTCCAAACCCTGCTCTGTCTACATAAAGACTTGGAACAGGACGCCATCGAACCCAAATGCACCACATATCACCTCGTGAACCTGCAGCTCCGTACGCACGACTGGACTTTTAACTGTTTGGAAAGACAAAAAGACGAGCTGGTGTGAGAGGGAAGGAGCAGAGAAGAGAGAGTAGCTGTGAGAATCAGGAGCAGGAGATGAATGGAAGAATCCTGGAGAGAGGATCAACTCCAGAGACTTGAGGTGAGTTGGTTGTTGTTCAGCAAAAGGTTTTAATTCTTAAACAATGTTTTTATCTCACAGATTTACAATCAAAGTTTGAACTATGATATATTTAACAATTGATGTCATTTCCAGCTCTAAAATGTTAAGTACATGACAATATTCCAATATAACTTGACCTAGCAGTAGGACTATAATATAGTTAAAAGCAAAATAAAATAAATATGTATTGAATCTATACAGTCTAAACCTACTCTATGTTTCAACTTCTCAAAAATGTTTGTTATATAATAAGAAATGTGGATCACACGTGTTTCTCTTCTCGCTCGCACACATTCACACACTTTAAATGCAAACAGCTGCAGCCATCCCCACAATCAGTAAAAAACACACATGGGTTTGGGACACTTTGGATAAGCCTTGTGTATTTACTCAGCATTATTTTCTTCCAATTTTCTATTATTCTTTATTTTTTTTTCATTTATATTTTACTCAAGGGAAATAGGAGTGCTACACAGATGATATTTAAATCATACCTTAAAGTGGGATTTCAGCCTGATTAGAGTTTTGCAGGCCGACACCTTAACATCATGTGTAGTTAAATATTATCTTTATCAGCTCTTCATTGATTCCACATGGCACAAAAATACCTTTTTTTCCCCTTTTCTTCACCAGGTCGTCCATCTACCAGTTTGTATTAACATCCTCTCCGTCTGCAGTATCTACAGTCAATGTTGTCCTCCAGAGCTGTGGAGTGTGACAATGGTGTTTGTGTACTGTGTATCAAACGCCATTATCACACTAAATAGCTACAGTGTGAAACCAACCTCAAAATATTCCCGGTTTGCATGGTTTATTTGAATTTTTTTCTATTTTATTTGTTTTGTGGCTTATGTATTCTCTGAATTTTCTTTTTAAAGTATTTGTGATAGTTTTCTAGTTCATTCTGTAAAGCCTAAATTCACATTACGGACACATTACACTATGGAAGAGGGACAGAGATGAAAATAGAGTGTGTTGGTACATAGCACATGATCTTTAGCCTCTGAGTGTGACCCACTTACTTTCATGTTTGAGGTGGTAATTTGCTGCTGGAGACCTTCGACTGTCTGTAAAAATAAAACTAGACGTACCATTTGTTTTCAACGCTGCCGCCATTTTTTTTTGTTTCTTCTTCTTTCCAACATGTAAACAGTTCATCTTTTATGATTTCCCAGTTGTCTTCATCCATGCAAATTATGTAAATAAAGTGTTTGTTTTGGTCTGTTGCTATAAAGGGAAATTAAGAATTAAATAAGACATGATGTTGATGTTTTATAAACACTTTCAAACCCAGCTGCTTGTACAAAGACAGGCAGATATTTGATATCAGAGGTGCCATTACAATAAATGTGAGTTGACCTTATTAAAAATAAATCAGAATGCATCTTAAACCAGTAACTCTTTAATAACAAAGCTCTACTGTGCTGCTTACACACTAGCCATAGTAGCCGCCTCAGAGCCGTGTCAGCAATTTGGGTCAGGGATTTAAAAAGCAAAGTCGCACAGAGATGGTTATTATATAAAGACTGTTAAAAACTGCCTGAATAGCTGGTATGTTATTGGGATCATGTGTATGTAAGTAGATGATGGGAGTCAGGTTTGTGTTTAGTTTTACATGTCTGAACCAGTAAAGTAAAGATCCTTGAAATCAATTTTTACAAGCAGAATTGCACAAGAAAATAAACTGATACATCAAAAAATCTTCACGTTTCAGTGAATACATTCAAATGCATACTTTACAAGCTTTATGAGAACAACATGTATTTGTGTTGTTTCCAGAATATAAACATGAGCTTATTCTGAATCAGTAGCTTTACTAAATGATCAAACATTATATTAGTGAAACATTAAATCAAATACATGTGTCGCCTTACAAGTCAAACACACAAGAATGACCCGCTCATACTGAACCCAAAAAAATACACGACCTCTCTGGTGTGTATTTTATCATACAACATAACTAAATGACATTTCCGCTAATCAATTAATTAACAAGTTCATTAATTTAATGAACTAACTGTTTGAAAACATCACCAAAGTAGAAAAAACAAGAATTTATTTTTAAAGAAAACCTCATCAATAAAGCAATCTCTAAGACGTCACAGTTCAACTCTGTCCACAAACTCACCGCTATCATCATCGCTTTCAAGTGTTTGTTAAATATGTCACAGTTTTTAAAAAATTCGTAAAATAAAGTTTTCTCACGATTATGGATAAACTCTCATACAGAAACAATCTCATTGAAATAAATTATATATTTTAAATGTTCAACATGAAATGAAGCAAAAACTCTTTTGAAGAAACAGTCGCTTGTTAACAATCGCTTTCTTCAGAGTCAAATACATCTGTCCTCTTCATCATCCGTCCTTCTGCAGCCCAAAACATTGGACACCTTTTCTCATTCATCTTTGACGGGGACACACTCTGCATGACAAGGTTTAACATGAGTGAAAACCCTCAATAAAAAAGAAACCCAAAGTCCAAGATTTCTTCTCTTATCATGACTTTCCCTTCACTGTTGGCCCAAATGTTTTCTTCTTGGCTGCAGCAGCGGGTTGTGGTTTGGGTTTCGGAGCAGACACAGGCTTCTTAGGTTTGGGCTGCAGGGATTTGAGGCCCAGGAACTCACAGTAGATGTTGCACTGGTGCAACGCTTTGAACTGGTCAATGAAGGAGGTGGCACAGTTTCCTTTGAATCCCTTATATCTAAAAAAGAAATAAATTATGAATGCAGTTCAGTTTGCGTGTATAAACAAATTTGCATCTTTTATTTGTGTCAAAGACAAAACTCACCCTTTCTTACAGGTGGCTATTCCCACATCGGTAAGCCTCATTCCCACTCCTGAAAACCACCAAAAACAGCAATTTAAAGCACAATATTTTGAATATAAAACATTTTTAACTCAAAATATCATTTTTCTCCCTAACCTTGCATGTCAGTAACCAGCAGGTTGCCCTCAGTCTTATGACAGACCCAGTGCTGGAAAGCACAACATTTCTGTCCTGCCTCCGAGTCGCGTCTCTTCAGGTTGATCTCTTTGCCATCCTTCACCGAATACTTGACAAAGTCACCGATCAGCTCCTCCTCCAGCGTGGCATACGGGATGTCGTTGGATGGACGGTGAACCAAGTAGATGGGAATGATCCTGGTTGAAGCACGAAAACAAAAGGCCTTGAGCTTTAAATATTATACATGATTCTGAAATACTATAAAGGCAGAGAGTTGTGTTGTTTACAATTTGTCATGTGTGTCACTTACTCTGGGATCTCTCCGAAGGCTTCAACAGACTGGGCTGCAGCAGTGTACGCCTTGATGAACTCTCTCGCTGTGTTCTGGACATGGCACTCCTACAGAGCGAAAACTTAATTACAATAAACATACTTTTTTTATTAGAAGATCTCTGCACACAATAATAATTAATCTAAGCCGGCTTTTGTATGCTGGAAATAAAAAGACAACTCATAAAAGCTTATGTCTTTCTGTGCAAATTTACAAAACACATTTTAGTTGCAATTGGTTTGCACTCCTGCAAACAGCATTTTTGAGCAATACGTGCAATTTCATTAAATATAAGTTTGAACTTTTTAATAAAATGTTTTGAAACCAATTGAAAAATTATTTGTGCACAAAAATGCTCAGAAAGTGTCACAGAAGCATTTATGGTATTTCCGGACAAAAGTTGTAATGTTTTGTCACTAAATCTGTTGTTATTGCATTATGTACGATTATTTCATTCCTTTTCCATCATTTTGTGGAGCGAGAAGTATGCTGTTGCAGGTAATGTGTTGGCGTCCCATGCACATATTGCAAATATACTTTGAGTTATGAAGGACTATTGGAGGGTCCGGTGATGCTCTTACCTCTACAGCCAAGCTGAAGTTCTTCTGAACGAGCTCATCGTTGTTCTTGGTCCCGTAGCTGATAGAATTGTGTACTTTGAGCACACAGGAGTGTCCAGGTAGTAACAGCGGTATCTGACCCGCCTGCATCTTGGTCCGGAAAGCCCGCCGGTGCATCCCTTCCCCAAAATGGACCTTCTCAGTGATGATGCTGGCAGGTTGGTTCTCTCCAAAGTGTTGGTGAGACAGGAAATCCTCCTTGAAAATCAGTTTGGAGCAGTTGATGTCTTCTTCTTCACTGCCAACTTCTACAGGGGCTGCTGGAGATAAAAAAAAAAAATTATACGTCAAAATCCGAAACAAGCTTTACTATGTAAAGTTATGAACCTTGGATCAAAACAAGATCAAAACTTACATTCGATTGTCTTCGTGGAAGGAGGGATAACGATCTCACTGAGAACTGTAAAATAGTCAAAAAGAAGACATTTTAAAAACTCAAAAATGTGACATATACAAAAAAACAAACAAACACACATTTATGTTGTAGATTGTTGTTGAAGTTAAACCATGATTTCTATACCTTCATATGTGAGCAGGTAGTCCAGGGTGACTGATCCATGTGAACTAGTGAGCTGACACTGGTACTTGTCCAAGTCTTTGTGAGAAGCATTGGAGATGGTCATTGACACTCTGCTCTCGTCCCCTGCACTTCGGAGAGAGGCACAGTGTCACAAAATGGTATTAAATCCGAAATTTTGATTCACTTTTACATTTAATTATACACATTATGGCAACCCAGGATCATTCCTATGCCTTTGGTCAAAATAGATAGCTAAAAGTGTGATTTGTCTGTCCAGTGCCGTCATGCTTTTTTGAGAGACTTTCTAGGATTATGATCTTTTAGTGGGGTTTTTTTTGTGTCTATTGTCTGTCTTTGTTTTTTTGTGATAAGTTAACTACATGTGTCTTCTGTCTTTGGGGTTTTATGTTTGCTGTGTTATTTCCTTGTCCCATTTTATTCATTTGTTTCCTGTTTTATCTTGTTGGTTAACTTCTCATATGTCATGTTTTGTTTTACTTCCTGTCTTTGTGTGTTTTCCCGCCTTCGTGATTGTCTTCCCCGCCCTGATTTGTTCCACCTGTGTCTAATCACCTGCTCTCCTTCTGGTTTGTGTGTTTCCTCTATTTCAATCTCTGTACATGATAAGTCAGTTCCAGTATTTTAGTATCCCATTGTCTGTTTTTTTTTTTATATGCCTCTGTTGCCTGCCTGTCCTGTAAGTTTATTTTTTGTTATTAAATCATTAAACACCATCTGCTGCCTCTATTTGTCAGTGTTTTCTCAGTTGTGACAAAAAGTAGTAGATAATCAGTTGAACTTTAGCTTAGCTAAAGGTAGTTAATGAATATTTATTTAATAATTAGCTAATAGTAATGGATGAACAGTTGAAATGTTTAGCTAAAAGTAGGTTAATGGATAAATGAATGTCTAATTAGGCAGCTAGTTAATCTGTTTGGTAAGTTACTGGTACGATTAGAAGACTGGTTGGTACATTGGGGTGTGAAGCTGAGTTATATGAAAGTACAGTGTAAAGATGAGGATAACTTTGGACAAAATACATTGTAAAAATCCTGTAAAATGAACCAAAATACCTTCTCTTGCTCTCAGACAGGACAGTGCCCCCTCTGCTCCAGGTGATGGTGTATTGGGAGGAGACGGCCGTAAACTGACACCACAGGCACAGACTCTGAGGATCCCCACTCACTGAAACCACCTGGATGGGCTGCAACACCTTGGGGTCTGCAGACATTGTGATATGCTTTTATTATGTGAGGCTTTTACAAACCATCATGCAGGAGAACAGGTGGACAAATTGTGTTTATAATCTTTAATAGATGAATAGTCAAATGCATATCCTTACCTTCCTTTGGTGGGATTTTCTGTTTGACCACTTCACTGTAGGCCTTCTTGCGAGTTGCCAGGGTGTCGACCTTTGGCTCCTCTCCCTTTGTCTGGATAGAAACGTCTGGCTTTGATAGTTTAGTCTCAAACACACCGACAATCTTCCCAAACTTATCCTCTGACAGACGTGGTCTTTTTATAACATCATCGTTCAAAGGACTGGCAAAGTTTATAGGTTGGTGGTCTTTATGATCTGCATGATGCGGAGGTTGTTCTCCCTGGGAAGCTTTAGCTTTAGCTTCTGGTTGCTGTGACTTTTTCTCATCCGACTGATCTCTGTCCTTCTGAGCTTTCCCAGCTTTAGCCCCCAGCTTGGCCTCAAACATGTCAATCCTTCCTCTTGTGGTCTTTGCTTTTGCTCCGTTCTCTACTTCCACCAGTGGCTCCCCTACACTTTTTACTCCTGTTGCATTCGGAGTGTGTTTCTTTTTCTTCTTGCCATGGGGCTTGCTCGGAGCCTTCTCAGTTGCCACAACAGTTTCAATCACCAATTTAGCCTCCTTGTCCTCAAACCCGACTGCAGTGTTCTCGCTGGTGGGATTTTCTCCAGTGAGAGGATGAGTTTCTTGCTGTTTGCAGACCTGCTGGGCTGGAATATGATGAGATAAAGTCTCCTGTTTCTTGCATGCTTGTATACCATGATGATGACCAGCGCTTTTGTCCTTTTTAGAGCGTGCTTTGCTCTCTGAGGTGGATTTGTATGTTTTGTGCGGCATCTTTTCAGCTGTTTTCTGATTCAGTTCAGATTGTATGCCTGTGGAGATTGGTTTTGCAGCTCTGGAAACAAATGGGTCATTTATATCTAAAGTGATGATTGCAACGCAGTTCCTCTTTGAGACGATGAAATTATCGGCAGGGACAGCAGCCCAGTTTGATAGTTCTCTACTGAGGTCATGAATCTCCTCAATTGTTGTTTTTCTTGCAGTGATCAAGTCCGGTTGTTCCTCTGGTGAAGACTTCTCGGCAGACTTTCTTGTGTTTCCCTTTTTATGAATCAGCTCATCACCTTCCAAAGATTTTTGGTCAGTAATCCCCTCCGAGGTTGGCAAGAGGGCGCCGGTTTGTATGTGATCACAACAGGGGTCTCTGTTGTCATTGAGAGACCTTTTAACACAAGTTTGATGTCCTTCCAAACTTCTGCTTGTCCGACAGACGAGGGAGCTCAGTGCGAAGATACCGAGAGGGGCTAAGGGCATAATAAACTCAGGATTTCCACACTGTGGCTCCACCTGACTTGCTCCGTCAAGGTCTGGTAAAATGTCAGACGACACGTGTGTGTGAACATTAATATCTAAACCAGGTTTTGTGGGCACGTGTGAGCTGGTCAGAGCATGTTGGGTGGGATAATAAAGATCCGTTTGAGGTTCAGTTCCTTCACGATTGACCTCAGCTGGCCCACGGCTCCTTTTCACTTCCTGCTCAGTCACCGAGTG
Organism: Anoplopoma fimbria; assembly: GCF_027596085.1. Taxonomy (NCBI): domain Eukaryota; kingdom Metazoa; phylum Chordata; class Actinopteri; order Perciformes; family Anoplopomatidae; genus Anoplopoma; species Anoplopoma fimbria. The sequence continues at coordinate 12,620,644 of NC_072462.1, read as the reverse complement.
CCACTGGGAGACACTGTGTTCATCTGTCACTTCACAAACTTTATCTCCAAAGGGCTGAAAATGAAAATAGACAAATAATAATAAAGATGTGAGGCAGTTTTATAACGCTGAGACCGTGATATTCATTCAAACCAAATACTCTTAAGTAGAAGACTGCCAGATAGTTAAATAACAAGTAATATGACAGCATGTAGTTATACTTTTAAAGTGCTGGTGTCAATAGCATTAAACTCTAATATAATTATTTTAAAGGCAGGTTACAAAAACACAACATTCAGATTGGACACATACCTTTCTCTAGAGACACAAAGCAGACGGTTATGAAACACCATGCTCCTATATCCAATCCCACAGTCCATATGTCCTGCATGCAACTGAAACCCACACAGTCGCTGTTATAGACAGGAGCTCCAGCTATGCCCTGCGTACCTTAGCCAATCAAAAGCAAGTCTCCTAGACCAACGAACCTGTTGGCGTCCTGATTCTGGGTTTTTAAAGGAGATGTGGTGGGGAGATGGGTGTGTATAAAGGGTGTATACGTAAAGGGAGAGAGAGAGAGAGAGAGAGAAAGCGAGGGAGGGTCATGTTTCATTCCTCAGCTGTGCTCTCCTCTCACCTCTCTCCCCCCTGACACGCCATGGATGCATGCTATTATCACTGACCTGCCCGCTATTATTAGATGCCATTTCTAGCCATCTGAAGTTTTCCTCTCATGCACTCCCGCTTCCTTCAGCACACACAGCTGTCAGTCTTTGAGATGGGAGCCAAAAGGACTTATCCACTAATACAGAATCATGACTGGGTGAGAGTCCTTCATGGGTGCAAAATGAGTGGCACCAGTCCAAAGTAAGGCGACAATACTCGTGAGTCTCATACGTGGATTTCTCTCTCTCAGAATTCTCTCTAAGTACCGGCTGACTGTCCATCAATGCAGTAGGTATGACAACACCGACAAGGGCAGGAGCGGGAATGTCTCTTAACGTTCTGGCCATGTTTCCAAAGCGCATGACTTGATTTATCTGTTGGCCAGCTCAACTGATGTGAAGGTGATTGCTTGTTCTTTGCTCTAGCATAAAGGGTGAATCTTTCCGCTGCTAGATCTGTCAATCTGCCACATACTTCAGTGAACGTGGTGTGTGTTCGAGAGTGTGTGGAGAGGCTGGTGTGTGGAGAGGCTGGTGTGTGTCTGACCCGACATACAGGAAAAACAAACATACCTTCCACAAACACTCATATTTCATGCTTTTCATATAAATACAGCAGAGAACAAGTTTTCCACCTGTCACTTATTTAATTGTACGGGATTATAATGACATTATAATGATATATTTTGTAAGTCATCTTACCTTCTCAATCATCAGTTCTCCAGGTGTATTTTGTCCGTCCAAATCTGTATCCTCTGTTATATTCAGCAGGATTTGATCTTCTTCATTGCTGATGAAAATGTCTGACTCGACAAACCTCTCGAAGGTATAAGGGTTAGGGTTAGGGTAAGAAGTAGATCCAGGGATCACATCTACACTGTGTCTTCCAGGAGAGGCCACCATATCACCGGATGATCCCATGGTTGAGTGCTGGTGTGTGGAGCTCTCAGCCTGGCTGCTCTGGATTTCTTCCGACTCCCTTTCTTCTTGTGCGGTAGCTGTTGAATCACACAACGATTCAACGCTCTGGGATCCCTCTCTGTCTTTGAGCTCAGGTCCTGCAGCTTCAAAACACATAAAGAGACAGCCCTGCCCAGAGAGGACGGAGTTTTCTGAGAGGTTTCGCACCTCTGAAGGCTGATCCTGGACACCCATGGGTGGCTGCGAATGTGCCCGCACTGCCGGCTCTTGACCCTTTCCCTCTTTGGGCGTCTCTGTTTCTAAATGAGTGTTTACCTCTGCTAGTGCCTGTGTCAGAGCATCTATCTCTGCCCCTATCTCTGTGAAGGCAGCCGTGAAGTCCTCTGGTGGAGCCGCGATAATCCCAGTCCAGTCAGAGAGTGCACTGGCCCAGCTGTCCACGGATGACCACCTCTCAACCGGTGGCCCCCAACCTCTGGTGTCATCGCTGGACCAGCCAATCCCTTCCCCACCATCAAGGCTGTAACCTGACACTTGTGTCTCTCCTGGGGGAAAGACAAGTCACTGGTGAGCCCTCCTGGCACCACATAACACCTTGTCTTGTCCAAAACGTTCCAGTCTTCTGTATCCTCACCTGCCAGATACTGGCATGCATCCAGCCACAGCTCGATAGGGCTGCTGCTTTGCTGTGGCTGGGGGGTTAAATCGATAATCTCTGCATTCCCTCGCCTCCCATCGTTTACCGACATCATGCATGCCTCGCCGGCATCCGCAGCAGGTGGTTTCGCATGTTTGCTCACATCTGACTCATAGTCCACCAGAGCTCGTTCCTCACTGGAGCCGTGATGACATTGTGTCACCACGTTGTCTGAATCACACATCAGAACCTGTGCATCGCAGTCAGGGTTCCCCCCTTCCCCAGGCTGGTATTCAGGACATCGAAAGTCCTGGGGATCTACGTGGGGGCTCAGGATGAAGTCCTGCGTCTCACTTTCAAAGATGTAAAGGTCTGACACAGGTGCTATAGTTGAATCACTCTCACAACTATCTGACCGATGTGAAAACGATCTTAATAGATAAGTGTCTTGTCTGTGTTCAGAGCTGGAGAGAGGCTCAGTGATAAATGGCTCCATCGAACCCTCTGAAGTAGATGACATGGCCCCAACAGGTTGAGGTGTACTATCATCTGGTATTATAGAAAAGGAGAGTGCTGGTTCTTGTTTAACGTGAAACTCTGAAAAAGATTCAGATAGAGTGGAAACAAGGTCATGAGAGAATTGAGGTAAACGAGGTAATACAGGTTCTGATGAGCCAAAATAGCTACAAACCCTGAAATCATCATTCTTTGGTGCAGGCTGGGTGCAAAGTGACAAACACTCTGACATATTAAAGCTGGATGATGATGATGATGATGACGACGAAGGCTTCAGACGGTCTGAGTCGGTGCTTCTCTCCTGAGCGAGGCATTTTGAAGCGTTTGATAAAGGCTCAGTGGATTTGTCTTTAGGGTCTGAGAGATGTGACTCTGCTCCTGTCTCTTTTGCAGACAGCATGTTTTCTGTGGGACTTTTCAAAAGAGAGAAAGTCTAAATCCTCAGTTTGTCTGTAAGATTCTGGGGAGCCCGTTTTGCCATCCGTGCAAAGGAGTGACAGATTCTTCGGGACTTCTAGTTGCGTTGCTGGAGGAGGTTGTCAGCAGAAAAGACTCGGGCCAAGTTTTGGGATAAATTGCATTAAGCTTTTCTGGTGTCATATCCTCCTCTCGGTCCAACTATATCCTTAGATCCTCAGATTCAGTTCCTGCAAAGTGAAGTCAGAGAGTTAAATAATCTTTGAATTAAGGCTCTTGTGTATTTAAACCTCCCTGATCTGAAGTATGCAAGGTAAGGCCCACTATCTCCCTCAAGCTGTTTATCTTAGTTGAAAATAGATGCAACACGTCATTTAAAGTGTCACTTTAAATGACGTGTTGCGTCTATTTTGGAAGCTTTTAAAGGACACTTGACATGCCTTATCACCAGGAAACCTTCCTGTTGTTGTTACTTTATAGCTTATAAAAAGTCTGGTGTGTGGGTGGCTGTGTTGTTACCATCAGCACACTACACTCTCTAGTTTCTATTGTCTTGCACAAGTAAAACATGCGCTGTCTTTGCTATCAATATATATTGATATACACTAATATGTTGGTTGTGCAATAGAGAGTGAGGGATTCAGCAAAAAGTGATATTGATCTTGTACAAAATCCTGTTCACTCACTATTAAGCTATTTACAAGATAAAAAACAGGAATATTGGGTCACAAGACTTAGAGCTGCAAGTAGTTACATACAGAGAGAATTGTTAAGAATCACTGGTATCAAAGGTAGGACAATGCAGTAAGAAATATTGTCAGGAAGGTACGATCTCCAAATTAGGAATGATTCCACTTCTCTTGTATTGTATAACTAAGTTGAAAATACTGCAAAGAATCCAGATATAAAGGTTATGTAAAGAAATCTGTAATGCAAATGTAACAAACAACATTTTATTTTGCATTTCAGGTCTTTCTGATTTAAGAAAGTTGATGCACACATTCAGAGAACCGGCTGCTTTCATGCCAGATATGTATGTAAGCTAGAGTCCACGGATGTTTCTGTGGAATCACTTTTGCTAATGCCCTCAACATTCATGATACTCCAAACTTCATAATTTGGTAAGAGACATAATCAAATTGGAGGAATTTCCATCTTAAAATGTTGATACACTTGATTAATAACACCATGGATTTTTCATTTGTTATTTTTTAGATTAAAGTTACATTGATTTAGAGACTTAAAGTGACTTTAAAAGCATAGCTGTGTCTTTAAAATCTCAAAATCACATTGCCCGTGTTGCAATCTGAAATAGAGGCCTGCTATGAAGTGTTGAAGGGGGAATCTTCAAAACATGCACCCTGATATACAAGATTGCAGGAGGAGAACTAGTGGCACAGACACTGGAAAAATACCAGCACATCTTCACCCATGACCTGCATTTGTCACATTCCTGCTGCAGTGAAGGACGCAAGCCTGAGATGTTGACTATGTTGTACAGCACTAACTCTAGTTAGGCTATTGACAAACAACCTTGAATTCACAAATTTCAGGAAAAGCACAATAAAACAAAAATCAGATTGCAATAAGTTAACCCCTTACCACTCCGAATTCCGGAGGAAATCGGAGTTGTAAGGGGTTAACTTATTGCAATCTGTTTGATAGCCACAATCACATTTACTACACTGACTCCATATTTAATTATGGCATGCTTATTAATAATCCCATATATCTGAGTTGTAACCCACTTTTAGAAGCACATGGAAGGCTAAGTTGAATTCAGAAATCAGTGTGGCTGATTAGTGGATTAGATAGGACTTGATCTGTACCGACATTAAAAAACAATAAAGCTGTCAGCACCTGCGTGACTGAGAGCAGGAAAGTGTAATTCGATTTCATCTTGACTGCTGCCAAAATAGACCCATCCCCGGTCACACAACACCCCCAAGAGCCTGCTGCATCTTTAAAGCGTCTGTATGTGAGCGATCTTGCTCATAAGAAGTGAGCTTGAGTGAATATGAGCCCAGTTTTTAATATAATATTAACACTTGCTGCCTCAAAACATCACACCGAGTAGAGAACTGGACAAATATACAACACACTTCATGGAATCTATTCTGATGCTTGACAAAGTGTACCCTGTGTATCATGCAGCACAGCCGAGTGTGTCAACCTGTCAGCAGTGTGAGACGAAGCAGTGTACTTTTGCCAAAGGAAACCACAAACTAATGTCTAACATGTTGTTAACTCGCAGCTGAATCACACAAGATAAAATAAGATCACTCCTTGAGGCATTAAAACAGTTGTCTCAGCCCATGAGGGGGATTTTCAGCCGTGCATGCGGTACATACCCGAGTCATAGCCTTGTGGTTGAGGATATAGACCTGTGTTGTAGGACTTGAGCATGAGCTCCGGCTAGAGCCGGAGGTCTCGGGGTATGAGTCTATTTTAAACTTTTGCCCCCCTCAAGTACAAAGTCAGTTACCTGATATTGACGACATGTGCCGATCTTAAACATTTAACTTCAATATCTATATTTACAGGCTGTTTCAGTGCTGGTTAACTTTTGTTTATACACTAAAACTTGTGTGTGTTATTGAGATTTAATTACAGGAAGTTTTGCCTCTGGAAAGTGAGATAAATAATAGAAAACTTTGAGGAATCGCATACTTGAGTAATAATGGTAATGTTGCCACAATTAGACATCCAATATGTCTGTCCAACTCAAAACTGTATTAAGAATATAAGAAATAAAATAGAGACAAACAGCTAATACAATATTAAACATAAGGTGGTTTGTTTTTTTCTAAAAGGTTTATTTTTCCAATGAAGTATATAAGAAAACACTCACACTACTAAGTGTTTTCTAATTTCTAATTTTCACCTTGTAAAAAAGATTGTATATTATATTTTGTGTGAGAAACCTTTAGCACATTGAGCTCTTATCCACTTAGATTCAAAAGGTGCAAAGAAGCAAATAAACGGAAAAAAAGGTTACAGCTTGATGTTTAGCCTGCATGGGAAAAACCTATAACAAAATATATGTTAGCCATTTTCCACTTAAATTATATAAGAATGTAAGTTATGATATCAATGTCTGTTCTCAGTGCAGCCGTGACATCGAGGGTCACATTTCTGGCAACATCAATGCCCGTCTAACTGCTTTGGCAAGGCAACAATGTGCTGTTGTCAGTGGCCAAAACAACCTAATGAGGACATACTTTTGTTGGCTTTTAAATAAAAGTATTAGTCGCCAATTATCTCACAGTGGTGTGACGCTGATTAAATGTGACTTTGCCTTTCATTTAGCCAAATCACTCATCTGATAGTGGACACAAACTAATCTAACCCTAATGACGTAGATGCCAGGTCAGTTTTTAATCATTTGAATGGTCCAATGATTCTAATTTATTGGAAAATTATAATTTGTTGTTTGTACTTAAAGGCATGAAAACAATTATGCGGGTTTCCAAGTTCCCAGAGTTCATAGAATGCTTTGGTAGAAGAAAAAATATATATTTCAGTGGAGTGATGATGCTATGATTCTGACGGGGATTTAAAGGAATAGTTAGACATTTTTGCTTTCGAAAGTAAGATGAAATAATTGACACCACTGCCATGTCTTTATGTTATGCTAATTTTGAAGCTACAGCCAAAGGACTGTTAGCTTAGCTTATCTTAGTTTAGCATAAAGACTGGAAACTGGGAGAAAAAAACTAGCCTGCCTCTGTCCAAAGGTGACATTTTTGACTACAATACTCCAATGGTCTGATACATTTGGTTATTTAGTCAGCTTTGGTGCAAGTATGAGGCTTATTTGTTTTAACCTTTGTACAGAACCAGGCTAGCTTCTTCCCCAGTTTACAGTCTTTATGCTAAACTAAACTAACCAACTGCTATCTACAGCCCTATATTGAACAAACAGATAATCTACTTATCTAACATTTAATAAGGCAGCAAATTAGTGTATTTCACAAAATGTCGCATTATTTGTTTAAGTGCCGTAGCACCAACTTGACTCAAAACCTTGAAAAAGGTAGCAGGCTGTTCAGGTGTTGAGCATAAACTAAAATTAATTTTCATACAGCAACTTTTTACGATCTAAAGGGGCCACTTGTTACACTTCTTTTTTTTAAAAAACACTCATTATCTTGGGTATATAATTTCACTTTATATAACTTTAAATCTTTACATCTTGGTGAGTCTGTTTAATTATTTTGGGAATTTCTCAGGCTCCTAAAGATTACTGTCTTTGACTTGTTTACACTTGAAACAACCCTGGATAGTGGTCTGTTTGGGTTGTATGACAGTAAATGATAGATTTATAACCAAGAGTAATGTATGGGTCTTACATCATTGTTCTTGTGACAGTTGGGGGGGACAGATACCTTACAGCTTTAAAATCACCCATGTTGTAAATAGTGGTTTAACAACAGAGACCCCCTCAATAAAAAAAGAAATGTCTTGAATCCCTTTTTAAAAAATGAAGCAAGAAAATATACTTTTTTATCTTATTAGCTACTACTACTGCTTCCCTACAACTCATTTGGCAAAGCAATGTATGAAGTCACTTTTGTTAGTGACACACACACGCACACACACTACAAAGGGTTTTTATTACGAGCGCAATAAACAGAAGAGGATGAGGACACAAACCATTAAAATGATGTCGTAACCTTTTGCTCTTTTCGTGTCATTATGTAACACTTGTGTTTGTGCACCTGTTCTTACCGTGACTTGTAAATCTACTAAGCAACAGAGGGAATATTATTGGACTATGTGTGTGGGAGTTGTTGTGAAAAATATTTCATGGCAGCTTTATTACTTTAATTAAGTAAAGCATAAAGAAATAAAAAATAAAGAAATAAATGAGAGCAATGTGATTTAACCGTTAAAATTAAGCTTTGCTCATAATGTGTCACATCACCTGACAGACTGTTAGATTAATTGAGTCCCCAAGCAGCACTTAAACAGGACTTTAATAAGGTACATACTTTATATCATGTTACTTTTTAAAGATAAGTGCATGAGATTTGCTTCTCGGAATAAACACATTTATGGTCTCTGCAAGGAACAGCTGATGGGTTGAGATGGCGAGTGGACTTTTGGGCAACAAATCAGTTAGAGGCTGATTAAACAAAACCAAAAAATGAACCACCTTCTGTATTCTGATGCCGAGTACAAGCGTATGTTATCATCTAAAAACAGGCAAATTTGAAATAACACAATAATAAAACGTATCTGGCCACAGCATGAATAGTTGTATCTCCACCATGCTCAGTATTTCTTGAACTATTAGCATACTCATTTTTTTCCTTTTCCAAAACAGTGTTGTTAAACATTTGAAACAGTCTCAGACATGTTACACCCTCTTGAGCATGTTGTGGTGGGGTTTTGGATTGGACGTGGCCCCATGGACTCTTGTAGTCATGGTAAGAGAAGTGTCATCTTACCAAAGCAAGGTATATTTTTACACCATGTTGTTGCTCAGTCTGCCTCAGCTCTGGCGTCTACTCTCCTTCCCTGAGCTCCCTGCCGGGACCGGGTGGAGAATGATGTGCATCACAACCACACTTTGCTTGCACGCTTTTCCAGAACCAATTAGGGCAGGAATTACCACAGCAGGCAAATGATAGATATGACACACATCTTTAGAGCCAAAGCGTTATGAGAGAAATAGCAAACCATATTTGGCTTTTATCTTACACCACTGAGCAAAGTGGTCTTGACTTAACTAGTAAATAAAACAGGATTTAAATAAGCACATTGGATGCTAAAACTGTAAAAAAAAAATCACCCCAGTGAAGATTACGCATAATATGTTAGTTTCTGTGTGAGTGGAAAAGACAAAAAGTGGCAGAAGGATCAAGGTATTTATTTGAGGTTGTTCTCGACGCATTACTCAACTTAATGCAATGTACATCAGAGTACATGCCCGGCATAACTAAAGTGCTACGATGGAAACGTTGGCTGCGCACTAATGCGTCATAAGAAACTGAAAATCTTTGTTATGAGCTCATCAGCTGAGTCAGTGTCACTCATAAATTCTGACTCACTACCATGGAAAGTGCACTGAAATATGTCCCGTGTTATTGTGATGTCTTCCAACAGATAGAGGGGAAGGATGGCAGGGGGATACGATGTGCTTTGGGTCACAAGGAAGTCAGCCATACCGGTCTTGTCCTGGCAAGAGGGAAGTACTTCAAGTCATTTTCTGTAATCTTAGACCCCTCATCTTTTTATAACTTCAAAAATTGCAATGAGGGGAGACAGAAAAACATGTCATGCTTTTTTTTTTTTTTTTTTTTTTTTTTTTTTTTTTTTTTTCTGATTTGTAGATTTTTTGGGTTATGGAGATGAAAACTCAAATAAATTTTAAATATAATTTCACCATTACCATGTAGAGGTTCATGAATGTGTTGATCTTGACCTTGATTTTTATGACATTTGCAGGATGTTAAACTATTTAAGGCTATATAAACTGTTGAACAATACTGCTTACACTGTCAAAATATTAACACTCATAACTCAATCACTATAAAAACCTTCTGACATTTATTTTTCTTGGATTTTCTTTTTTAGAAACAAACAGGTTTATTATCGACAAAAGCAGAATTGAGCACTGGCATAACTTACAAGGCACAAGCAAACATAATATATATATATATATATATTTATAATGGTGATAGCTAGATAAAGACTCTTCTTGTTATGTACTGCTCCATTTTAGGAGGAGGTATGGCTTCTCAACCAGCAGGGTGAACACATAGCTGACCACCAGTGTGAGCAGCAGGTGGCCAAAGAACAGGTACATCTAAAGAAGACAGGAGACAAACAATACATAAGAAACACAAGCAAATAATGGTAAAAACTGAAACATCTTCACTGAAACCACTGAATGCAATGTGCTGATTTACGAAGTTGATGTCTGTGTAGTGAATCGGGGTCTCTTGCAAGCCGATGTAGAGGATGATGAAGACGGGATGTGTTAAATAGCAGGCAAAGCTAATGTTAGAGAGAGGGACCCAGAAACTCAATGACAAGAGGCTCTTGATACAACCTGGAGAGTATGAAACACAGAAAAAAAATGTAGCATAGATTTTTAAATATATATTTCTGCAAGAAGTTTACAGATATGCTAATACTGTATTTCTATCCATATTTTTTTAATCAAATCATTGCACTCATAGCCCATTTATTATAATCTGCTTTAATCTACGATACATTGTTTAAATCATCTATGTAATGTTGTTGCTTTTATGTGTTAAAATGTTTTTTTTAACTTATTGTTATTGCTTTAATTGTTTCTGTTGCGGTTTTTACCATGTAAACATTTTAAAGCTCTAAACCATAAAATATTATTATGATTATTAGGTTTTTAATCATGACTATTATTATAATATGTGTTCTTATTAATATTTTGTTAGTGTTGTTAATAATAATAATAATAATAATACAAATATATTAATAATAATAAAAATAATAAAAACAATAATCAAAAGGAAATAATTTTGGTCTCAAATAATGTAGATTGGTAGGTGAGGGTTTAAAAATATATATATAAGTATTGCTTATGGCTGAAAAGGTAAAAATCGCCCAATTGTACAGTATATTTTTCTCATATTAGGAGGTTACAAGGTTATTTATTGTACTTGTACAGCAGGGCTATGCAATGAAATTAGGTTTGTAGTCCCATTTTTCTACATAAGAATAAACGCCATGAAGTTAGAAATCACTAAACAGCAAGTTACTCTATAAGTGTAATCAATGATTAATCAACATGATCAATAGTTACAGAATGCAGAATAAACAAACACTTGAATATTTGTTAAGATGCATATTAATATTCTATTTCATGGAATATGGACTCTGTTCTTGGTTTCACCTCCGTAACCCTCCTCACAGGCCAGGATGATCCAGGTCACAGCCAGAGCCCAGAGTGGCCGGTGCAGTCCCTGGTAGAGGGCATGTGGCACAGATGGATGTGCCGGGGTGTCCCTGAGGACGTAGGCCAATCCCACCAACGAAGCCATGACTGACAGACAGCAGAACCAACCAAGTGCTGCCTGCCACTGGATTAACAGCAAGACAGGATAAGCGAATGAGTGTGATGGCATCTTAGCCGCTTGTATATGTGCTGAATCTGTTTGACTTGACAATATCAGTAAAAGAGCTTATGTTTACATTTCTACAAAAAAGAATAAGATGTGTGAAGCTATTCTGGCAGTGATTTCCTCACCTTTTGCTTTAGCAGCTGATCTTTCTTTGTTGTTAAATAAATTCCAGTCAAGATTCCTATTAAAAATGGCCCATATCTTGTGTGCGGTCTCACATAATAATACAAAACATAATTCTCAGATGTTCTGCAAAATAAAGAACATCAGCCATTACTCTCTTTTAAAATGACTTTCACTGTATTAAAGTAAAACATTGACATCCCAGTCACTTAACATTTCATGCATTAGGTTCCTAAGATGTTTGCATTAATATTTGATCACATTCACTGAATCTTACAGTGTAGATGGCTGAAAGACTGGCAGCTGCAGGAGTGCAGTTATGACAGCACTGGCCACAGTGGTCATCAGCAGAAGGCCTCCAGCAACAACCACAAACACACCTTTGTTTCTGACAGGATGAAGAGAAATAAAGTTGTTATAGTGAGCTGTGGCCAATATTAATTATTTGAAATTTGTCCAAGGTAGAAATTAATAACATACAGTCTGTAAAAATAGACCAACAGAGGAGTGGTAGCGTAACACTGGAAGTCCAGAGACAGGTACCATGTCCAAGGAATACACTGAGGAGAGATAATGAAATAAAGTGTTAAGAAATAAGTAAATATTAGAATTGGAGCTACTGAATTATTCTTCAAACTTACTATCTCATGGACCGGGAGGAGATTGCTTATCAACAGTAAATTAGCCCACCAGTACGTCTTACAATCCATCATCGTATCTATAAATGGGAACCAGTAGGGTCCCCACTGGACCACCGAAATGAGCCCAATGGTTAGACACATAATGAATAGATGCAGTGGTTGAATCCTGTAACAATGGGAAGACAAAGAAAATTCACATTTATGTTGCTGTTTTTAGATCACACATACAATCAAGAGCTTTGTTTTTATAACAAAGAGAAAAAATAATTAAGAATGACACAGATAGATTATAAAACAGAACCTTTTAATCCTCCTGAAGAGGTATCTGGCCACCAAACTGGGGCTCAGTTTGTCTTCAGCTCTGTCGATGGAGCCCAGCAGAGACCTTGCACTAAGCAGACCCCTACAACACAAAGAAAGAAATTAATATTCACTTTTTCTTTCCTTTTACAGACACTTTATGCCTTTAAACTTTGTGTTATTTCAGTCTCACCCTAGCAGTAAAAATGTGTCCACAGCCAGAAAAACAGGTCCGCTGATGGTTAGCACATGCAGAGGGTTTCTTTCAATTGTTTTCTTCCAGTCTTTGTAATTATCTGCAAAAGAGAAAAACACATATGAAAGAATATATAAGTACGTTAATCTCATGCAGACTAAATTATCAAGTGGCAGGGAGTGCGGTCTTACCGATGTTGTTTATTACAGGGAACTGTGCCGAGTGTCCACATATGATCCACAGCAGGCTGAGGACACGGATGCCATTGAGGGAGGAGTAGCCTCCTCCTGCGATGGATGAGGAGGTGCTAAGGACGCCCTGGCTGGTGGTCTGAATAGAGAACGCCTGAAGGCACCGGTGCACACAGCTTCGAGGAAAACACATGGGATTGGGCCTGCTGCTGTCTAAGAAAGATGATATTCAAATCAACTTTTTCCGGTGTTCAATGTTGACTCGTAGTTCACATACAGACCAGCATTATGCTTGTAATGCATCATCTGGGACACATTTTTTAGGGAATACACATAATACTTACTATTGCTATTGTCCTCTGAGGTGGCACTATTGATATCGCCACTGGAGGTGCCATTTGTCTTCAGGGTCCCATAAAGGTTGAGGCCGGTGTTCAGACAGGCAGACTCCGCTGTTGGATTGACCTCCCTGTTGCGTTGCCATGTTATTATAGCTGTAAACAGCGTAGCCGCAAGAGGTACTGCTACCATTACACAACACACAAACCTGCAGGAGAAAAGGTTTCTGCTTGAAACGTAAAAAGACACTTCTCCTGTGCAGTTTAAAAGTACTCTTGCATATAAAACAGTAAAGAAAAAAGGCCCATCCAATCATATACTGACAGACAGGTGACGTCTGACGCATCAGGGGCAATGGTGTTGGACAAACAGTGGGTCATGATCATCTCCTGAGTGGAATGATTGACCAGGATGGGAGGTAAAGGAGGAATGAGGGAATTCTGGCCAAACTGAAGTCTCCCTGTTAAAAAAAAAGGTGAAAGAAGTCACAAGTAACACAAAACAAGTATTGGATTTACCAAATGATGTGTCCAGAGAAAACAGATTTTAAAATGACTGACCACACAGCACCAGCAGATGCACATCGTCTTCTCCACAGGAGTCAGGAACGCAAATACCCACAAAGTACTGGACTGTTTCCTACGATGGTAAAAACACTTTGTTCAAAATCTAAGCCGACTGTCAGGATGACATTTTATCTTGCATGATTATATTGATGTTTTACCTGCCTGAGGAACACCTGGCAGTACTGTCCAGAGAAGGCAGGACCGTGTGCAGAGCGACACTGTTGCAGCAGGCCAGGCTGGTTGGCATTGCCTCCTTTGACGTTGCTACCCATCTTTCCAAATGCATCATACACTGACAATGCACAAACAAGCACCACCAGAAGAAAACACAAAAAACCAACAAATGCAAAGAACAAAACAGTGATCCTCAACAGTCCTTTTGGGTAAAAAGAGAGACTGAATTCATAACAAAAAACATGTCAAATTTGATATTGATAATTGTTTATGATTGCACAAATGATCTGCTTCCTTGATTAAAGAATAACAATCCTGGCGCCTCTCCAAAAAGCGTAATTCAAAGCTTTTAACAGACTAGATTTTAACAGATTTGACAGATTTTAACAGAATAGATAATTGACTATTTAATTGTGTGACTATAACCAACATAATGAAGCGCAAGAGGAATATGTCTTATGATTCAACACAAATTAAGTTTTAATATATACAATGTAAAAGATAAAAATGTAAATACAAATAAATCTCAAAAAGGGAAATAAGTTTGGCCTGTTTTGAGTACAAATTTAAATAACACAAATAATTGGAACTCAGAAATTTACTAAATAAATACTATTTTCCCAATCATTTTTTAATTCAAAGATATGAGGACAGAAACGTTATTTCGTTGTCTTCCCCATTTTTTTTCATCTAGTTGATTTAATCGAGTGAAACAGCGCCCCCATGTGTTACCGGTCAACAATGGCGTTGCACCCACACATGTGGTGAAGACAAGACGCGTGAAGTTGTAACTTAAAGTATCAAACAATCATGTTGCCACTGTAAAACTGTGAATGGACAAGTGTCTGGAAAAGAAAATCAAACGTTAATTAATTAATTAACGTTTTTCTGTGTTGAAAGCTTACCTAGAAGTGTTGTTGTGAGGATAGCAGCTAGTTTTGTAAGAAAAAAACAAAACTATCTAACTAAATGGACATCTGAGCAACCAGTGTAAGGACATTATGTAACTTCATCCCCATGAATGAAAGAAGGACTGACCTCAAAGGTGAGTCAAATCTGTCTGTCTGTTTTTCTCTGTCTGTTGTCTGTGTGTAATCAACTACCATTACCTGGCTGCTGTGTAACTTAGTTATTATGGAGATCATAATATGTAGGCTATACCCTAATATATTGTTTTATTATAGTGTGCAGGGGTATAGCTTTCATGGGCTTTAAATCATTTGTAATTTCTCAATTTCTTTACATCTGCAGGTTGTTCATTCACCTGTTAGTTGTTTGTAATTTTTGAATAAGCCTGAGCAGAAGGTATGCTATCTCTTTGTGAGAATTCATTCATTCCTGTTTGGGTTATAAACTCTTCTTATACACTTTATCTGTAAAGCACCTTTCATAGACAAAATGCAGCTCAAAGTGCTTTGCAAATATTAAAAAAATAAAATAGCAGACGATTTAAGAAGAATTACATGTTTTAAAAAGGAGGAAGAATGTAAAATAAACAATCAAAACAATGAAATGATCGTAACCATAAGCAAGTTCACCTTAATAATAATAATTGTAGTTTTTTTGCATATCCTTTAGCATTAATAATACAATGAGGGGGGCTTTTTGTAGGCTACACCTAGATAAGACAGATATGTATAAGACTGTGTAAGTCATGTATTGGATACATGCATTGATGCTTTTTGATGTGAACAATAACTCTTATATCTTGATTTAATATTTGTAGAACAGTATATATTTCTGGTTCACGTGCATTCTCTCTTTTTTCGTTGTGAACAAAGTCTGTCGTCTTAACGTTTATGGGTTTTGTTGCATTGCACTGTAGTGATACAGTACAAAAAAACATGTATTGTCCTGTTTTGAAACATTTCTTAGCTGGCCTTTCTAACTTGATTTCTGGTACAATCCATGGCTTAAAATGAACACTTAAATTTCATCAACTGGTCCCTTTAAATGCAACCTGAACCTCCACAGCCCCAGACACATTGCAAATGCACAAGTGACTTTTCAACTTAATATACAGAAAGAAAAAAAAATTCAAAAGTAAGCAACACTTACTGAGAACAGCATATTCCTTCGGCCTGTCCTGGTTAATTTCCCAGAGGAAAGTCTTGGTGTCCTCTGTACATTTTTGAGACACAGTTAAAGCCTTCTTATTTTCCAGCGCTACACTACTACCTGCAAACAGAAGGAACGCCAGCCAACCCAGGGCCATTTTTGAGAAATGAGTGCACCTTTTTAGTGGAGAATGTGTTTAAATAACATAGGAGGGGACACATCATCACGAAGAAGGTAGCGTGAAATTCATCTTGCATGGGGTAGGATTGTAAAACTGCTTTGGCAACTGCAGAGCGTCATCACCTGGTTTTCTGTATTAGGTGTGAACAGGATTTGGTTACATGAGGAGGAAAGGCGAACAAAAAAAAAAAGTGCATGCTGTGATTATGGTCGCCACACAGGATCAACATAATTAGAGTTCATGTCGAATAATGATGTCTATAAAAGTCAGAGTAGGGTGGTACCATCATTACTTCTGGAATGACAGATGTTTTACAAAGTATCTGATTTTATTTCCTCTTATCATTGTTTTCTTCCTGTTATTTCCCAGTGTGTGTTTGTTTTTTACTGAAACCATTTGTCTTGAGCTAAAAAATTGGAGAAGCAGCACCACACAGTCTAGTAATTAAAATAAATCAACAATGGCCACTAGAGGGTTCCCTTGTTCTAAAGACCAATGCCATGACAACAGTGAGGGAAACTCTCTACACACATTCACTATGACGAATTAAGAAATAAATAAGAATTAATAATTTAGTAATGCAGCACCTCTTGTCCGCAATCACTTTGGGGACTTTTGGACCTGAACACAAGTCATTAGAGCTACATGAATCATTTAACTCCACAGCAGGAACTCAATTTTGTGTCTCACGGCGCAGCATCAAAGTAAAAACTAGTAACTGGAGAAATGACATTAATTTACTAAAGCATTTTGTCATCAAAGACACATTTGGTTTATGTACGGTTTTTTTTTGCAGTCCAGGAAATGTTATATTCTTCTACCACACAGAAGTACCAGACCATTCAACATTGAGGGTTAAACTGGCATTAATTGATTTTTGGAACTCTTGTGTGAATACAACAAGCTGTAAACTCAACACTGACATAGTGTCACCTTATATTGTTGATATAGTGAAGTTCATATGGCAAGACAGTTGTCTTTAGACACATCTAGTATGCATAATGCAACATTAATATTGATTTGGGTGACCTAACGAATGTTTGTTGAATTGTCTTCATTCACACAAAGAGTTTTCAAAGACCCCTGCCAAACCCCCCAGACAAAATCAAGACATTGTTTACATTTTCCAAATGTCCACTCTTTTAACAGAAACCACTGCTAGGTTAATCATGCTTTAGTTTCCACAAGTGGATATTTCAGTGAAAGCAATAAAATATATTGTCATTTTGCAACTTTGCAGATGTACCTATTAACAACTTTCCTTATTGATAAAAAGTTGAATCCGGAAGCCATTATGTTTGTTTCAAAACCTATTTTCTGTTTCAAATAAGTAGTGTAACACCTTTTTTTATATGACAGGGTTGGCATTTAGGATTTAGGTAAAGGGTTTATGTTTGTTTGATATCATTCAAAATAAGACAACCCCTGCCACTCAAAAAAGAGAGCTGTGTGAAAGTCCAATTATTCATAAAAAAAACTGAAAAAATATCTGCTAATATCTTTCTGTCGAGAAGAGCTGATGCATCATATGCAGTCGCCATAAGATTTGACTTCAGGCAGGTTTCATCATTTATTGACATAAAGAACAGCTTTGTACACAAGCATCAGAAATGTCTAAAAACAGCAGCAGCAGCAGGATACATTCTAATCAACAGACAATTCACAGACTGCTTCTCACATGCAGTTTTACAGCGTCAGACAGTATAAGTTTCATTGTCAGAGTAGAAAAAACTACTGTCCAAAAACAATCATGGTTTTTTTTTGTGGAAATGCTCGGAACAGAGAAAGTAATAACAATGTTGTGGTTCTCACAACTTTCAGTTATGTTAATTTAATTTAACTGGTTGTCTTGTATACATAATTCAGTTTCACAGCCAAGTTTACTATCAAATGAGTTTTTCTCCAAGATGTTTTCCCCCAGTGTTATTCCTGTCAATGTACACACGGTATGATTTCACGTTAAAACAAAAGAACCAACAACAGAAGAAATAACACAGAAATGGAATGGTTATGATGTAAAAAAGGCCGCTGTTAAAAGAAAGGCAAGTGCTATTCTATATCATTTTAAATATTCAGGTAAATACACCTTCTTCCCATGACCTATAATCACAAAAAGCTGCCATATACTGTATATATATTAAATCAGGAATGAAACTTAAAAACAAGTAAGACATTCTTTAAAAAAATATACCTTTGAAACATATTCAAATTTGGCCCATATGTGTTTTTTTTAAATACTTCCTGTTTCTGATGTGGATATGTAAATTATAATAATTTCACACGGTATAATCTTTATATTTCATGCAATTTCAATCGAAACGTAGAAATTTTGTTTTAGCATCAAAAGTTTCAGTGGCAGAGTTTATTGTAGAAGTCGCAGAGTGCTAAGGGAGAAAAATTTGTTTTCCATGAAACTTAAAAAAAAATGTTTATAGCTGATCTTCTTCGCTACTTTTAAGTTAAGTGAAATTGAAGACATCAGCTGAACTGGGGAAACCTGAAGCTGCCAAAGGTTGTATATGGTTTGTTTAGACATTTGTTTGAAACTAGCAGCATTGAAAATTCAGAGCACTGCTGACTGGATGAGGATTAATCTCATTACAACAATTATACATACATTATCTAGCCCTAGTGAGAACAATGGAAACTCTTTTTAAAATAAAAAAAGATCTTCTATATAAAAAAAATCTATTCAAAGCCTATACAAAAACATCTATCTATCTTGTTATGCATAAAGTGACTTTGACATATATTACATATGTGTGTAAGTATATCGTATACATATTGTAGTACCCTACATGTACACATATATATATATATATATAAAGCGTAATATACTGAAGGTTGTCTCCGACGCTTCAACAATCTGTATTCGTTTAAAACAGCAGTGCTTTAGATGGAATGGTTTAAAAGTGTCACTTGTCGGCCGCGCTCAGTCTCTTGGACTTTATGAACGCCATGCCGTGTGTCCTCATGTGAGTATTCAGGTTTCCCTCCATTTCAAACATCCTCCCGCACACTTTGCATTTGGTATTCGGCGTCCCGTCCGTAACGTCCAGCTGGTTCTCTCGCTGACTCTCATCGTCGTCCTTGCCCCTCCCGTTGTATCGGCCGAGACCCTGCGGCTCCCTCAGCCGATGGACGATGAAGAGGTGTCGGGCCAGCGAGCGGTGCGAGGTGTAGCACAGGCCGCACTCCTGACACTGGAATGACGAGCTGTCGGACTTGTGCTGGGGAATGTGGCTGTGGAAGGCTGCGATGTCCTCGGTGGTGAAGCCGCAGACGGCACACTTGTGAACTTTAAGGATGTTCACCTTGAGCCTCTTCAACGGCTGTGAGTCGGTGCCCCTGGAGTTCAAGCCCGGAGACCCCTCATCCTCTTCTTGCTTCCTTTTGGGGCTTAGAGTCTGTAGAGGACGTTAAAATCATCGGTTAGGAATTAAAGATCCATGAAAAGTTAAAAAGATTAACTTCCTCCTAATAAATGTATGTCTCAAAATGTGTGCCACGGTACCGTTTCCTTGTCAGGTAGAGCCTCCATGTGATCAGAGTTTACAGTTTTCCCATCTGGGTCTTTGACTCCATGCGTCAAATTGATGTGCTGATCCAGCAGCACTCTTTTAGTGAACGACTGACTGAGAGCTGGACAGTGTCTATCAAAGTACAAGAAAATAACAATTAGAACCCTTTTGCAAGCTGATTTTTGTCCTTCTGTTATGTGCATACATTCAGTTTGCTTGCATTTTTATTTTTGTTATTATCTCTGCCAGGAGAATCATGTGAACCCTTGTTTCTATGCATGGGTCTGTGAGTGAGTGAGTGAGTGAGTGAGTGAGTGAGTGAGTGAGTGAGTGAGAGTGAGTGAGTGAGTGAGTGAGTGAGTGAGTGAGTGTGCACCTCTGTATCTGTCCAGGGCTAATGTCGCATTCTGCTGCAGCAAACTGAGTAATATATTGTGTGGCCAATTATGGCCGCATGCTCAAGGACATCTGTTGGCTGCGGTGACTCACACTTTCTTAAAACACCTTTTATTGCCTGTTTTATACTGACATTGACTGCCTTCTGACTCCTCAGTCACTATTGTTAACCGGCCCTTGCAGGCAGGGGTCTTTAGTGATAACACAGCTAAGTGCATCGCCAATCCACAGCCACTACTCAGCAGCCAGAGATGTAGTGAAAACAATAGACTGTATGTGTATGGCAAACTCTTATATGTGTCGTTCTGGAAGGCATGAACCAACAAGTATTGTGTGTACTCACGGGCAGGTGTAGACCTTCCGCATTCCCTTGTGTTTGAGACGGTTGTGTCTGCAAAGACTGTGGGAGGAGCTGAAGGATTTGTCGCACTGCCGACATGGGTGTTTCTTCAGAATCTGCAATGCAAGGAGAATGCTTTATACCTTTTTAAAATAAAGACAGTTGTGGATTTTACTCTAGTGTGACTTATGGTGGAATGTAATTAAGGACATTCACTCAAGTTCTATACCAAGTTCAAGGCACTTGTACATTTAAAGGGGAATATTGTACTGTGTACTCAACTACAAGTATTTGACAGTTATAGCTACAAGTTACTTTACAAATTAAGATTTTACATTCAAAATGTATGAAGTGCTTATGGATTTTGTGTGTTGTTTGAGATTAAACTGACAACAGTGTATACAATTAAAGCTAAAAAAAAAAGTTGATTAATCAATTAGTTCATGGACAGAAAATTTACTGAGAAACTGTTTTGAAACGTGTTTTATTTCTATTTATATTATGCAATGCATTATCTTGATATATATTTTATTATTATTTGTTTTAGTTAGTCCAATATTGTTTTACAAAACGAGCAATGTGAAGGTGTCACTTTAGCATTTCTCAAGTTTTACCCAACAAATTATCAATAGATTGATAAATTGAGAAAATATTCTACATATTAGTCAATAATGAAGTAATCATTAGTTGCATCATAGTATACGATATTTAAAAATTAGCACAGACTCGACCAACGATAATATAATGTACGATATTATGACATACATTTTTCTGCGCTGAGCACTTTTACTTTTTGATCCTTCAAGTACATTTTCCTAAAAACTTTTTTACTTAAGTTACATTATCAATGGATGACTTTTACTTGTAACAGAGTATTTTTACAGTGTGGTGTTAGTCCTTTTACTTTAGTAAAATAATAATGAAAAATATATTTTTTCTCTATTAACTATACTTCAATTTCAAGAAAGGACCATTTGACAGATCATAAACTTCCTATAGAGAAAGGTTCTTCTCATTTACCTTGGCATGTTCGCGCCTCATGTGAGCCACAAAGACCTCCCTGGAACTGAAGAGACTACTGCAGTCTCCACATGTGTATCCTGAGCTGGGCGGGTTCTTGAGGTCCACTGAGCAGCTAATGTTTTTTTTCTTTAGAGTTGAAGGTGAAGGCTTCTTTTCTCCCTTGTCTTGACCTTTGACATTTCCTCCATCTTTGTTGTTATTGTTACTGGGGCTGTTGGTACTATTAGAGTTAGTGGGTTTGGTGCTGAGAGGGAGGTTGATGCCCAAGTTTGGTGGACCTTCGATGGTCTTCAGGGTCCCGTGGATCGTCTGGAAAGGATCCGCAGATTTAATTACAACATAAAATCTGTAAAGCACTGGTATGTGAAACATTTATAGACTAAAGTTATTAGTAGTACTCATATAACTGACCTTGAAAATATAAATAAAGATAGTAATATGGTGCCACACATCATTAAGTCACAGCGTGAGGTACATACATTAAAAGTGGGTGTTATTCTCAATCAGCCCCAGAAATAAGTGCTCTTTATGCCCACCTTGATATGGTCCAACATGAGCTGTTTCTGTGCGTAGTGCATGGAACAGTCGGGGCATTTGAACACTGAAACTTTATGATTGGCGATATGCTGGTCAAAATGCGAAAAGAGCAGGGACTGCATAGTGAACACGGTATCACACATGGAACACTTATGGATCAACCTGAAAGACAAAAAAAACATCCATAAATACACTGCGAATTTACTGCAAAATGCACAAATTTATATTCAAAGGCAACTTGCGACCAATGTATCTCCAAACAAATCTTTTAAATAGATTTATATGGTGATGTGATCAAATAATTTAACATTGTGAAATAGATTTTTATTTACTTTGAATATTGTTCCACGTCAGATATTTTTATTTAGCTTAGGCTTGGGTCAAAAGCAGGGCCAAACCAAAACAATGGTAAAAGAACACCTGCTCCTGAGCACCTGTATCATCACTATTGCTCATGATGGACGGTATGTAAGTCAGTGAAAGGTTTCCATGTGGAAAAAACAAATCCAAGTTAAGCCTCCATGTCTCAAACCCACAAATCCTGCTACTGATGAAGCAGCGAGGATGATTTTTCTTTGACAGAGGAATTGGCTGTGGTTATCCGGTTACATTGGTGTGAGCCTGTGTGAAAGGAAGAGTGTGTAGATGTGTGTTGACAACTCTTTGATAAAAAAGCTAGTGGATTATGTGTGTACTGAATACTAATTGTATTTAATATGAGTTTACATTTTGTATTGAATTAAATTGTGTCTATTTCAAAATGTAAACTTTCATGTACAACAACAGGAAAACATGTTGCTGAATTCTGTCTTCAACCAAATGTAAAAATGAAATACATATATATATATATTTATATATTGGCATTTATAAATAATAGGTGCTGAAAGTGTTTTTGACCTACTTTGGCTCCCCTGCCTTCATTCCTGGATGCTGTGTGTTCACATGAGAGTGCGTTCCGGGTGCAGACTTGAAGGCCATGGGGCAGAGAGCACATTTATAGAAGATCTCACAGTGAGAATTCTGGATGTGGGATTTTACAGTTGCAGCATCAGCAAAGATGACACTACAGTGGATACAGCTGGAAGGAGAAGGGATAAGAGGTTGCAAAAGTCAGATTTATATATGATTTCAACATACAGAAAATCAGTTTAACTCATTCCTCGGGCAGAAGCACTTGTTTATCTTTGCACAGAGAGCACAGTCAGGCAAGCTGTTATGCTAAGATAGGCCAACAATCTGCTGAGTGTGGTATCAATGGTCTCGGTTAACTATCTGAACGAAACTAAATAACCGAATGGCTTTGAAAGTATCATCACCAAACTGCAAAACAAATATAACATTGGAGATTTTAACTTTAAGACAAGAGAATCATTTCATACTATTTTGAAAGATCAGACTCATTATTGAATCATAAATGGTCAGATACTGAGTTTTCAGTTTTAATGGTTTGTATCTTGGTTTACTCCACATAGTAATTGTCCAGTTTCCCCCATAAAGTCAATTGTGAATTATATCACTGTCAGTTGTATGGGATTGTCAAGCTGAGGCAACCCTAATGTAGTAATAATAACTGTAATTAGATATGTCATTGTAAGTGGCACTTAAAAAGAAAAGAGCAAGAGACATTAAGTCAGTCTGTAGCCTCTTGGAAAGGAAGAACCCTGCTCAATGGTAAATACCATGAATTTGTATTCAGATTTGACTATCCTAAAAAAATCAGGGTCTTAAAAAAAATACGTTGGAAATGAAAGTTGAAAAAGCTACACCTCCACACAAGAGAAAACTAAAATTCAAATTATTAATGTTGTGATCTTAGTTAAGGTAGACTGACCGGTAGCCGACTCTACGGGTGTAGTGCAGGCAGTTCTTTGTGACGTGTGATTGGAAATGGACAGAACGGCAGCTGGCACCGCACTCAGGGCAGATATAAGGAGACTTGTGCTGGTGGATTCGCTGGTGTGACAGAAAGCTGCACTGATTTGGTAGAAGCATTTGGCAGATGGTGCATGTTTTCTGAAAAGAGGAGATAAATAAAAACATCATGGCACTGTAAAGATTGCACGCAAATACTGTAAAGGATACTGTTATTTATGCATGTTTTTGTGGATCTAAGCTGTAGAAGTGCTGTAACTGAGTCACATACACAGTTCATACATAAACACACCTGCCCACTCGACTCTTGTGCCTGTTGGTAGTGCATTGCTAGCGAGCTGTCATCCTGGAACATTTTGTTACACTCCAAGCACTTGAGGCTGTGCCTGCAGAGCTTCGATGAATCATCCTCCAAGGGCATGGCTGCAACAAGAGGAGCACTGCATGGAGCTGAAATCACTGTACTTTGGGATCCTGAACCAACAACTCTGCCTTGGATTTGGGTGGTTGCTTGTGCTTGGGAGATGGAGGTAGTGCCAAGGGTGTTGGGTGGGCCTGATGAGGGTGATGTGGTTATCATCTGATCTGCAGGGATGGGTTTTAGGATTAGATGTGAGCACTGCATGACAACCCCTTTGTCCTTGTGGCCCCTGGCATGAGACAAGAGGCTGCATTTGTTGTAGAACAACAGACTTTCGGCACAGTGGTTGCAGGTGACCTCGATCCGCACACTGCGACGCTCGTAGTGATGTGCCAGGCTCTTCTCAAGAGCGAATGAATCTCCACACTCCAGGCACTTGTAGCCACGTGAGGGGAGAGCAATACAAGCCGAGGTTGGCGGAGAGAGGTTTGGAACGTACACAGGGACAGGATTTATGCTACTCAGGACTTTGTTGAAGGCGTCCACTACAGAGCTTTGAGAGCTGTTGAACACTTGAATCCTAGAGACTTTCTTTGAGGTCCGGCCAGCGAGAATTGTATGCTGTTTGATTTGCTGTGGTTGTTTAGAGGAGGACAGGGCCTTTTTGAGATCACAGACAGCAGAGGATACAGTCTGAGGCAGAAGATTGACTTTACCTAGGTGCACTGTCTTTGGCACAAGTTTGGCATTAGCCAGACTGGAGGCAGGTACCATGACAGTCTGTTTCTGGATGGCATTAGCAGCTTTTAAGATGGCACTGCTGGCACTTTGCACCGACGCAGCGGATATGACTGTTGCTTTAACTGTGGTATTGTTGGCTAGCTTCAGGTTGAAGACTTGGGAACCAGCTGTCTTGACTGCTGAGACAGGCAGGAAAGCTGTCGCCACAGGTTTAATAGTAATTTGCTTGGTTATTTCAATAGAAGGGCCTCCAGCGGTGGCTAATACTGTGGTTGGCAGAGAGTGCCTTGTAGGGGATGAGAACATTGAACTGGTGGTTGCCATGACAGACACGCTATTCTCTCTTCTTTTCAGACCTTCAGGATCAAACTCCGGTACAACTCGGGTGACCATACGCTTGATCTGGCCAGATGACGTCTTGATTGTTTTGATTCGGACCTTTGGAATGACCGGGGTGGTGTCTGTACCTGAGGCAGGGGAATCTTCGCTGCTGCCCTCACTGATGACACTGGAGGGACTATCAGGTCGTCTTGTTAGCAGCCTCTTTGCAAACTCTAGGGCTGACTCCTGCTCGTGTGTTTTCTCTGGAGCTCTGGGATTTTTATCGGCAGAGGTGGATTCTTTCTGTGTTGAAGGAGAATCCAAAACACCAAAATCTGTAGCGCTAGCCTTTTTGGCACTGAGGGCTGCTATGGCTGCTATACAAGACGAAAGTTTTGCAGAGGACTTGGTTTTGACTTGAGACATACTGGACACATTAACAAGCTCCCTTGGGTCTCCAGTCTCCCTGCACTCCTGATATTGAGACTTGAGTACAGTTTTCTTTAGTTCCCCCTCAGGTAAACTTGATTGACGGAAAGATCCCAGAGTTTCATTGGTGTTCTTGATTTGATCAGGTTTTTGGTCTCTGTTTGCTCTGGCCTTAGAAGCATTGTCCAATGATACAAGAGATTTGGGATTCTGGTTCTCAGTCTTAGTATTGGATCTAAAGGATGACTGGTCTCCCTGCTTGTCCATGGGGTCATCTACCTCAATTTTATCATCATCATCAAACTCTTCAGCGCTTGAGATGGGGCTGAATTGATTGAAAGTTGGTGAATGGTTGTTAACTGACAGTCCTTCCTCCCTGGGAGCTTTCCATCCATTCTTCGTGCAATGAGTACCTGGTTGTATTGCGGCCAAAAAGCTATTATGAAGTCCATCGCCAATGTCATCAGATGGGGGTTTGGGATGGAAATGCCCATCCTTCTCTGATATGGTTCCACCATGCTCCCTAGAGTCTGGGTTTCGGATGTTCTTGACGATGACACTAACGCCAACGTCAAGTCCTGTTGAGGGGTTGTGGGACTCATCTTCACCGGTAGTCACCCTGCCACTGGGATGCTTGAGCTGTCCGCTATGGTCATCATGGGGGCCAGATTCAATAGCGGCTTTAGGATCCACCATGTCAGGGATGTCGAAGGCCGCCAGCAGGTCATCAAAGTCTGGTGTCTTCATATCTCCCATGGTCCTGCTCCTGTTCTGAGGAGATTACCTGGGGAACACAGAAATGGTAGAATAATCAGTAAAATAAGGCATGTTTACTATTGATTTGAAGAACAACGTGCCATTGTAGTTGATCGGTTGTGATCTGGTGTTGAAATTACTTGGTGTTTTTTTTTGCAATCTGCTCATTAGATCATGAGATGTCTTATGTGTCAAGCTAATATTTTGGTTTAAGATAAAATAACAGCCAATAATATCCATGGATCATAGTTTCCACAATGTAAAGGTTCTTATTCTTGTAGACATGAATTTTCTCGATAAACGTCATGAACGACTAAACTTACTAACATCATCCCAAATCCATCTTGGGTCCCAAATGAGGCCTTTTCTCATGATGATGGCAATTCATATTGATAGTAGAATTTGTTTAGTAATGAAAATTATATTTTACAGGGCAATTATTGTAATTCTCTCCAAATTTGGAAGCATAAGGGTACTGTAATATGATCATGTTTGTGAGTATTTTGTTGGAAAATGAAGGCAGCAATGCAACAAACTTTGGAGGAAATCTAAAATTATAGATGAGAAAAGTTTGAATAAACTTGTCTTATCAGTAAAGGAAACAAAACAAACATACAAAGTAAATTTACATTTAATAGACTGTAGATTGTTGATTTTAATGGAAACAGCTGCTTACATCTTTTTTTTAAGGCGAGACACCCCAGGCAAAAACATTGTTTTTTCGTGCAGGGGTCAATTTTAAGAGTGTGGTCTATTTTGCTTCCATAACATGTCTTCTATCAGACTAGTGAAAACAAAACTTACAAAATACACAATAAGGTTTTTCTTTACTAAACTTAAGCTATTTGCGTTTGTAGATTTATTGTAAATTCATTAATTTCCGTTAGATATTGCCTTATATGCTTATCATAACTTTTCAGAAAACTTTAGCCCTTACATACACCAAACTTTCCAATTTCATTCCTATATCTATATTCTGAAGGATTGCACAGAGGTATTTGTTCATATATCATTGATAAGCTGATTTATTGAACATTTTATTCCTAAAATCATGGCGTAAATTGATTTTCATGGCTATTGACAGTATTTTCTGACTTATGGAAAAACGTCTCTGAAAAAACCTTTGTCTCCAGTATGTCATCAAAATGAAACAACAATTTTTAACCTGGCTTTATGCAATATTCAGATTTCTGTTCTGGAAATGTATGTTCATTAGCATATTTAATAAGCTAGTGCCTAATTTGCATAACATGTCTTAATGTAATTAATCAACTAGGGATGTTTCATGGTGATATTTATTAGTTAAATGTTACTCTATCCCAAATTTATATTTAATTATTAGTGTTATACAATTCAGATTTCAAGCTTTGGCAGATGATGGATCAATGTACTTGACAAAAAATGTTTAGGGATATTTTTGTTATTTAGTAAATAGTCCAAATTTGTTCCTATATTGTAAATTACAGTATGACTTTCTGTGGATTAAGGTCAAAGCACATACACTTGATTCACTTGATTTTGTGTTGCGGTTTCATTCGTCACCACATGGTGCACCGGTGTCCACATATAGTACAGCCTATGAACAACATGACTTAGTCGCTGCTTTCTTGTATTTGATGTTTTTGCTTTTAAAGTATGCATTAGCAGACTGAGTTTAGGAATCTCTCCTGCTACATCTTTAAATCAATCTGTGCATCACATTGATGCAAAGCTCCTCTGAAAAAAAATTGTCCATCTGACCTACAATTCGTTCTATTTATGCCTCATTTGTCCTTACATTGGGCAGCTTCATTGAGCTGTTTCTGATAGAAACACCGGGAAACCACTTGCGGGTCCACAGGGGGGTAGATGTGACATTTTCATGACATTAAACGTGGATTCTTTGCAAAATAAATTCCTCGTAAATGACTTCGTGTTCAGCATTGCTATATTTTAACAAATTAAATGGGAAGAAAAAAATATATACCAGTGTGCTAATGTAATCGATTTGACTTTTCTTGAAAAGTTGCTGGCATCAGAGAGTTCCTCTTTTTTAATATTTATTTACTGATATATAATCAAGATGATGATTGATTTGGTCCAAATGATTAATATTAATATAGAAGATTACCATTTAAAAAAATATATATTTTCTTATCAGTGTACTGGTTTTGGGGTGAAAAAAACTTCATGAAATATGAATTGTAGATATGAACATGATGACAGGTGAAGACTTTTGATAAGGTGATATGGAAAATGTAATGATGGTCACTCAAGGTCAACACAACATATTTATTAATCAAAAAGAAACCAATGTTCATAGAACATGTTTGTGTTGGGGAATGCTTCAAGTATATTGTCTGATACAGTATTATTCAATATCAGAAAAAAAACCTTTCAGTGGGATGTAACGCTTCCAAAATAAACCAGTCTTTATTTTTTAATAGTGAACACTGCAAGAGACAAGATGGGACTGAAATGCACTGTGTCTGTATGTGTCGTGGGTGTCTATTTGTACTGAACCTGCAGTTAAACCAGTACTGCTCTTTGATCCAAATGCATGGTCAAACACATCTGCACACACACAGACCCGTATATTGTAGCATCGTCTTTGGTTTCAAAAAAGCTACAATTCTCAGTTTAATCTAGATGACGGGAGAGTTGTAATAATAAGGTGAACATTAACAAAATGACAGAGAGAAATGTTATGGAGGGAAAGGGCAGGCAAGAATTGCAGTGAGGGGAGAAAAAAAATGGCTGCTGAGCTGTGTGAGGCTGCAGCAGAGAGGAAGGCCTGGTGAAAAGAACAGCTAGACACAGCCATGACAGCCAGAGCAGCCTAACATAGAAAGTAAATGAAGGTTAAATACAGAAAAATATGAAATAAATACAACACAGAACCCCTCTCAACAACAGCAGTTTAATACACATGCTTCATCACCACCTGAAATCCTATGTAAAACTATAATCTCAGTAAAGTGAATGTAAAACAACAATGGTGGAAACATGCAAGTGAAGCAGCCACTCCTCACCCTCTTGTCTCCGTCCCTCTCTCCAGCCACTAGTCAAACCTTACTTCCTTCCTTCCTGCCATCCTGCAACAAACACAGTCACAACACTACTAACCCCACACAGAAAAAGCCACCCACCCCAACCTGCCGGGGGGTAGGGGGGAAGAGCCTGCTTCTTCCCAGCCATGCAAAGGCCTAGAAAACCGGGTCAGGTTACATCCAGCGATCTGGTGAGTGGTGGTGGTCCTGTGTAAGGATCCTCCTTTGTCATCCTCTGCACCACTAGAAGCACACAGACATACAAACAGACGGGCAGATCATGCTCTTGTGTGAGTGTGTGTATGTAAAGCTCCTGGCTGCAGATTCACAAACTCCCATGCAGCCACGTCCTCCTGCCCTCTCCCCTTCCCAGATCTCCCTGCCCCCCCTCGTTATGAGCCGCGCTGCGTAGCACTCCGACATCCAGCAAGCAACAAGCTGCAGCGGCAGAGTCTCTGTCTGTACCATGGTCGCCAGTGGCAGAGCTGTGAAGGACTGCCATGGAGTAGTCTGGGCTATCTCTATCCCTCAGTGGAGCACAGAGACGGCATTGTTCCTGTCAGCCCTCCGTCTGCCTCAAACCGGTTTCATCTGGTTCCGGTCACCTAACAAAAAGCCCTGTGCTGCAATACGGCCTCAGAAACACACAGGCAGAAGCGGTGTGCCCACCTCCATGGAAACACTGCAACGGTTTTCACTAAACTACATGTATCTTCTTATGGATTTAGTGAAACAACAACACTGTATTTTATAGAGAGGTGGCAATATGTTTGAATGAGATTCTCTACTCTGATTGTTTGCACTGGTAAAAATACAACAATGCAGAAAAAGGTGCTGTTTGGACAGGAAAGAAGATGAGAAAGAAGATGAGAAAAAAGATGAGAAAAATCACACACTGTGAACAAAAAATAGGTTACATGACATAAGAGTTAAAACAAAATGATATTCGACTTTACACATTATAAGGAAGAAGATAATGAGGTAACCATGATGGTAGTAAAAGCTCAGTCTGGTACCTTGGCCTGTTTCTCCCCCAGTGCTTTCACCCCAGACACACTGGTTGTGTTCAAACTTTCATGCAGCCCGCAGCAGCAGCATTACACCCAGGACAGACAATCTGCAATGGGGGAACACAGGCCATTCATGCACCCATCTACCCAGATTTACATCAAAGACATGCCACCCTTGCCCACATATGCCACCACAGAGACACACACAAAGATAACCATGCACGTACATGCATATATAGAGGTAAATGTGGCATACCCTTGTCAGATTTTTTCCACTCTGTTAGATATTCAGAAAAAAATCTTCCTGTCGAGGCCTCAGCACCTGCCTTTACTCAGCCCCAACCATTCCAGTCCCCATCCTCCTCCTCCCCTCCCACTCTTTCCCACTTTCCTTCACTGGGTCAGTCCTAGATTTTAGTCCCAGTCCAGGCCTCGCTTTTTTCCTGAAGCCACCACCACCACCACTACGGCCGTGCATGAAGGGACGGATAGAGAAAGGGGGCAGTGTTCAGCAGGCGAATCAGGCCTTTTGTCTGTGCCTGTGCAGGGGGGCGAGGGGACTCTCCTCCCTGGCTCTGGAGCAGCAGCAGCAGCAGCTGGTGCAGAGAAAGAAGGGAGAGAGAGAGAGAGGGAGATGAAGACAGAGGGAGGTGGGGGATATAGAAAGGAAGAAAAAGGAAATGAGCAGGAGAAGAGTATAATAAGGGCTTGAATATGTACACCATGTTCATATTTAGGCCTTTGCTATAGCTTAGCCAAATGAGCTAGTGACGTCAGATTATGGGGGATGAACTTGAATATATCCTGCATTTTCTATTAAGGGATCGATAACATTATACATTTATTACATAATGTATAAATAGCAGAGACCTGTTTAATACCAACTGCCCATTTGCATGTTGCGTATGCCAAGGTCAACCAGTCTTGTGTCTATTTTCTGTTGTTTAAGATGAAAGTGTTGTAAATTTATTCAGCAAGACCACATGCATATATACATATCAAGCACAAATCAATATGAGAGAAGGTACTTTCAACCTAAAAGGCTATGATGTAACACATACAATAATGGCAACATTTTATCCTGCACATGAAGGCTTTTAACTCATAACCATAGAATTTCACAAATGCAAATATGATAATGATATGCTTATTCATGTAGCCAGCTATATAACATCAATAACAAGGCAATAAGGAAAAAGATATCATCATATTACAGTACGTGTGATAGAAAAATTGGTAAACAAAACGCAATAACCTACCTGGGAGACTGCAGAGAGAGGCTTTCAGCTGAATAAGGCTGTCTCTCTTTGGCCTGCTACCACTCCTTCATACACCTGGCAGACCTATCAAAGACAGCCATGAATACTGCAGCATAAACTAATTATCCTTCATCATTCAAAGGATCCTGCCAGATTTATTCATCAGACAACACAAATGCATTTCATACACTGCAAGGCAGCTGGATTTGTGCATCTGCATTTATCATAAAAAAGGCCCTTGTGGTGCCTCCTGCCTCTCTACAGCGTGACAGATTCAGTGCAGGAGAGGAGGTTGAGGTTGCCGTGCTCCCCCACCCCTAACAGAGGCACAGTCACATGACGTCATGTTGTCTCCACTCACGACGGCTAGAAGCAGCAAAGAGGAGCTGCTACAAGACTTGCAAGGGAAGCAAAGATATATAATAATTCAGATAGTCCTGTTCTGTCATACAGTACATTTCTTTTCTCCAGATAATTATATTATTAGAATATCATGGTTTATATAGATTCATATTGTTAGTATTTTATGTCCAGATCTTAAATGTTAAGCTATATAAAAAGTACATGATCCTAATATTAACTCCATAATAACCTGTATAATAGAGGTTGCAAATATAAGATAAAGCTCTGATAGCTTCCTGATGCCTTTAGGCTCCATTTAACCGAGTGGTTCACAAGCTTTTTGACTTGTTGATATATTTATATATACATATGTGTGTGGTACTGTCAGACATTGGGGAATAAGATTCTAACCTTAATGGGAATTTAAAGATATAAGTGGAAAAATCTGTCTAGTGGCATTTGCACAAGTCGACTTCTTTGTTTGAATGTATAAACTAAGGCAATTTGTTTCTTGAGTAGTTTTACACTCTGTATGAAATCAACTCATTTGAAAAGAATAGAGGAAGTAATAATAATAATAATGATAATAATTTTAATCTTAAGTGTTACTTGGTTGAAATAGGAACACAAACAGTACAGCAATTAAATAAAACCACACAATTACAACAACACAAATTAAAATGGAAATATTATAGCGAAAACACATTAAAAAAAATAATATATATATATAAACTTAAAAAGAAATAACATCAAAAAGATAAGAAATAAATAAAACAATGTGTTTGGATTAAAAAAATCTTAGGTGTAAAATGGGAGTCATTCGTATTCTCTCTCCGTCTGTTGTGTAACAGTATAAAAGCAAAGCAATATGTTTCTTTAAATCCGAGCGCAACCTTCAACGTCTCTGATTGGACACATGTGGGATTAAGTCGAAATGTGATGAACAGCAAAGACCTCATAATGTCAAACTGTCTTTGTTTAATTGACACTTTCCTGCTGAAAGGCGCTCTTTAAATGGCTCATTTTTACTTTTCATAAAGCCAATATTATTGCAGTTTTGACAGAACCATCAGAACACTTAATGTATCATATGACATTTCAAAAGAATGAACAGTATGAATAGAAACCAGAAAGGGCATTATTTAAACAGCTCAGAATATTTTCAGAGCGAGATCACTTATTTTTCAAATATATTCAATTAGACTCAAGAAATATGTAACATTGCAATGATAATGTTATTTTTTTATTATAATAAAGCATAATAGATTGTTATGATACATTAAAAATGTAAAACCAGTAGTTCCATGCTGTAAGCATCATGTAATGATACATACGTATGTCATATAAACTTCAGTTATTGGCACATACATACATGATGCTCTCTAAAGTCACCCCACAGTGCCATCTGCTGTTTATACTCCAGTAAGTAAAGTAAACCAGGTTTTTATTTTTATTTATGCATGTAAAGACAAACCAATATATGGAGAACATAACTTTTCAAATGTAATCAATCACAACTTATAATTACCAGCTTAAACTTAAAAAGAACAGTGTGACGCGGTCAGTGCCGGCTATTCAAACTTTCTAAATAATAATTTGTCTGGTTTAATTGTGTGGTCAAGGGCACGCAATCAGCCATGAGTGATTGTGAGTGAACTCATGATTTAAAGGTTGGATAATTTAAAAATCCTTGTCCTCTCAGTATGCGGTATCAACCTTTATTGTGCAGTATTTGATGTTTGACATCTTAAGCATTTGGTTTTGTTGAGTAAACCGTGCAAGATGGAAAGTCACTTTCATAATAATTCCCAATATCATCAGTTCAGGTTTTTCCATCAGGTTTTAAAGAAAACATAAAATAAATCTTTATCATTATGTTAATGAGTGATTTAAAACAAATTAAAAACATTATTTTAGTGGTACATTTAATAATCCTGGAATGTTTTGACTTGCAGTACATGATCATATGCAGGATATTGTTGTCTCACATAGAAAATAAACCAACAAATATTTCAGATGGCACTACCTGGAACTGCCCTTTTGCCATAAGTGACTCATCCTGTTTTGTTAAGGTCAACCTTGGACGATGATAAGATACATAATGAGCCAGAGATACTCTCCAACATCTATTATGGGATGTGTGTTGGGCTTTTGACCTGACAGTACCCAGAGGAAACCTACAACCTTTTCAACACAAAATGTTACTTACCTGTGTGGACTCCTTATCTGTCCTCATCTGTTCTCTTCCTGCTACAATCTGTCCGTCAATACAATCATGAAAGGGTTCAGTCAATTATGAGAATTAAACACACTGTTTGACGACTGCTTCATTCAGGCTGTTGACCTTTCCAGGAGGATGAATAAACTGTAATACACTGTACTGATTAATGATGCCAACTACACACAACAAGCTGGCATATGCTGCATTGTCAAATTCTTGTAACCGAACACACGACAGGTGTTGTCCGCAACAAAAATATGTATCATCGTTGTCCATTACCTGGTGTTCCTTCGCAATCACTGTTGATTTTCTAAATCTACTGCGTCATTTCCTCTGCTCTGAAAACAAAGGGAAGTTTAGAAAATGGTGATTCTTGTTTGTGGCAGCACGGTAAATGTCACAAAGCACTTCACAATAATAGGAACTCTACAGACAGAACACAAAAAAATAAAATGCTGTTGCGTACAGGCCAGATATGTCTTCAAATGCTGTGGTATGAAGTCACTTTTTGGGGTCTCGGACTATTCATAGGGCTTTTCTATTTAATTCTGCTCTGATTCATCGGCTTCTTATCTGCAGGTTTCCCCTCACCCTTTGATTAAGACACTCATTGCTTAAGTTAATATTTTCTCTTAATACTTCTATTTCAAAGACAATATTGTATGTTTTACTAACTGACAGCTGTGCAGTTTGAAGCTTACGTTTTTACGTAATAAACACATTCAAATGTAGGTAACATGTCAATGCATCAGTAATATAAGCCCATAATATTATATACAGTATAATATTATAACATTCGGAAAGGGGGACATTCTGCATGATGGATACTTTCTGATCATTTAAATGGTGGAATGGACTGAAAAGGCTTTCACTTGCAGAGTATTTATATCTACACTGCGGCATTGACAATGGTGGACAGTTAGTAAGCACTTTACTGAAAGGGATAAACCAGTGATTTAGTGTTGCTGCTCCATAAAGTTGGGAGTCGGAGACATTCAAAAATACGGTCAAAATGAAAAGCGACCTGATGAAATTAAAGCACAAGGCCCGAGCTCCAACATTACCCATAGTGCAACTAATATCATCTTTTTTTTTTAGACCTTCACTGCCTGGTCAATGCCCAGACACAAAACCATTTGAATCTCTTGAAACCATCGGGCGGTTTTCATTAAATGTGTGGGTTGAAATGGTTCAATTTCATATCTTATACATTTACGTCACCACATTACATAATCAAATATTGAACTTTAGATTTATCTGACAGCTATACTACTTCCAACTAGTTTTTTCACATTAAGATTTAGCATTCAAAACATATAGCTTTATGAAATATGATGTATTGCTGTGGTAGTCAAATGTGCTCCACCTCACCCTGAACATTGCTATTTCAGATATTATGATTAAATAATAGTAAGAGGCCATTCTGCATGATTTGTACTTTTATGTAGGTTACATTTGCTCGTTTACTTGAACTGTATAACCACTTTGATATTGATACTTTGTCTTACTTGAAGAATCTGAATGCTTCCCATTCCCATCCCCTCCCCTACATTCTGAAACGGAAGCAGTTACGCAGAAGTCCCGTCCATCATGGTGAAATGACGCTGACACCTCCTGCTATCACTCTGCACAAACAATGGCGAGCAATAATACTAATAATTGCGGGGCTATAAGGTGATCATTTCAGTCATCATGACTTTCGCATCATCGTGGTGCTTTTAAAACACAGCCCGCTGACGTGCAGCTTGTATCAGGAGGGGCATTTAACTTTCACCATTACTCATTTCCATCACAGGGCATCGGTGTGTAACTTCATCAAGTCCGCAACTGGAGCTGAGATACCGGTCCACCCCAGCTAACATAGACTATGGTGCATCTTTTCTAAAGTTAGATCAAGCTGAATAACTGCACCTAGGGATTGAAACACTGCTGTTTTATATCTGACTGTTTTGTTTTTTTGTCTGATACCATGGGCGGAGTGTGCGAAAGCTGCTCCTGGTCTTGCAGACCGGTGTGGCCACTTTTTATTATTCTGGTGACAATACCGTGTATGTTGCACTGCTCAGAGAGCCCTGCAGCAGTAGGGAAAATGTATCCACGCGGCAACCACTGGGCAGTAGGTAAGAGAAACTTCTTATTTTAAAAAATATATTAAAAAAAAAAAAAAAAAGAATATTTAAATATGTTTTTCATGCATAACTTCAAATATTGTCTTTGCTTGATTGATTTGGTAATTTGAACCATATTTGGGGATAATATTCACAGCAAGTCATATAATATCTCGCAGGATCAGAACATATTTGAACTTTATTTATCAGAACTTATTACCTTATTTATCATTGCTCATTTGAACAAATATGTGTTCACATATTTATTATTTATGATAATGCAGGAACTTGACGTATTAAAGTCTGGGTCAGCTACAGTTACCTTTTCATGTAATAGATTTTCTTCTTCTTCTGCTGGACAGGTTCACAAAAGGAATAAATTACAGTGAATTGCACTGAAGCAGCCTAATTAAATATACGCATTTTGGTTAATAAAGCTGTTTGACACACATTGTGTTTGATCTGGGCTTGCAACGTTGTGAAAGTGAAGATTTTTTTATTTTTCAGCATAATGAAAGATCACAATGTTATTTAAACCAAATGAAGTTGAATCAACATATTTATTCCACAACAGTTAATGCATCCCATTACGTCCAACTCCCCAGGTCACTTAATGGGAAAGAAGAGCACCGAGAGCCTGCCTGGACCTACGGAGACTAACCATGACAGTGAATACCTCCAACCCTCAGACACAGCTGTGGTCACAGAGAGACTGATGGAGGCTCTGATGCAGCAGAAGAACCAGAAACAGACGATGCCAGAGACTGCAGACAGGCTGCTTTGGCTGCACAGCGGCTGGAGAGAAGAGGACAGAGACAAATATCTCAGAGAGGTCAGTTTCTGTATTAACAGTTCATCAGTTAGTCTTCAAATGTTAGCAGTTTGGAAATAATATGTAATTGTTGCATGTGTTTCTCCATTGTAGAAGTCAGACCTGCTTCTTCTGGCTTTGAAACTGCGGGACAATAACTCCACCTGAATGCAAGCCGAAATTAAAGAAGGGTCTTCTTCACCTACTTAACATTTTCCCTGTAATCACATAGTTACATTGTATCTTTTTTTTTTCTGTTGTAAGAGTAATGCTGGAAACCCAATGGAAGTTTATTTTATGAATGATTTAAAAATTCTAATATGCACATCATGCAGCAGTTTGATTACAGACGGACATGACGAAGTTATGTTTGATGAACTCAGAATGTTGAATAAATTTAACGTTGTGATAACTGCATTGTGGATGTCTAATCATGCTTTGCACGCCACAAGTAACCTTTCAATTAATATTATGTTAACACAGAATCAGTGTTTTTGTTCTCAAACATATAAAACTCATAAAGCTCATTCCACCTGTAGAGTAACAAGTTTGTTCCACCAGATGGCGCACAACATCCGTTCTGAGAGCACCTGTAGTTAACAATACCAGTAATTTACCAATAAGGTAAATATTATTATGATTATATTACAGATAAAGAAAGCAGTTTATGGCCCTTTCAGTTTGATGCAGCTTTTCCCCATCTGGAATAAACACTAATGCACCCCAGTGTGTATTTAGGACAGTAGGAGAGATGATGACAAAGACTATTATTAGCCCTCATGGGGTTGCAGACAATAGGACATGCTAATTGAAACAATTTGATTACACAAATGTTTTACTTAAAGCCAAAGGAAAGTGTTGTCTTCTGTCCTCGTCCCTCATTTGTCGCGGATGATTGGCAAACAATAGAGGTACAAACCACTTTCACCCCGTCATTATGAGACTAATCCCAGGAGCGAATGGGATAAAGTTTACAGGAGTTAATGAGGAGCAAATAAGTGGGTTAACAAACCTGTAAAACAGAGGGAGGAAGTCTGGGAGTTTAAGCTGCTCTAATCTTGTCGTTTTAGTGAAATAAAATGTTAACGTAGTGTGAATTGATGCCATAACGAGGTTAAATGGATTTAAAGTTGCATTTACATTATGATGTTTGGCCCTATTTGAGCATTTCAGACAGTTTCTCCAAACTCACTTCAGTGTGAATAACAGAATTAATCACAGAAAATGTAATTCATCTTCCCTGCACTTATTGTTAAATTTACCTTATCAACAGGTCATAGCTATTCTGCTATATATTCACTTTTGCATCACAGTCATTCCTGATGTACACACACATATATGGTTCA
Organism: Anoplopoma fimbria; assembly: GCF_027596085.1. Lineage (NCBI taxonomy): Eukaryota > Metazoa > Chordata > Actinopteri > Perciformes > Anoplopomatidae > Anoplopoma > Anoplopoma fimbria. The sequence goes on along the minus strand of NC_072462.1, from coordinate 12,582,203 downwards.
TCCTGTCAGACATTTCTGAAAACTGTCAATGTCTAAAATGTAAAAAAATGTCAAGAAAATCACAATCAGCCACAATGTTGTTTATGAATTTTACATATAAAGTTTATTGTGTAGAGAAATATTCACATATGTTAAATGTTTAATGATGAAGATCAGAAAGCAGCAGGGAATGATGAATCAAATGAGGAGCACTCCATTTACAAAAGTAGAATAAATATGGGTTCTAACTTGTTATATTGGCCACATAACACTGGATAAGAATGATAACGGGTTGAACAAATGTAAAAGTTAACAGTTAACACAACTTTCAGCAAAGATAAAGGAGAAGAAAAAACACCAGATCATCAGTGTTCATTAGTTTCATATTTTTACAGGAACTTCACAGTTAGTGTCACAGATTTAGATTGTTGCTTGTAAGGGTGACACTTTACTTTTAGTCCATTTATTTAGCCGTACAAACATTTAATAAATGATTTCTAACACATTATAATGAAGTTGTGAGCATCTTTGGATAATTTATGCGTTAATTAATGTACAGTATTTGTCAATTATAACGTTTCCTATGAAGACATATTATTACAACAACGTATTATCTTGTTATTTATTATCTGTTAATACCTCAGCCTCTAATAAACACTTATATCTACTTCATTATAGTGTGTTTTAAACCATTTATTCAATGTTTAAATACTGCTTATATTATACTTAATGGGAGAAGAAAAGGGTTACCCTTATAAGTGACGAGGACGTCTCTAATCCTGGATGTCAACTGTAGATTTCACTCTTTCAAAAATAACAATCCAGTCTGCATGATGTTGAAGTCAGTTTCTCAAAAGATGCATCACGACGCATTCTGGGTTTCAATGTCCATTTTTATCCTCCACTCAGCATCACCACGTCTTCCCAATAGACTGAATATGTTCCTTGGCCTTCATCCTCAGTGAGGCAATACTAGAGTTCCTGGGGTCAGCCGAGCAGTGGTACGCCGGGGGTGGAGGGCACATGGAGCCCATGTGGGGCAGGTGAGGGCTGTGTCCCAGGGCGGAGGAGTTGAGGAAGGAGGCCGGCAAGGAAGAAGGCATGGAGGGGGGAGGAGAAGGGGTGTAAGTGCATGGGAGGCCCTGCGAGCCCGTGATGAAGCCTGGGAGGGACTGCAGGGAGGTGGAGGTGGTGATCGGGGTGGAGAGCCAGGGGTCCAGCTGCAGACTGGAGCACAGGGAGCTGGTGGGAGAGCGGCTGAAGGAGAGCAAGGAGGAAGAGGTGTCCTGGAGCTTGATGGAGCTCACCTCCAGCTTCTCCTGACGACGCCATTTTGCTCGCCGGTTTTGAAACCAAACCTGGAGAGAAAGAGGAGGATTTCAATTTTCAATTCAATTAACCTCAATACAACTTTATTCAACCCTGACAAGTAACTGAACAGATACATACAATAGTTAGGAGAAGAGTGAGAAAAAACGTTTAAAGCTAAAACCAATCAAAGGCTTAAAAAACTACAGCTATTAAGTAGAATTCGATATTATTTGAAAGTATTAAAAAAATTAGAAATATGTAGGGTGACAATATGAGATTTATGAGTGAAAATAACAAAGCACTTTGCCTTAAATTAAAATGCTATAATTAATCATTAGTGATTGTTACAAAAGATATTGATTGAACTGATGGTTTTTCAGTTTCCTTTAGGGTTGAATCGATGATAAAAGCCTTAACTGAAGTTTCACATTTTTTTAAACAAATTTGATTTAGAAATCTGCCAAAATAAATAAAAATAGCTTTTGCAATTGGACACTAAAACATGCACTGTCTTCACTGATCCAAACAATTTGATTTATATCTGTTTTATATTTGTGATCCCTAAACAAGTTAAATATACATGCAAAGAAAATATATTTTATCAAATTAAACGAATGTGTTACAAATTGGTTCACTCAATTTCTAACGTATCTCTTTAATTTAATGTTAGAATTGGAAGATCTATCCAAAAACAAACTTTTAATGTAAACATTAAAACTATAAGGATGACTTTTTGAGGGATATATTTCTTGTTTTTCTTCTTTTATTTATTAAAACTATTACAAATGTTTGGAGATAAGCCCATGTGCACGTATGCAGCCATCATGCAGGCCAAGTACGCGTGTACAGTGAGAAGAAAAGGCCGATGGAAGTGGATGTTTTCTGGGTACATACCTGGACTCGGACCTCCGGCAGGTTGACCTTCAGCGCCAGCTCCTCCCTGCTGTACACGTCCGGGTAGTGGGACTTTTCGAAAGCTCTCTCCAGTTCGTGAAGCTGGAAGGTGGTGAACGTGGTCCGGTTCCGACGGTGCTTCTTCTTTGGGTTTTCATCGTCGGACAGTTTGCCGTCTCCGTCCGGTGAGTCCGGTGAGTCCGGGCACACCGGAGCTTCAGCGGCGCCGCAACACACACCTGCGGAGAGACGAGAGTGTGAGCACCGAGACAAAAAGCTTGGAAAAGTACAACTACACTATTATAAATATATATATCATTTTTTTCCCTATTTTTCAGATTTTCAAGTATCGTTTTAATGTGTTTATTTTTTAATTTGTGGGGTTTTTTTGTGGCATTTTTTTTATAGCCAGTCAACCTGTTTGCGCACCGATTTCTTATTGGTTGAGAATGAAATAGTTAAAAAGTTATGTTTACATTTTTTAAAAACCCTTTAGAAACTTGAAGGCTCAACACTAAATACCACATGGCACGTTAAGAAGGCTTCATTTCTGCATTTAAATTGAAATGTGGAGAAAAAAAAATCAAAAAAAAATCTACTTACTGTCAAAACTTTCCGTGGAATGGCCTTTCTTCAGTGGGGTCATTATTACATTCCGCTCAGCATCTTTGACCAGGACTTTCTCCGTCATGCTGTAGCAGGAGGCCGATTTGTGGAAGATGGTGTCCTCTTTAAATCCCAGTATCGCCTCTATGCTGTGGACCGTGGACGGGTTGTCTCCCGGGCTCTGGACGGAGCGTGCGGAGGGAGACATGCGCTCATCCATCATCATCATCATCACTTGGGAAGCTGATCCAAGAAGCCACATTGGTCGGTGTAGTCCAAAAGATGGTCACAAGTACACAACTTTTTTTTTTTTTTTTTTTACAAACGTATTTGCTTCTTTCTGTGTTTTGGTAAAGTTGTAAATCGCAAACCAGAGCCGAGTGGAGGAACTTGAGCAGAAGACGCACACCGGTTATAGCCTGTCTTGCTCAGTGGATATGGAGCATCTTCAGACGGAGCTTTTAAAGTGGTGCCTGCTGCAGGACTGCTCATGAGGCACCCCCGCTGCACGTCAGAAAGGGGACGTCCCGTTGGATTTGGCCCTGGATTTAGGGGTAACTGTGCGCCCAAGCAGGCACCAGCTCGCACACCCTCCTTCTAACTCCTCCCCATCTCAAGTGCATCCGTCAGTGCTGGCTCTAAACCTACTTACATAAATCTTAAAACCATCTTTCCACTCCTCCAGATGTCATGTTCATGTCAGTCTGTGAAAAAAAAAAAAAAGAGAGGAAGATTAGGGCCCACAGATTAAGGTACAACAAAATCATAATTACAAGATTTCTGGTCAGGACACGGATTGCAAGATGACAGCTTAATATTTAATCAAAGCGTCAAGATATTGTTGCCAAAACGAATAGACATTTCATTTAGTGGAGGAATTATTGTTTTATTGACCTTAAAGACAAATCATGCACCTCTTGACAAACAAAAACTTAAATACTTTCATAGGCTTATACAAAAATAAAGAATTATTCATAAGTCAGAATGAAACTATGAGGGCTTTCTTTACCCTGATTTGTGTAGGTGTTGAGTCAAAGAGGGTAAAAAGCCCAAACAATAACAGTTTTTGAGCTATAACCACTTAACAGCAAACAAAGATTGACAGCAGTGTGGTAATCCTCCTTAAGGGGATTACATTATTTTACTCAAAAGAGTTAAAACCCCTAAAACTATTTAGCCTTTCCTAATTACAGAAGGTGACCTTATCCTTTGTGTGCCTGAGAGGGGGGGGTCAGAGGAAGGGAGATGCTTACTGAGCACTGATTTAATGAACTGCAAAAAGTTGTGACTTTAGCACATGCAAAAGTTCATTTATATAGCAAAACTTAAAAAAAAAAAAGATGCTCTCTTGTGTTTACATGTGAGGAGCTCTGACAATGTTTTATTTTGATAAGAGGTTCTTAAGATGTATGGTGTCTGAAAATGTTAATTGAGTGATTGTATTGATTCCGTTTTATTTTCAGTTTTTATTAAATTAGGAAAAGACTGAATATTAAGTTTCTATCTCACGAGCTCTATGCTCAGCTGCTGGTTAGCCTTGACGGCAGCATGCACACAGGCTGAATGGATCTTCTGCGTCAGTATAATAACCTCCTGTGTTCAAAATACCAGTAATGAAGAGATGACTGAACACGTGTTGCAGGTTTCTTACACTTTTCAGTGGTAAAAGGTTGAAAAAATGTTGTTCAAACTAAATTTGAAAGTCATTGTTCTTTAGTCCAAACAACTTTTCCAAAATCTGAGATGACCAACTATGTCCACCATTCTAAATATAAGATTGAAGCTTGAAGATAATAGTTTAACAGTTTAACATTTTGGGAACTTTGCTGTTTTGTTTCCTTACTTAGAGTAACATGAGATGATTACTGCCACTCTCTGTCTGGTATCATTAGTTTAGCTTAGCACAAAGACTGGACATTGAGGGAAACAACTAGCCATGCTATGTTCAAAGATTAAATAAATAAATAAATGTTTGCCTATAAGCACCCCTTAAGCTCATTACTTAACACAACCTAACTTCTTAGTTTAATCCACTCAAAAAGTAAAGTGTAAAACCAGCAATTTATTGCTTTTCTTGGTGGTTAAGGGCCAAACTATTTTATGCCTGGGAGTACTAACTAAGGTTTTGTAAAAATAAAACAAATATGATATAAGTGCTAATTAGCGAGTTTTAGAAGTGCTGCTAAGCACATTTTGTAGCCTTCAGACAGAGCCAGGCTAGCTTGTTACCTCTATTTCCAGTCTTCCAGTGCTTTACTAGCTAACAGCAAAAGAGAGAGAGACAGAAAGATTGAGAGAGAGAGGGAAATCCAAAAAGAGCAATCAAATTTGGCTTCATGTAAAAAAAATAAACTGACCCCCACTCCTATCAGTTTAGAGCCCTGAAATGCCAAGAGCTGAGCAGAGAAAATAGTCCCCTCAATCAGCTGGTCCTCAGGCTAAGTCCACTTTCCAACCCAGTTCTGCCCCAGGACCAGTCTGACAACAGATCCATTAGATTCCCCCAAATTATAACACATCAGAAACAAAGCCATATCACCAACTGGAACGCACAAACAAAAGCACAAAAGCTAAATGCAGTGCTCTCTGGCCCTAAAAAGAAAGTACAGTGCAGCAGGTTATCTGACCACAATGACTGACTCCAAACAAAGAACTACCTTCACAAAACAACTGACTCAGTGAGAACAACCTGGCCATTGAGACGGGCCGATACAAGAAGTCATGGCTCCCCAAAGAGCAGCGCATCTACCAGCTGTGCAAGAAAGACAAAGTGGAGACAGAGCTGCACTCTCTAACAGAATGCACCGAACTCCAGCCAGTCAGAAATAAATATATTTGCCTAAATTTAAAAACAAACATCCCGAATTCAACAACATGAGCAACATTAACAAAATCCCAATCCTGTTGGTAGAGCACACAGAGAGCTGCAGTGTAGCAGCAGAGTATGTCTTTACCTGCCCCCACCCACCCAGAACACAAACACACACACAAAGCAAATCATATTACCACAGACACGCACACATTGTTAATTATTATTATTAATATTATTGTTATTATTTGTTGTTGTTCATCTTGCTGACTGTTCTTTCCCATGTTTGTACCACCTTGTACAGTACAATGTGCGTTGGCGATGCTGTGTACCATTATGGTCGTGCCAATAAAGCATCATTGAATTGAATTGAAGAGAGAGAGAGAGAGAGAGAGAGAGAGAGAGAGAGAGAGAGAGAGAGAGAGAGAAAGAGCAGGCTGACAACCTTGGCTCTGCTGATCCTATTAGATGGTAATCTCCAGACTTCACAAATCCTCAGCCGTTTAAACGTGTGTTCATGTGAAACTCTAAATGGTGAGGAATCCTTCCTACCCCCCTCTCCCCCCCCACCCCCCCCCACCCCCCACCCCATTCTGTCTAATCATCCCTAACAAGTGTTTGGATAATGCCTAATTAAATTAAGACCTATTTCTTTATTCACTGCGTTAGCTCTGATTCAGGTAGATAGGATTAATTGAAGTTGCTCGATTTTTAATGTGTGTTGGTTGTACAACAGGATTTCTGCGTGACTGACCTTTAAAAGGCTACTGAGGATTTTAATAACAAGCTTAAAGCCCCTTACATCAACATTACATTAAACAAGTAAGTCTTTTACAGAAATCTGGACCATTGAAAGTTTAAAATAATAATAATTGGACAAGACTTGAAGTTTGAGTATTTGTATTTATGGTAAAGCTGAATATGACTGTTGATGTGATATGTAAGATGTGTTACAGCATCCAGCTTCACAACACAAACTGCTATATTTCAGTCTAAAGTATTAGAATACAGTACCTCCATGTATTTAATCTGTTTTATGTCCATTGTTTTTAATGGAATAAATTATTCAGTATTTTAAAGTTGTGTGTGTATAACATACCCTTCTGTCACTTTTTATGACATATCACACATACTATACTAGAATTTAAAAAAAAAATTGTATAACACTATACCATGACTTTTTATGACATACTATACTCTGATTTTATGCCCTTATGGAAATAAATCTCAACTTTTTATGATGTACTAAAATTTGACTTTTCATGACATACTATGCTATGACTGTCATTGCTTTTTTACAACATGCTTTACTATGACTTGTTTCGACATGCTATACTATAACTTTTTATGACATACTATACTATGACTTTTTATGACATACTTTACTATGACTTTTTTACTTCATACTTTACTATGACTTTTTTATGACATACTTTACTATGACTTTTTATGACATATTATACTTTAACTTTTTACTTCATACTATACTTTGGTTTTTTCGACATACTATACGATTACTTTTTTCGACATACTATATTAAGACTCTTTTCTTACTTCCTTTGACATGCTATACTATGATGTTTTTAGGCATACTATATTATGACTTTTTTATGAATTGTTTTGACATGCTATAATATGACTTATTCATGCATTTTTTTAAATGCTTTACTTTGAAATGTTAATGTGTTTTTTAGACATACTATACTATGACATTTTTAGACATACTATATTATGACTTTTTTATAACTTTTTTGACATGCTATAATATGAATTTATCATGATTTTTTTTTTTAAATGCTATGCTATGAAGCTTTTATGGCTTTTTTAGACATGCTCTACGATGACTTTTCATGACATTGTTTGACATGTTGTACTATGACGTTTTTATGGCTTTTTGAGACAGACTACATTACGACTTTTTCATAACTTTTTCTGACATACTATATTATAACTTTTTCATACATACTATATTATGACTTTTTAAGACTTTTTTGACAATATTACTTTTTCATGCATTTCACGACTTTTTATGACTTTTTTAAAACATACTATACTATAACTTCTTTTGTCACATCATACTTTGACTTTTTATAACTTTTGTTCATACTATGCTATAACTCTTTAATAGAACTCTTTAAGACATACCATACAATCACATCTAATGACTAATTCAACATACTATGGTACGACTTTTTATGACTTTTTTCAAACTATTTTTAATTTGACTACCTCATTACTTCTTTTTACATATTTTACTGTGAATTTTTACGACATACTATACGATTACCTTTTTAGACATTCTTTTCTATGACTATTTTATGACCATTTTGGCATGTTATACTTTGACCTTTTTAAAACTTTTTTCAACATACTATACTATAACTAATATATTACGTTTTTGGAAGACAATTCAAGTAAACTATGACTATGACATTTTTTAACTCAATACATTTTTTCATTCCATCTTTTTTTGGCATACTGTACTTCTATTTGATCACATTTAAAAAATAAGCTAGTATGACTTTTTGGATGATATTTCTTGACTTCTTGATACCTTTGAATTTTCATGGCATGCTGTACTATTTTTCTTTTCAAATTTTATGACATATTATACTATGACTTTTTTGATTCAATTAAAAAAGTACTATACTATAATGTTTTTGATGTGACTTTTCAACATACAATATAAAAAAAATTCTCTAAGTAATTTACTATGACTTTTAAAGTTATGTTTTATGCTATTTTAGACGGCAAAAATACCAATTTTTTAACATACTTTGCCTAGATTTCTTTTATGACATTTTTATGACATACTAAACTATGACTTCCATTTCTTTTTTATGACATATTATACCATGACTATTGAATGACATGCTATTTGAACAATATATTTAGAAGTATCTCCATATGTTTCATATGGATTTATGTAAATTGATTTTATTTTTAAAGAATAAATTATTCAGTATTTAAAGTTATGATTTGTGCAAATCTGCAAAATGTCTCTGCAAATGTTTCAGGCTCAACAGCTTTTATTACACTTAAAATGTGTATATGAGGAAATTCAAAGTAAATCAACATTTCAAGACATATGAAGATTATCTGCTTTGTAATAACACCAAGAGAAAAAAAATCTAACTGTCATAGCTAATTCAAAGATCACTTACCAACCACATAACCAACAAAACAAAAGGAAAGTTTAAACACTCACACAGGATTGAATTTGTAACTTACATACGTTTTTTGGGGGGGGACTTTTATAACGAGGCCTTGGTACATTGTTATTTATTTGAATTAAAATGATGCTTTAAGAGACTTAGCTGTTTCATTTAACAACAAACGAAAGAAAAGAGTGAACATAATATCACAAGTAATCTTTTTTTTTTAAAAATACATTATGGCCTGCGACTGGGAAAGATCTCATGACTACACTGATCTTCAGAAAGCGGCCATGTGGACAGATGGGGTATTGTGGTTGTATTTTGAAGTATTTTCAGTTTAAATTACTATCCATTTAGTAACAAGCTAACAGGAAAGCTTTTACAGTATATCCTTCAGTAGATGCAGAGCTGTAGCAGTAATGATATAACAGACCTTTTTTATGTTACAGAGAGATGATTTGCCCTTTCTAGAGAATACATTGTAGGCGGTTGTATCTGAATCACAGACTTATTAACGCAGCTCAGTCTGCAGATTCCCAGAAAGTGTTAAAATTATTTTTCTTATGTTCTTCTCTTCCTCTTCTTCATCATTCAAACACAGAAGACCCTCTCCGACTGTTCACATGACAGAGCACTTCTCCTCTGCTTTGCTCTTCAGCTCGGTGACGGTGGCCGAGGCCTTCTCCTTCAGCTGATCCATGTCCATGTTCTGCAAGTTTTGAAACTGGCCCATGATGGAGTCCTTGCCCTCCTCCTCTGTGGCGTCCTCATCCACCATCTTGAGCAGCTCCTCGGGCACGTCCACGTCGTCCCCGGCTATCTCAATCATGTTCTCATCCTGCTCACTCTGCAGACAACAACACCGGGGAGAAAACACGGTCAGGACCCAGAAATGCAGACATTTGACAGATTTTCCATGAAGGGTGATTTTTGATATTTAGGATATGAGAGTCTGTTTGGTCAACAGTGGTCCTCATTTGGTATGCAACTGTAAGCTATCCCTGTATCTTCCAAACTGAATTGTTAATTCAAAAATCTTGAAAGGATACAAGTCACAATATTTTCTTTTTGAGACTGTTGTAAAATGTGGCGGGTAATTATTTGAGACCTTCCAGGATTCACATTTATACATTCTTTCTTTTCTCTGTAACTGTAATAGATTAGTTAAAATATTTCTCCCTAACTTTTTACTTTCTAAGTAAAAATGAGGGAGGGCATATTTATGTTTCCCTGATTGTATCATAGACTGCATATTTATAGCATATAATTACTATTTAGAGAAGTAAACAACCTTAAGGCAGACTTAAAGGCTTTTTACAGGATTAAAATGCTGTCTGCAACAACATATATATCTTTGACCTTTAACACTCTGATCTGACAAACATGTATATATTGACCATAGTTTATCAGAGGACACATAGGATGAACTAAAAATAAACCTAATTTGTTGACCAATTTTGTATTCATTATATTGTCCTCCTTTGATTTTACTTTTGTTCTAATATAACACATAAGAACTTTAAAATACAATACATTGGTCCGTATTGGAATACAGATGCAGACCAAGAATATCAGCAAGCAATCAGGCAAACTAGAAAACAAAAACAGACAGACTCTAGTATCTGGATTTCTTTTTTTTGTGAAGATTTAAGTCTCCTTTGACTTTACTTACATTTGGCTTTGCATCATAGAAATTCTATATTTAAAGCCTTACCAGCAAACTCAATCTAATCACTTAATATCTGAAAGAGTCATGCAATAGGCAGTTCACTGGGACCTCTTTAAACTTCAATCTCTGGGATTATCTCAGTCCTGCCTTAGCCTTTCCTCCAAGAAACCCAACGATAGTCTAAAGATATCTTCTATAGCGTTGCACGGGACTCTAATTCCATTAGACTAACAGCACCAACTTCCTGTTTCTACTCATAGTGTACAATTGTACCATTATTATTTATTCTAACTTTCTCTTAATAGCATATAGGTGTGTTCTCAACCTCCTACCCATTAAATGAAAATAATCAACACAACAGGATCCCTTTAGGTGCCTTATTGTTGTTGAAAATCCATTTAGAAATGCATATTCCAGTTCTATTAAAGACACTTTGTCATTTGTCCTTTCACACTGGCATGTAACGTAAACATTATGAGAAATAATTAGATTTAGGTGTATGGCCTCCAGCAATTGTCCCCATCAGATATGTGTCATTTCAATTTAAAAGACAAAGAGTAAAAAGAAATGCACTCATTGTTTAAACCAGAAAACTGAACAATAGAGTGTCTGTTGCGTTGCACCATAAGAGACGCCTCCAGCAGCCAAGGTCATCCATGCATTCAGATAAATAAAATCATTAGTATTAGAAAAGCTGTATTGGAAAATGATTTTGCTCTTTTGCAGAAAAGATATGAAGTTCTTCACAAGCAAGTTTTCACTTCTAGATACATTTACAGGATTAGAAGACACTCTCCCAGTATTTATCATTTAATGGCTTAAAAAATCTCCACATACCTTATTTGCTCCTTCCATCACAGCCTATTTTTCTTTAATAGTCCTTTAAAATGGTGCAGTTGCACAGTTTATATCCACTAAAGTAGGTGTTGTTCTTTCTTAAAGCCAGTTCACACTGCCCAGCGCTCCCTAATGAGCCTGGGACACCTGCTCAGCGGCATTTGACTTTGTAAGACTCAAGGTGTAATACGGGACACATAGGCTAGTTGAACGTCTTTCCCACTAATCTATTGGCATGGCTTCCACATCCTGTCGTCCAAGCTGAAGTTGCCAAGTGCTGCTCTTAGATAAAGATAACCTCAACCACAAAGCATCTATTTGTTTCTCTACCTGCGCAGGCAGGACACATAGCTCACTCACCAAATCATACTTTTTCACCCGACCGCTGGACAGTAAAGCAAATTAATAAGGAATGCTAATTATAATTTCCTGTCCTTATAGACTGAGTATAGGATCATATAATCTGATGAATAAAACAAATAATTGATACAGAAACCTCATAGTAAATGTTGAATTGAAGCACTTGGTAATACTATACCTCCATAACACACTACAATGTAGTCGTAAGCCGATACAATTGTTTATTGATTTATTTGTGTGTTTATTGTATATTAATGCATTTGTCAACAACTTTAACTTTTGTGGACATCCTTTCGCTGAGGTTGTTGTATAAACAAATAATGAATGTAAATATAGTTAAATGCAGTTGTAATAATAAAGCATGTCTTCATAGGATAATTGTTACTTACAACTGCCCTTCTATCTGACTACAACTCCTTTATAGTGTGTTATTAACCATTTTGTTCAATATCTATATAGTGCTTTAAAGAACTTTATTGAAAGTCAACCATTATGCCTTTTGTTCCTATTTAGGAGAGTTTGTTAATAGAATAAATTACATTTTAAAATATGAGTAACACAAGAACTGTAGGAATAAAAAGTGTTTACCTTGGGCAGCCTGTATTTTTCTCTGAGGCACACCCTCAATGTTGCCCTTTCTGCCTTCTTGTGTAAGAAATCTGCATCTCTCTCCATCCTGAAATGAAAAAAATATATATATTATTAACACAGTAACCTTTATTGTT